>NC_060140.1:269085797-269398130 GCF_021461385.2 Schistocerca piceifrons | reverse complement strand
AAGAACAGGTACTTTTTATTAGGAGCAGTACAACACAGAAAACACACAAGATTTCTGAAGATAGCATAATTGGGCTACAATGGCATTTGTCAATTCTTGGTTCAGTTACAAGTACAAATAATACTTTGCAAGAACTGCCCAGTTCTCAAGTGAGGTTCAGGGAGAGAGAAGACTTAGCAAGCAGCAATAATTCATTAGTGAGTTGTGAGAAGAAATAACATTTAGCAAGTAAGTTCACTGAATACACATGGCCTCACATGGCCTTGGCTGATAGCCAGGTCAAAGTTAAAACTACTATCAGATGCTACTGTGCGGTAGCTCATGCTTTGTTGGATAAGCCACATGGGTGTAGTAGGCATAAAGCTCAGAGGGAGAGCACTTGCTCTGATTTATAAACCACATGGGCACACCTAGAGTAAAGCCCAGAGTGTACACAGAGCAGTTGCTTGTGTTCCAATGGATGGGCTGCTGAGCGGAGTCAGTGTTAGGTCCAGAGCATAAGTGAATGCTGATCTACCAGTCATTGCCAAGTAGGCAGGCAGATGGATACCTGCATAAAGCACATGATTTGATGGTACACCACAGTTGCTGAAGTGCACTCTGCTGGTAGCAAGGCTGTTGCCTCCTGTGGGGGCTGCTGGCTGGTTCTGACAGATGACAGGAGTATGGGAACCCACTGGCTGCAGATGTATGTATGGTAGCCTAAATGGCTGTGGACATGGCAGTAATAGAGCTTTTGCAGCATTGGTGCGAACTTATTTTTCAGATGCTGAATTATATACTTCCTCAAAGTGAACTTTATGAAGAGACAATCAGCAGGCCACTAAAATCTTCGTCTTCATTGTTCTCATCACAAATGAGAGGAGGATACAGTGTATCACTATCGTTTGGTATCCTCCATACTGTTCCACATATACTTTGTTCTAAAACAGTCTGTACGATTCTATATGTGTCCAGGTTTTTCTAGTTTTACAATAGTAGTCTTGTGCAGTATATAATGTGTTACTAAATATTTGTAATGCCCAACAGCAGAGATTCATATGAATGAAATATGGCAAAATGGTGCTGTGACAAACAATACACTTGCAGTGTGTTATGGGCATTGCACACAATATGGTACCATGTGTTTCTATCATGATGTACTACGGTGGTATATTTGTTGCCGAGATGGCTGCATCAATTCAACTACAGTATACCAATGAGACTTGGTATATAACACCGATGGCTTTTGTGGTAATTGACATTAACAGCATATGTCGTACATGACACCGTGCTGCAGGTAATGAATGCTGCAACATGGTGAATTCTTCATACAAAAAAGAAGGCAACATGTCGTTCACGTAGTCATGAAAATGGCATTGCACATAAATCGCCATGCTTGTATCAAGAACATTTTTAAACAGATAGCAAAAATCACTCTTGGAATTTGCTGCAGTTTATGATCAAGTGGATAGGGTGAAGTTAGATGTACTGATAATTCAAATGGTTCAAATGGCTCTGAGCACTATGGGACTTAACATCTGAGGTCATCAGTCACCTAGAACTTAGAACTACTTAAACCTAACTAACCTAAGGACATCACACACATCCATGCCCAAGGCATTCATTCTGGAAACATCCCCCAGGCTGTGGCTAAGCCATGTCTCCGCAATATCCTTTCTTTCAGGAGTGCTAGTTCTGCAAGGTTCGCAGGAGAGCTTCTGTAAAGTTTGGAAGGTAGGAGAGGAGGTACTGGCAGAAGTAAAGCTGTGAGTACCGGGCGTGAGTCGTGCTTCGGTAGCTCAGTTGGTAGAGCACTTGCCCGCGAAAGGCAAAGGTCCCGAGTTCGAGTCTCGGTTGGGCACACAGTTTTAATCTGCCAGGAAGTTTCATATCAGCGCACACTCCGCTGCAGAGTGAAAATCTCATTCAGGAAACATCCCCCAGGCTGTGGCTAAGCCATGTCTCCGCAATATCCATTCTTTCAGGAGTGCTAGTTCTGCAAGGTTCGCAGGAGAGCTGCTGTAAAGTTTGGAGGTAGGAGATGAGGTACTGGCAGAAGTAAAGCTGTGAGTACCGGGCGTGAGTCGTACTTCGGTAGCTCAGTTGGTAGAGCACTTTCCCGCGAAAGGCAAAGGTCCTGAGATCGAGTCTCGGTCGGGCACACAGTTTTAATCTGCCAGGAAGTGTCATATCAGCGCACACTCCACTGCAGAGTGAAAATCTCATTCTGGAAACATCCCCCAGGCTGTGGCTAAGCCATGTCTCCGCAATATCCTTTCTTTCAGGAGTGCTAGTTCTGCAAGGTTCGCAGGAGAGCTTCTGTAAAGTTTGGAAGGTAGGAGACGAGGTACTGGCAGAAGTAAAAGCTGTGAGTACCGGGCGTGAGTCGTGCTTCGGTAGCTCAGTTGGTAGAGCACTTTCCCGCGAAAGGCAAAGGTCCTGAGATCGAGTCTCGGTCGGGCACACAGTTTTAATCTGCCAGGAAGTTTCATATCAGCGCACACTCCGCTGCAGAGTGAAAATCTCATTCTGGTATCAGGAAGTCCTTTCTGAAAGTATTTGTATGGAATGTAGCTATGTATGGATATGAAACATGGGTGATAAACAGTTTAGACAAGAAGAGAATAGAAGCTTTTGAGATGTGGTGCTACAGAAGAATTCTGAAGATTAGATGGATAGATCACATAACTAATGGCAAGGTAGTGAATAGAATTGGGGAGAAGAGAAATTAGTGGGACAACCTAACAAGAAGAAGGGATCATTTGTGGGAAACGCTCTGAGTCATCAAGGGATCACCAGTTTAGTACCGGAGGGAAGTACTGTGGGGGGGGGGGGGGGGGATCATAGAGGGAGACCAAGAGATGAATACAGTAAGCAGATTCAGATGGATGTAGGTTGCAGTAGCCACTTGGAGATGAATAGGCTTGCACAGGACTGAAGACAATAACAACAACATCATCATTAGGGACCAAGTACAAGCTAGGATTGGACAAGGATGGGGCACAAAAGTGATCCAATCCTGCTCAATGAAGCCTCTCTAGTATTGGTATCAACAGAGTCAGGGGAACTATGGATAATCTTTATAACTATGCTGGCTTCCTCAGAGAATTTTATTTATAATATTGTCTTGGGTTATCTACTGAGGGCAGTGTCGTCTTGAAGCAATGTTTCAAAAAGTTTTCTACTTATTTTCCTCGAGGAAAACTTGGATATAGGTGGGCAGTTGGGATCTTGAGCACTGATCCTCTCAAATGAGAGGTGGTGGTTCTTCATCATCATCATCGTCATCATCATCTTGGACAGTTTCCAGCCACTGGCTGGGTCTGTCGGGAACACAAGCCTCTCCATCGTGTTCTGTCTTTCCACCATTCCCTCTCTTCCACCTTCGTCCAGTTCTCTCCTCTTCTCATCACACATTCCTTTACTCCCTTCACCCTTCTATCTCTTGGTCTTCCTCTGGGCCTCTTCCCCTCCAGTTGCAGATCAAACATCCTCTTTGGAATTCTTCCCTCATCCATTCTCTTCATGTGTCCATACCACTGCAGTCTTGATTTTTCTATCCTGTCCTGTACTGGTTCCTCCTTTAGTCTTTCCCTCACATACAAATTTCGCAATCTGTCTCGTCTTGTTACACCCAACCTGCTCCTCTGGAACTTCATTTCACTAGCCTGTATTCTACTTTTGTCGCTTTTATGCATTACCCATGTCTCACTTCCGTATGTCAATATGGGGACAAAGTAGGTTCGGTATATAATTCCCTTGGATTTCTGTGGCACCTCCTTGCTCCAAATAAGCCCCCTAATGCATTTGTAGAACTGCCCTGCTTTTCTGCACCTTTCATTTATTTCCATTGCGTTTCCCCCCTTACTTTCAATCACGCTTCCCAGGTACTTGAAGTTCTCTACCACTTGTAGTTTTTCCCCTCCACAAGTTATATCCACATTTGGCCTATTCTTCTTCCTTGTTGTGACAATTATTTCACTTTTCTTTGCAGAGAAATGCATTCCATATTGTGCTGCCGTTGCCTCCCATGCATCTAACTGCTCTTGCACCTCCTTCACGCAATTTCCCCATAACATCAGGTCATCGGCAAAGAGCACTGCTTTCATTTTATGATCTCCAATTGCATCTGATACTTGCTGTAGGATTTCATCCATAACAATAATAAACGATAAAGGCAAAAGTGCACTTCCCTGTCGCAGCCCATTTTCCAGCTTGAACCATGCAGTACGTTCCCTCCCCACTTTCACACAACTCTCACTTCCCTCATACATTTTTCTGAATTTTCGTGTTATCTCTTCATCTATCCCTTTTGCGTTCAGCACATCCCAGAGCTTGTCCCTACAGATACTGTCATACGCCTTCTCAATATCCAAAAAGGCCATGATTAAGTCCTTCCCGTACTCATAGTGCCTTTCCTGCAGTTGCCTTACCGCAAATATGAGGTCCGTTGTTGATCTTCCCGGTCTGAAACCGTACTGCTCCTCTTGCAGTCTACTTTCAATACTGCTTCTTATTCTCTTCTCCAGCATCTTTTCATAGATTTTTCCACAGTGGCATAGCAGGGTGATTCCTCTGTAGTTCTTACATCTCCTTTTATCCCCTTTCTTGAAGATCGGGACTATAATTCCTTTCTTCCAATCCTCAGGAATTCTGTTCTCCTTCCACACCACCCTCAGCACTCTGTATAGCCACTGGGTTCCTACTTCTCCTGCTGCTCGTATCATATCCACTGTTACTTCGTCCCAACCTGGTGCCTTGCCCCCTTTTATCCTCTTTATGGCTTCTTCCACTTCATTCCAAGTTAGATCATCAATTTCCCCACTATTATAATCATCTGCTGCCTTAGGCTCTCCATCGCTGTTAGTTACCCGCTTGGCGGCATTCAACAGATCTTCAAAGTACTCCTTCCAAATCTTTTTGAGCTCATGCATTTCCTCCACAACTCTTCCATTATTATCCATGATCCTCAGGCACTCGCTTCTGTCGTTCCTCTTATTTCTTACCATGGTGTAAAGTACTTTTTTGTTCCCTTCACTGTCCTCTTCTAACATTCTTGTCCATTTTTCCATCCACTTCTTCTTCTCCGCCCTTACTATGGTCTGTGCCGCTTTCTTGCTTTCCTTATATTTTACCCTAGCTTCCTCTGTTCGGGTCTGGAACCATTCTCTGAAGGCTTTGTTCTTTCGAAGTACTGCCTCTTTACATATGTTGTTCCACCATGGGGTTTCCCTACTTCTCCTCTTTGTGCTAGTTCTTCCGCACACAGTCTCAGCTGCCTCAACTAGAGCCCTCTTAAAATCGCCCCATTCTTCTTCCACTGTTCTCTGATCTTCCTTTGGCAGCTTCTTCCTGATCAGTGTCTGGTACTGGGTCCTCCGTTCATCCTCTTTCAGCATCCATGTCTTCAACCTTTTCTCCTGTATATCTGTTGCCCTCCTATCTTTTTTCTCTCTCAGGGTGGCTACCAACAGCCGATGGTCACTGTCTAAGGCCTCAGATGGTATGACCTTAACATCTGTGAGGCTGCTCATCATCTGCCTGTCCACTAGTACATAGTCTACTACTGAAGTTTGGGACCAGTCCCCACTGTACCAAGTTATTTTGTGACTACTCCTCTTCTTGTACCAGGAATTTGCGATCGCCAGCCCATTCCTCTTGCAGAATTCCAGCAACAATTTTTCTTCTCTATTTCGGTTCCCCCAGCCCTCTGGTCCCATTATCTCCTCGAATCCTTTCCTGTCTGTGCCAACATGTGCATTGAGGTCCCCTATTATAATCTGATTTCCTCCATTTAGCTGCTTTTGCATGTCATCTTCAAATTCCTCCTTCTCCTTTTTTGTACACCCCACCTGTGTGGCATATGCTTGGATGATTTCAATGCTTTTTCCTTTCACCCGTACTCTGGCTTTTATCATTCGATCATTGATACCTTCCACCTCCTCCTGCAGACCCTCTCTGACCACTATTGCCACTCCATTTCTTCCCCTCTCATTCCCTATCCAGTACAGTTTACACCCTTTACTTAGTGGTTTTTCACCAACTCCTCTCCACCTAGTCTCAGCAAGTCCCAAGATGTCCAATTTCCTCCTTTCCATCATTTCTACAATTTCTTCTAACTTCCCAGTTAGAGTCCTTACGTTTAAGGTGCCCAGCCGTAAACCATCTCGTAATCCTTTTCCATTGCTTGGTCGGTTTCCTTTAAATCCGTTCCGTGATCCGAGGCATGTTCCCTTTTTAAAAGCAGTTGATTTATCCACTACTGGCTTGCTAGGCCTATCGCAGCTTCACCAGAGCCCTGTTAGCCGTCACGTTTCAGGGTTCCCATAGGGCCTTCTCAGCTACCGTAGCGGTCCTGGAGCACACGAAGTCCCCGCTGTACATCGCCCCTAAAGGCAATCCCCTACTTTGTGCCGTTGCCCATCTCCCACGACTTGGACGAGGGGTTGGACTTATGGGAGACATTTCTTCTCTTAGTATTTTTAGTATTTCTTGCTGTAACTTACACACACACAAATTTTCTGTTACTGTAGCACCATATCTGAAACATTTCATCAAAGTTTCACTTATGTAAGTGCTTTGCACCACATGCATAATCTTGGAAACTTTGTTTCTCAATCCTGTATCAGTATCTCATAGTAGCAAAACTCTTTAGTTGAAGAATTTTTTTTGTCTATGTCAATTTGCTTCAATGGACACCAATGTTTTAGCCATCTTGTATAATCTCCTAAGTAGCAGATAAGTGTTTCTTTTATTTGGACTTAATCTAAATTCTGTGCCCTGTTGGTTGCCCATTCCAGTTGGCTGTGTTCCTAATTATTAAATACTTTCAAATGATTCTTAGCATAAGTGTCTGTTCTCTTTCCACTTTCTTCCTATGCTGGAACTTTTATTAACTCCTTTCAATATCTTTTTCACACAAAGTTAAACATCATGAGTAATAAAGCTACAAATTTGCTTCATATATGCCCATCCTTATTTATGTTTCCTCTAATTCAATTTAGATGAGTAGATG
This sequence comes from Schistocerca piceifrons, assembly GCF_021461385.2. Taxonomy (NCBI): domain Eukaryota; kingdom Metazoa; phylum Arthropoda; class Insecta; order Orthoptera; family Acrididae; genus Schistocerca; species Schistocerca piceifrons. Next base: position 269,391,133 of record NC_060140.1, on the reverse strand, counting down.
ATCTAGCAGGCCATGGGCTAACTCTGTACTGTAAAAATGAGCTTATGATCCAACTTCAGTGACCTCAAAATCAGAGACATTAAAATTCAACCTTTCTTTCTTTGTGGCAAACATAATTTTTAGCACAAACTTGTATTTTTTACATCTTTCTTGCATGTACTTGTTTTTTTATGTCTTCTCTGCACCTCACCATTCTTCTTGTCAATATTTTCAGTATCCTTACTCTACATTACATTATTTGAAGCCTAAGGTAGAACCTCAAATGACATGAAGGTCTGCTGGTGTTAGTTTTCCTTCCAATACTAAATTCAAGTTTAGAATCACTTCCGCAGGACTATTAGCTTCCCCGAAGCCAAACTTATCTTTGTCTCACGTTTATATTCTTTGATGTATTATTGTAGCATGAAATTTATAAGTCTGCAATGTTAAGAAGAAAGCACAAAGTTCCTCACATTTGTTCACTTATACCTTTTTGATGATTTCATAATATTTTTCTGGGAATCTGTTACGTCTTGTGTTTCCTAGTTTTGAACACAGCTCAAGTAACTTCTAGTTCTTGTAAGTCTCAGTAATTTTAGTGTTCTCTGAATGTCTCTTATCAGCCCCTGCTGACTTACTTTTCCTCATATTATTCTGAATTCTTACCAGGTATGGAAACAGTCTTTTACTCATTGCAAAACAGGTGTTAAAATGATTATATGTAACTGTTGTGTTGGCAGAAGAGCCAACACCGTGTTACTATTGGAGGCTGAAATGCACGCGTTTAGCTCACGCAGGCTGGCGTGAGGAGGGAAGGACTATACTGACGTGAGGCCTGGAACATGACAAGGAATTAAAATTCAGAAAGTGGGCGTAGCTAGTTTGATACTTAACTTTAATCCATTAATGATGAATGTCGCTCTTGACGGTACATGATTCACAATATTATCTGTTCAGAATAGTAACTGAATATGGCGCCTTGCTGGGTCGTAGCAAATGACGTAGCTGAAGGCTATGCTAAACTATCGTCTCTGCAAATGAAAGCTTATCCAGGCAGTGAACCATCGCTAGCAAAGTCGGCTGTACAAACTGGGGCGAGTGCTAGGGAGTCTCTCTAGACTAGACCTGCCGTGTGGCGGCACTCGATCTGCAATCACTGATAGTGGTGACACGTAGGTCCGACATATACTAAAGGACCGCGGCTGATTTAAAGGCTACCACCTAGCAAATGTGGTGTCTGGTGGTGACACCACAGTACCAAAGCTAAAACTCTATTCTGAAGCAGAATTCAAATACTTATACCTATCTTTCACATCCAGTTACATTATCTGAACACAGTGATCGCACTTCTGCATTATCCACAGTGGTAATCAGCAAAGTAAAGCCACTATTAATGATGTGAAGAATAACTTTGTAAACTATTTCCTTCACTTCATCTTTTGTGGTGGTGCAGACATTGTCCATATTGTAAGCAATGTAACGAAAAATTAAAATTATATTTTAAAAAGAAAAGTGATAATAAAGAACAAATAATATCAGTGATATCAACAACAATGATGACTGCCAATATGTGAATAAACTGAAGAAAAGGGAAAACAAAATTATTTGTTTAAGCCAGAAGATAACTACCTGTGATTTCAAAGTATCCGCAGTCACACTGTCAATACATTACCATTCCGATAAATGAGTATGTCCTTGACCACTTGTGCGATTAACTTTTAGTTTGCAAACTTAGAGCTTCACCTTGCATTGTACGACTTTACAAGAGTAAAATATATACTATACACGATTGCTTGACACTTTATACAGTGAACAGTTTTTTTTTTTTTTTTTAAATACAGGTGTTGAAATTTATTAAAATAAAAATGAAATGTCTCATGGTCCGCTGCAGCTGCATTTTTTTTCAGGTCACTTATAAACCCACACAACTGGTTTTGCAACTATATGAGTTGCATCTTCTGGTGCAAATATCTGTACTGAGACATCCTAAAATACTGAATGACTAGATAAACATGGAAGAAAATGTTATGTGTCAAGTTAGGAAACTAGTGTGGCTCACATATGCCCCACAAGAACAGGCTTATACATACTCAATAAATGCAACTTGTAAGTTCATACCAAAAGAAGGTACTTACAAATGCTATGTCATAGGCTACAGAATGCTGCAGTGTAACAATTAGAGTGAGTACATAATTATTTCAGCACCCTTCAATTGATAAAAAAAAACTATCATGATGAAAAAGACCATTGTCCATGACGAAAGTCATGCTGAAACAAAATAATGGAATTAGGAATCAGAAATGATCCTTAATTAAAGATCAGTGGAACAGCAACTCAAATGAAAAACAGATGGGGACCATCTCAATGAGGCTGATCTTAGTTAAGTCTCAAACTGTACACATTGCAACTAAAATACATTCTTGTCGGTGTGTGTCAAAGAACAAAATTCCACTCATAGATGTTGTTCAGATAGGTATTGGGCCCTGTAGTGACTGGAGAATTAAATAACATTAGTGATGAAAACTAGTAATTTTAATACATCGAAACCTACTGAAAATTATTTTAATTGTTATTTGGGGGGGGGGGGGGGGCAATCAGTGACCAAAAGGAAGAAGCATATGCCGCCAATCAAACTAACCAAAAGCCAACAGTCTCACGTGTATTGGTCACCAACACAGTGGATGACAACATAAACTATGAGTGTCCCACGTGTTGTCTATGTGTGTGCTATAGCTGCCACCTGGGTACTGAGATGGTGACAGAAACTGAACTAACACAGGCAACACAGAAAATAAGAAAGCACGATGCTAAACTATTAGATTCGGCTCTCTGTATTGCATTAAACTGAACCTGAATAATACTAAATAACTGAGACTAATAGCTTATGTGGGACCTAAGTCCTCAATAGAGTATTAGGGTGACACTTTCTTATTTTACATGTTTAATTTCTGTCACTGTCCCAGTACCCGGATGGCAGCCACAGCACATGCTTAGACAACACATAACTAGTAGCTTACATCAGCTGGTGTGTTGGTGGCAAACACACATGAGCATGTCGCCTTTTGCTAACTTTGATCACCGGCATATGCTTCTTCCTTTCCATCAGTTATGGCCCCAAATAACAGTTAAAATATTTTTCAGTAGTTTTGAGAGATTTAAAATTACTAGTTTTCGTCACAAACATTATTTCATTCTTCAATTACTACTGGGCCCAGTACTTCCCTGAATAACTTATGTGAAGGGCTTTTTGCTACTTGACATACGCCGACAAGAAAGTATTTTAGTCTGAATGTGTGTATTTTGCAACTTAACTCAGGTCAGTCTAGTTTTTTGGCAACTGATCCACGTCACATGGGGATGGCCCCATCTATTTTTCATTTGAGTTACTGTTTTTTTTTAATTAAGGTTCACTTCTGGTCCCTAATTCTATTCTTTTGTTTTACATGACTTTCATCATGGACAATGATTTTTTTTTTAATCATGTGACAATGGTTTTTTATCAACTGAGGAGTGCTGAAATCATTACCTTATTACGCCAATTCTTACACACTGCGGCATTTTGTAACCTATGACACAGCATTTGTAAGTACTTTTCTTTTGGTATGAACTTACAAGTTGCATTTATTGAGCATATTTAAGCTTGTTCTTGTGGTATGTGATCCATACCACTTTCCTAGCTTGATACATAATATTATCTTCCATGTTTGGTTAGTCATTCAGTATTTTAGGATGTGTCCGACAACTAAATTAACTTTTAAAAATTACTTTGTACAGGTTTTTGGACCAGAAGAAGATGCAACTCATAAATAGCTGTGAAACCAAGTGTGTGGATTTATAAGTGACCTGAAAACATACAACTACAATGGACCATTGGAGATATCATTCAGCTTTATTTTAATAATTTTCAACATCTGTTTTTCAAAAAAAAACTGCTCACTGCATGAAGTCTTAAGAAATCATATATTTAGCTGTTGTTGCCCGTTAGATTACCTGTAAAACATTTATTTCTCACAACGCAGCTTCTACGTATTGTTCATTTAAAGTTCTCGTAAATATATTTACTTTTTACGTATGATAATGTCAAGAGTTCAAACACTTTCAGAGCTGTACTTTCCTTGTAACTTCTGTGTGGTATCCTTTTCCCCCTCATGATTGTTGTATATGTTATGGTGGCTGCAGGGGGCTGGGAGGGAGGGTGGGAGTGAGTGTGCATCTTGAGTGTCTGTATTAACAGTAAGGGGGGGGGGGGGGAGGAAGCTAGAAAGATAGTACAATTTTCTTCTTATATTTTAATTGCGTGTGTCCATGGGGTCATTCCATGTGAAAGGACCCTTCATAATAAAAAATAAAGTTTAAAAGATCTTATAGTGTGGCATATCTTTCTGTAGCTAATAGGTCAAGGAAGCAGAAACTAATCCCAGTTTTCATTGTATCCTGGCCTGAAAGGTGTAAAACAGTCACAAACTTACTTTTGGTGTCAGGGAAAAAAATTGTAAAATTTAATGTGAAATGTTGGCAGCCCTACAGACTAGTGTCTTTGATGTTCAATGTCCGTGTGTTGTGCATATACTCTCTGGATAATTGTGAAGCTGTAACAGTGGTTTTACATTTATAATACAGGTAAATAAGTTCTGAATCTTTAAAACAAAAAAAAAAAAAAATACATAATTTCTGTCACACCCGCAACACAGAAATAGACATTTACTCGTTTATCAGTTTAGTTTCATGATATGTAAAGTTGAAAGTTTGTAAAAGTGAGGTTAGTTACATGGGCTACAACTTTGAATTATAATATATTTTTTTTTTTTTTTGTAGGAACATTCTATCATGTCAAGAAACACGTTTCAGGTGTGACATGTCAAAGTGTTAGAGCTGTTACTGTGATACCAGAACTTTGTAACAAGGAAATTTTACTGTAACAACAGACACAGTTATTGTTATTGTTGTGATTGTTGTTATTACCAAACAGCTGAAAGTATTATTCTTGTAATTTATTATAGGACAAGCATGTCATCCACTGAAAGGTGCCGCAAGTTTAGGGAAAAACTGAAGCAATCTCCAATTCATTATCAGGCAATGTTAGAAAAGGAACACAAAAGAGATAAGTTACAGAGAGAGAAAAATAAAGCTGCCTTGCAGGATGATCAAAAGAAACTTAAACATATGCAAGATAGGGAAAGACAAGGAGGCATTGAGAAAAGAATAAAATTTCTGCTCTAACTCCCACTTCATCTTGCATTTTGTCACCCTCTAAATCATATAGTTCCAAAAGATCACTTGGGAAGGTGGTAAACAAAGTGAAGAAAAGCTTACAATGCAGCCCAAGGAAACGAAAGGATGCAGTGGCAAAGCTGTTTAACGATGAGCTGCCTGAAGTTCCAAATAAACTTAAATGGCTCTGAGCACTATGGGACTTAACATCTGTGGTCATCAGTCCCCTAGAACTTAGAACTACTTAAACCTAACTAACCTAAGGACAGCACACAACACCCAGCCATCACGAGGCAGAGAAAATCCCTGACCCCGCCGGGAATCGAACCCGGGAACCCGGGCGTGGGAAGCGAGAACGCTACCGCACGACCACGAGATGCGGGCTCCAAATAAACTTAAAAAAGATATGTACAAGAAATGGAGCAAGTTTATCAGTGCAGATACAGAAAATAAAATTAAGAACTTCTACCTTCGTGATGACATAAGCCGAAAAGAACCAGGACGAAAAGATGTGGTTAGTGTCAAGAACCCTGAAACTGGAGAACCAGAACATTTATGCCACATAATGTGTGTATTTGTCGATACCACGCAAACATACAGTATTTGGTTGAAAGAGTTGCAATAGAAACCAATACATTTCCAAGTAGAGCACAAGATTTAGTTAGCATTCTTGTTTGTGACAGAAAATTATAAGTGTATGTCCAGTGCCTGCGAAAAGTGTAACACTTTAAATGCAAAGACCCTTGTTGATGAAGAAGTACTGAACAATGAGCTTCAATGGACTCAATGGAAAGATGTTGAAGGTCGCCCTCAGCGTATAGAAACAGTTAGGATAGTTTTGAATGTCATTAAAGAAATAAAAATACAGCTTCTGGGATTCAAACTGCACTGTTATGTTAAGAAGAAGCAAAGTACTTTGAGGATGCAAAAGTAAATTTCAGTAATCACAATTTGGTTTTGCAGGTTGACTATGCTGAAAATTATACTTCTGTTTGTCAGGATGAGATCCAGAGTGCTCACTGGCACCAACAGCAGACAACTATATTTACAGCTGTGGCCTGGATTAAAGATGGTACCATACGCAGCTATGCCATTGTTAGCGATGACTTGTCCCACAATAAATATTCAGGTTGGACAATGCATAAGCTGCTTTTTCAGGACCTAAAGAGACAATTTCCTTATCTTCAAAGAGTCAAGATTTTCTCCGATGGATGCACAACGCAAATCAAGAATCGCTTCACATTATTAAATCACGGAGGGTTACTATTAACATTCCTCATGACTTTTATAAATGTGTCAAGAAGAAACTGAAAGGAATTACAGCCCTCTACTTATCATCTGAAGAAATTAATTCAGCAATGGCTATGTTGGATAATCGTTGGAAAGGCGTACAGCCTATTCCAGGATTGCACAAACTCCACTGCATTATAGCAGTTAAAGAGGGAGTTATAAGGGTTTCTGCTACATATGCCCAACAGATTACAACAGTGATGTCACTTCATAACCATGAAAATGCACACAATCCGATGTGTTGTGTTGATAGTGAAGAATCCTTGAAACTTACTATAGGAGACTTTGTACTGTCAGAGTTGACTGTCACTGGAAAGTCCTGTTTGAAAAAGAAATACTTTGCAGAAGTTCTTCGTTGATGAACAAGCTGAGCAGATCTTGCTGAAGTATATGCAACCCAGTGGGAAATGCTGGATTTGGCCCACAGAAGAAGACATATCTTGGGAAAATATTTCAGTAATCTCCCAGAAAGTAAATCCACCCAAGCTGTTGAGTAACAGGAGACAATTTGTTTTTCAGTAGCATTGAAATAGGCCTAGTTCTCTCTTGTTTAACTTTTTATCATTTTAACATAATAATTAAAGTATTTTCTAGGTGTTTTGTTTTAAATTTCACTCAATAATATTGATGTATCTATGTGTCACACCCACAACATGAAGGAAAAGAATATGTTGTCTTTTGGAAGTGTCTGTGAATAAAAGTTGTCATATCTTGTATGTTATTACTCCTTTCTTCACTGTGTGAAAAATTATCAACCATCCTGATTCAGAAGTAGAAAATGAAATAACTAAAGAACACAGCTATGTGCAAATGAAGGGTAAAGTTCTGTCACACCCGCAACACTTCTTCGCGATTTTTTTTTAGCAGGTTGAGTTTAAAATTAAGAGCTAAAATTTTTTACAGGAACTTAACAACATGCTATTCTAATCACTAAATTAAAGTTAGCCTTACTCTGACACCTGAAGTACAAATAAATAACTTTACGCACGAAAAATGTGACAAAATGTCACACCCGCAGCAGTGGAATGACTCTATGGCACCTATCACATGTTGGCCCGTGGGCAATTACCTTTTAGTACTTACATTCTTGTGGTTATTTTATTATTACAAAAAAGCTTGCTTTTCTTTTACAAGCTCTACTGCTGTTCTACCATTTAAAGTTCCCTGTTTATATTATTGTTACAGTTAGAAGGCTATTTTATCATATGCTCTGCTTTGATGTGTGTTTGAATCTGTTTAAACCAGTCTTAATTGCTTGCAATCTCTCAGCACGTATTTTCTGCTCGATGGGAAACATGTAATTTTCCCTATCTACTCAAACTGCCCTTCTGGAGCTAGGAATACGTTTCCACTGAAATGCATTTTAATTTCTGTTCCATTTCCCTTTAGGTTAAATTAATTTTGTTACTGTCAAAGTAATGGAATGGTCCAAGAGCAAAATACTTAGTTACAACAAAGGAGGAATAGGGGTTAACACCAATAAGGTAATAAGAAACTGATCACACCTTTCAGTTTGCTACAGCAAATTTCTAAGAACCATGGAAAATCTCTGCATGGTTTGACAGGCACGAGTTTAAAGCATTTTTTCCGAATGCAAATGCGCAAACTCATTCACAGATGTCGGAGATAAGTAATGCTTTCCCAGGTTGTATGTCAGTAAATAATAAAATAAACACTTTTGCTGATAACATACAGAACTGAAGAAAAATAACTTGACAACACAGAAACATGAAACTGAAGGTAGTGAAAGGATGCGCTATTTCTGTGTATTCAGACTGCCTGTTTTTAGTTTCTAAACACCAAATATCATTCACCCCATTCTCTACAATGCGTGAAAAGTACGAAATGAAAAAATGATTCTGATGCAATATATACGGTAGTATCAACAAGACTACAACAGTTCACTTTTATAACTTCGATTATGCAACGAAATATTATCTATCTGCTCTTTACTGGTACTCAGAAATTCTAAATTATTAACATAGTTTGCATGAGAATACATCACACCTCTGTACTGTACACACACCGCTGATTTGCTAACGAGGGTTGGTTGGGTGGTATGCTTGTATTCCTCAATTAATCTGTTTAACAGGTTGCTTGGTCGATTAGGTAGACCTTCTCTCGAAAAAGGAAAGTGGTAATAAGACAACGTCTATCTTTCTGGTAAATCACATCTCACATTCTGCTTCATAAATTTAATAATCATAAATCGAATAAAAGCCACATTTCACATAAATTCTCTGCTTCGCCCGCCAATGAGTTTGCACACTGCAACTATCACACCATGGCATGTCCTGCGAAAATATTTGTCAATGAGCTTTGCAACGTTTCTGGATTGGTGTCTGTACAACCCAACGTTGGTACAACCTAAACAACAATTTGTGATACACATTGGATCTTCGAGAAAGAACTAAACACGATGACTGCAACACAGCCGAAAATACTTTGCGTCGGGATGATTTGTGTCGACGAACTGTTGTACTGCAAAAGTTATCCAATCGAAGATTCCGACCAGAGGTATGTAACATGAAAATTACATATATCTAAAGTTTGATATACAGTACTTCTTATTCTTTGGAATTCCCTGTTCGCAGCCTATTGTTACAAAACTCGTTGCTTAACAGCAAAATATCTTAAGTTTAATTGCAAGAACCAGTATGATTTACAGCTAGATCACGAGCCCCCCCGCATCTTGTACGTAATTTCATTTTTTCCATATACTAGTGAAAACTCACAGAATTTTTTTGCGTTCTTTGAAATCTATCGAATAGAAATTTAAAACCGGTGTAAAAATAGGAGTTCTGAAACAGGCCTTCGAATTCATTGTATTCAGAGACAAATGCTAATGTTTTCAAAGACACATAAGAACTACGTCCTAACGGAGAGCCTCGTCCCCAAAATAATACAGCCACAAGGTTTCTAAATTCTTATCTTACAATTTGGGAGCTTGTAGCGATTTACATGGGAAATCTACCATTTTTGTGACAAAAATATAAAAATATCGTATAACAACGTACTCCATTAGGCCGCGTCAGCTGCTTGAATGAGCGAAAACTTTTAATTATTACATTTGCAACCGACTAACTACTGTGGTCACTAGTCACTACTATCTGTAGCAAAATTCTAGACAACGATATGCTTTTTGAAAGCAAATGATTCAACGAACAATTGTTACAAATCGAACTCACGAGCTTCACTTACCCTAAGAGCCACAGGTAAGAACTACCGTGGCTGTTCTTCACTTCTGGAAAGCTTTTGATTAATACTGATCTATATACAATAAAGAAAATACGCTTGTTTTTTAAAACTATGTTTGCGACCGAAATGAGGTTTTTTTTTACAGATGGAATGCAACACGTTTCCGTGATCAAAGCAGTAATTTTGCATGTGTCCACCTTAGCAGTTTGGCCAGAAGTGGTTCTGCGTGGACATTGAAAACCTGGAGCTGGGAGCTTGTCAGTGTCGTCTGTACTCTACCATAACAAACTCAGGCTTGATTCAGGCACCATTATTCCTTGCGATAGTGAAACATTATGATTCAGAGACCAGCGATCTTGGGCTTAAAAGCCAAAGTCACGAGACTACTGTTGTTTTAATTTCTCTCTCTCTCTTCCTCCTCCTTAAGGTCAGCTGTGTGGCAGTGGCTTTTGGGCAAAATAGTCGATACCAACCAATCTCTGGGATATCTTCCAGGCTCCAATTGCATAAAGCTGACTTAGACAAGCAGGTCTCTGTTCGAGTTGACATTTAGTTTCTCCAAGTGTTGGGAGCTACATGGCTTGGATAAGATCCTTTTGGAAAACTTGCCACATCTTTTTGAAACTAAAAGAGACTATAAAATCGGATTTTTCGACTGTCTTTACAGCACTCCTCTTCATGATAACGGAACTCACACTTCTCGAAAACTTGGATATTTTTTTCTCCAATGCTTGTAGCCCCGAGTTGGGAGGGTAGGCTGACAGGTAGTACCAAAACCCAACCAATAAAGAGAGTTTAGATTGGCAGTCTTCCTGAAAAACAATTTCTGAACAACTGTAGCAGTAATACAATTCTAATAAAAACATAGCTACATGTTTATTGTTATGAAGAGATAATGGGGGCATGTTTGAATGAATATTTGACATCCAAAAGGACTTACATGGAATATCTGGCGATCCTGAATCAGTTAAAAGATTGCACATAATTGTATTGTTAATAGAGGCAATTATGTTCAAACAAGTGCAAAAGCACTACAGAGTAGAAATTTTGGAAACATCTAACTGCGTTGAAATGCACTAGAGCCTTAATTACAATGAAGGCATTATGCCAAGTCATGACTATATGAATATAGACTACACCGAAACTTCTGAATAATGGGAATACGATTCAGAGATGTTGTTTTTGAGGAACACTATTGAGAAAATTTATAGAATCAGCGTTTGAAGCTGACAGCAGAAGATTCTACTGCTGGCAACATACATTTTCATAGGGACCAGGAAGATAAAATACGAAAAATTGGGGATCACATGGCGGTGTGTAGACAGTTGTTTTACCCTCTCCCTATCTGCAATTGGAACAAGCAAGGAAATAACCAGTAGTGGTATAGAATACCCTCTGCCACACACTATACAGTGACTTGCGAAGTATGTGTGTATATGTAGATGTAAACAAGGTGAAGAACATAATGAAGCGAGTAAATGACGAATCGGAAAATAAAGCTGCCTAGACAGTCTCTTTTAATTCACCCACAATGAGTGCATGAAGGGTTGGGGTGTTCACGCTAGGAAATTTCATCTTCATTTGTTTAATTCAATGCACTGATTTAAAAAGTCAAATATTTGGGAACACAGTCTTAGCATGCAAGGGGAAATCAGCTTGTGAAAAATAGGACAGGATGTTCGCGATAGAGCTTAATTATGCATATCACAATGGTCTTGGGTCAACCTATTAAGGAATTCCTGTATGAGTGCGATATGTAGATGGACCTTATATAGTTTTCACTTAATACTTGTTCTTGAAACATTGTAATTGTTACTTTTATCTTCAATTGTCTGACAATTCAGGTGACAGCGTTTCTGTGACACACTGTGAGGCTAACAAACATGTGATCAATGGTGCTACTGTTCTTTGTATATGTTGAATATTCTTTATTAACCCGATTTGGTATAGGTCTAACACATGGAGCAATATTCTAGGATGGGACACTCAAATGATCTGTAAGCAGTCTGCATTGTAAACTGATTTCATTTTCCCCTTAGCCTGTCAATGAGTTGTTTTACCTGTGATTGAACTTATGTGATTATTCCATTTCATGTCCCCATAAATTGCTACACCAAGATATGTATTTCAGTTACTTATGTTGTAGTCACAGAATGCTATGTTTTTGCATTTTGTAAAGTGAGCAATGTTTTAATTTAAAGCAGATCACTTTGAAATTTTCTAACGATCTGGCCTGATATTTGTGCAGCTTTTTTGAGATAGTACTTCATTATGATAACTGTATCATATGCAAAAATATCTCAAGTTACTGTTAATATTATCTGCAAAGTTATTAATATACAAAATTAACAGCGAGTGTCCCAACACACTTCCCAGGGATATGTGTGAAGTTACTTCTACATTTCTCAATGACTCTCTATCAAAAATAACATGCCTCATCCTTTCTATCAATAAATCCTCAATCCAGTCACAAATATCGTTTGATACTTCGTACTTTCACTAATAAGCATTGATATTATACTGATTAAAAGTTTTTCTGAAGTCCTTTAAAAACTGGATCCAGAAGTATGCCTCAATCTACAGCTTTCATAGTGTCATGTTAGGAGAATTTTATTTGGGTTTCACATGACCAGTGTTAAGTTGTGGTACACAGCTCGTTTATGAAGCACAATATACTGCTTACATAGAATACAATACTCGAACCCAAGTGCAGGTGGAATCGATTATGAACTGTAGCAGAGAATACGGTTGGCAGAATAAACCTCCAAAAGTTTACGTTCACCACTATGGTCATTGTAGAAGTAACAGCTATACAGCGTCTTATCACTGAGGCAGAACAACATAAGAGGGCCTCCACTAGGTGTGTTGGCATCTTTGTTCTAAGCCTGAAGAAGCTGATTGGCACCACATGATTCCACAAGGTGCCTGGTTGTATGTTTCTGGCTTGCAGTGTCGCTCATGGTGTAATGCAGTAATCTGTGTGCTGCTGGTAGTGGAACCATGCAAACGCAATTTCACATATTGATCTCTGAATCACTGGATACAGCATCCCTACTCCGCCCTCCCCCCTCCAAGAGACAACATATAGGATTCATAGGTCGAACTTATGCCAGTTCTTATGTGAAAGAAGAGGGGCCACCTCAGATATCCAGGGATGCACTTTCTCATTTCAACATCACTGCTCAGTGAGGCTGGGTGCTGCAGTACTGCTGCTAAGCCTGGCACCTAGCTGGGTGGTGGTGCTGCTGAGCATATTGTTGTGTCAGTGCCATTGTCAGCATGAGAGTGGATTGGGTCCGTGGCTTCAGCAGAGGCTGTTGCTTCTTGACATGGAAAGAGTGTGAGGAGCCAGTTCATCGCAGCTGCAGGAAACTGGCACCTATGTGCCTCTTGCTGCTGCTGTTGCTGCAGCTGTTGTAGCTGAAGAAGAGGCAATGTTGAAGTCTGAGCCATCTGAGCCCAGGATTGAAGGTGGTATGACGTGGAAGCCCTGGTTGGGGCAGCCTAGACTGCAGCTGGTTCCGATGGTGCTCCACATCAAAGGTCGTGTGCCAGAGTCTTTGCAGGTATCCAACCTGTGTGCTTGCCAAACAAATGTTTGCACCCACACCACACTGTCTGTTCTGAACTGCTAGTGTGCAGATATTAGCTTGTTCTACTGTGGGTGGAGGAAGTGCAAGGAGGTCTGAGATTGTCTACCATGTGGGATTCACAGGAGTCCTCCCAGCAGCTGGCATAGCCATGTAAGATTCAAGAGTTAATGTATTTTCTGTGAGTGAATTGACTGAACCTCTACCTTAAGTTTTTCTTTGAAGCTGCAAACCATTTGATCCACCTCTCCATTGGATTGAAGATGGAAAAGAGCAGTACAGAGATAACAGATTCTGTATTGGTAAAAAAAAATTCATAAATGTGAATGATGCAAACTTGGAGCTGACATGTTGCTTCCTTCACATATATCACACAAAACATTCACCAAGTATTCCAATTGAACAGATTTATTTGCAACACAAGAAACAACTTCGGAAATTTAAAAACAATAACTAACTGCTGAAGAACAAGAAAATAAAACTTTCTTGACTGACTGATTGGTCAAATGAACTGAATTCCAAAAAGTAAGTCACAGGTAGAATCTTTTAAAATTCTGTATGAATGAATTTTGTAATACTGACATTAAATCCAACACTTTCCAAGTGCAGGAGACATAGCAAAATACACTCCTGGAAATGGAAAAAAGAACACATTGACACCGGTGTGTCAGACCCACCATACTTGCTCCGGACACTGCGAGAGGGCTGTACAAGCAATGATCACACGCACGGCACAGCGGACACACCAGGAACCGCGGTGTTGGCCGTCGAATGGCGCTAGCTGCGCAGCATTTCTGCACCGCCGCCGTCAGTGTCAGCCAGTTTGCCATGGCATACGGAGCTCCATCGCAGTCTTTAACACTGGTAGCATGCCGCGACAGCGTGGACGTAAACCGTATGTGCAGTTGACGGACTTTGAGCGAGGGCGTATAGTGGGCATGCGGGAGGCCGGGTGGACGTACCGCCGAATTGCTCAACATGTGGGACGTGAGGTCTCCACAGTACATCGATGTTGTCGCCAGTGGTCGGCGGAAGGTGCACGTGCCCGTCGACCTGGGACCGGACCGCAGCGACGCACGGATGCACGCCAAGACCGTAGGATTCTACGCAGTGCTGTAGGGGACCGCACCGCCACTTCCCAGCAAATTAGGGACACTGTTGCTCCTGGGGTATCGGCGAGGACCATTCGCAACCGTCTCCATGAAGCTGGGCTACGGTCCCGCACACCGTTAGGCCGTCTTCCGCTCACGCCCCAACATCGTGCAGCCCACCTCCAGTGGTGTCGCGACAGGCGTGAATGGAGGGACGAATGGAGACGTGTCGTCTTCAGCGATGAGAGTTGCTTCTGCCTTGGTGCCAATGATGGTCGTATGCGTGTTTGGCGCCGTGCAGGTGAGCGCCACAATCAGGACTGCATACGACCGAGGCACACAGGGCCAACACCCGGCATCATGGTGTGGGGAGCGATCTCCTACACTGGCCGTACACCACTGGTGATCGTCGAGGGGACACTGAATAGTGCACGGTACATCCAAACCGTCATCGAACCCATCGTTCTACCATTCCTAGACCGGTAAGGGAACTTGCTGTTCCAACAGGACAATGCACGTTCGCATGTATCCCGTGCCACCCAACGTGCTCTAGAAGGTGTAAGTCAACTACCCTGGCCAGTAAGATCTCCGGATCTGTCCCCCATTGAGCATGTTTGGGACTAGATGAAGCGTCGTCTCACGCGGTCTGCACGTCTAGCACGAACGCTGGTCCAACTGAGGCGCCAGGTGGAAATGGCATGGCACGCCGTTCCACAGGACTACATCCAGCATCTCTACGATCGTCTCCATGGGAGAATAGCAGCCTGCATTGCTGCAAAAGGTGGATATACACTATACTAGTGCCGACATTGTGCATGCTCTGTTGCCTGTGTCTATGTGCCTGTGGTTCTGTCAGTGTGATCATGTGATGTATCTGACCCCAGGAATGTGTCAATAAAGTTTCCCCTTCCTGGGACAATGAATTCACGGTGTTCTTATTTCAATTTCCAGGAGTGTAGAATGCCAAAGTCCTCTCCACTCGGCAACATCCCATTTGGCAAAGTCCCATTTCATGGTGACAGTGATGCACAGAGGAGTTGATCTTGGTATTGCATCATCCAGGTGGGGCCTTCCTGATGCGGCTAGCTGCACTGGAACTGCTAGCTGCCATCTCAGCATGGGTCTAAATAGTCATCTTTGGGGGGAGTAACAGTTTTGTTTGATTGGCTCAAACTTCGTTTCTGTGGAAGTAGGAAATAGTTCAGCCCACAAGCACTGATCAGCCTGTGCACATGCCTTGGAGCTGTTTCAGGTGTGGCCACTGGTGTTGCCCTCTGTTGATCTACCAGTAAGCTGGCCAGTTTGAGTTCATGCTTTGCACGGCCTGAAGTATCATTGCTGTAATGTCTGTTGTGTGGGTTGTTTTTGATGCCTCTTGCACTTGTCGCCATGGAAGGGTCCATTGCTTGTGACCAGTACCCTGGGAAAATCTTCAATGGTGAAAACTTGTGTGAATGCTTGGACTGTGGTTTCTGCTGTTGTTGTACACTTTCGCCTCAGAAAAAGCGACTATCACTGTGAGTCACATATTAGCCAAAAACGTCCTGCATAGTCGACATGCACACAGTCCACAGGATCAAATGGTTTAGGCCATAGGGAAAAACATTAGGAGGAACAGCCTGTTGAGGTGCACATTCCAGGCATGTGTGTGCCAGGTCCTCGATTTCTTTGCCCACAACTGGCCAATAGACGTGATGTTGAACCAAGATTTCCGTGTGAGTGATGTTCCAGTGTCCTGCATGAAGTAAAGAAAGCACTTTGCCACATACTGAATTTGCATTGACTACCTGGTAAGACTCATGTGATGAACCAACAAGTGGCATGCCACCAAGAGCAGTTAGACCTTACATCAAGATTCTCAGTATTGGGCTGGACTGTGCTGGTTGGCGATCAGGCCAGCCCAGTCTCACCCATTTTTGGAACTGCCAAAGGGCAGGGTCCTCCTCCGACTGCTGTGATAATTGCAAAATTTTCCAGAGTGTGGTATGCCTCGGCATCTGTATTGAAACAAACGACCTCCTATTGATTGAACTCCATGTCTGGATCATCTGGGAGCCTGGTAATGTTTCTCCATTGGCATGATAACTGGTAGGCTTGTATACAATATTATTGCATGCTGACAGGAACGGGTCATACCACTGTAAGTGATACACTTTTGTATGTGGTAGCGATGGTCAGGGACTGAACAAAGCCAGCAGTGGTTTGTGTTTTGTCACCAGATGAAACTGAACTCCCTACAGATATAATAAAACTTGCAAAATAACTAGAGCCTTCTATTTTATCTAGGCATAGTTTTGAGGAGCTGAATTCATAATCTTTGAGTCAAATACTATGGGGCCGGCCGGAGTGGCCGAGCGGTTCTAGGTTCTACAGTCTGGAACCGAGCAACCACTACGGTCGCAGGTTCGGATCCTGCCTCGGGCATGGATGTGTGTGATGTCCTTACGTTAATTATGTTTATGTAGTTGTGATACTGTAACTGCCTGAAGACGAGTTATTGTGTTGTCTGTGTGAGCAGAAGATTAATTAATTAATAACAGTGACTCTACTTATATTTAAATGCATCATGCAGTATGAGACATGATCACAGATGTTTACTAAACGTTCTGAATATTATTTTTCTCCTATTCATTATGTTGTATTACAAAACCCTTAATTTAATTTCAGATTTCTTGTTATAAATATATACTGCATTGCAGATGACCATCTCTGCAATGTGTATTCTAGAATCTATTTCCTTTTCATATCAAAATTTGTACCGTAGTAGCTGACTGGTACGAGTCGTGCTTGCCTGGGAGTTGTCAGTACTGGAAGACAAACGATAAAACATCCCCTCTCTCACGTATTTTAATACATGAGGTAAGCGGCCAACTTCACTTACGAGTTAGCTCATGGCCAAATTTACCAATGTCAATTAAAACTACGCACATCTTAAAATATTACTGTCTCTGTAAGTGGTTTTCATCATGATGGATGGTCACAAATGAACTGGGTTCTAAACAGGTGATAAATGACACGATTATTGTGTACATAAAATGTAAGAACTGAAATATATTTACAGTCAAAATGAACACTTATCTTCTGTTATGCAACTTCTTCTTTGCTGTGACTGTGCATTAGAGCGTAGGTACGTTTATATACATTGATAGAACCAGAGTAACACTTATGCTGAAATACACTTGCTGGTATAACAACTCGAAGCACTGTTCAGTAGAAACTCTTTCTCGTAGCCCTGTTCAAGGACAAAGCTCACCAAGATATGCAAGGACTTGAGGATTAACTTGAATAGTCTAAACAGTTGTCCCTAACTCTGTTGCTTGCTGTGGACTTAGCGTTGACTGGAACGTAGTCTGGCATAAACTGACCTTGTGTCCATGCGTCAGTCTATTCCAAGACAGGCCTCCGACAGTTGCGCGGAGAACTTCTGTGAGTGTGTCTTGCTGCTTCCGTCTCACTGGTGTGTCCAGCGATGCTTCGATAGCAAGGAGCATCTTTGTGGTGTCGATAGCAGGCGTCAGCACTACGCATGCCGACTACACCGTAGTTTCGTTTGTTACTGAGCTAGAAAACTACATTCTTCAGAAGCTCTTAACGTTACTTGGCGCTTTTTGATTTGGCTTTTAGTTGCTAGATGAATATTATAGTAAAATAGGTCTGAGAGCCGCGGGCCGCAGAATACTTGATTCACGCCGCAAGTGGCACGCGAGCTACAGTTTGACGACCACTGATCTAGAGAATGAATCTTCTGGTCGAGGAACAGGAAAAGTATTTACAATAACTTGCACATTCACTGTTTTGAAGGCCCCACAAAGTCTAAGCGAGCCATTGGCCTTCCTAATGATTATTAATGGAAACGCACAGGAGCTGGACTAAATTGGTGGATGACTTGGTTAAGGTCCAGTTCCACCTTGACTCAGTCGCACAGAACGTGGGGCACTGGGCGGGCTTAGAAAAAATGGCTAACAGTGGTTTCCATGACTTGGATCTGAGCCAGTATGACCTTTGCACAACCCGTCCTGGAGAATAAAAACTGGGAAACTTTGTGCACAGTTCATCGACATCTTGAAATGGAATCTCAGTGGAAACTAAATGAACTTTTCTGTTAATTGAGAAATCGAATGCGTTACAAGCCTCTATGTCAAAGATGTTGTCGGTGCATTAGTGAACTGTTAACCAAGAAAGAAAAACCTCTGACAACACACATATAAAATCGTCAGCCTGGAAAGTTTCTTTGATTTGTAAATTGTGGCCATTACATGTTGCAACTTTCTTAGCAAACAGTTGTAATCTGGGTGACCCAAGCACTGCATAGGTATTCCACTTAATAAAGGAGACTGAAGCTTCCATGTCCACTTGAAAAATTACTGATGATCAATTAACAGTTTATGTGTTTTATCTGAGTGAAGATTAGCTGTGTCACAGGGCGTCTTTGACATCTGAAAGGTACAAACAGTGCTGATGTGTCTCCGTTTTCTACAGTAGAAACAAACATCCTAACGCCTAGACCACTGATGGCGGCGGCGGCGCAGTGGCACACTGGACTCGCTTTCGGGAGGACGACGGTTCAAACACGCGTCCGGCCATCCTATTTCAGGTTTTCCGTGACTTTCCTAAATCGTTTCAGGCAAATGCCGGGATGGTACCTTTGAAAGAGCACGGGCGATTCCCTTCCCCATCCTTCCACAAACCGATGGGACCGATGACTCGCTGTTTGGTCCCTCCCTCAAATAAACCAACCAATAATCCAACCACAGACGACGGCGCGTGTGTCGAGATAAAAACACTCAGGTCAAGAAAGGAGCGAACCTCGAAAAGTACGTGACACTGAACTGCAGCTAAAGTTGATGAAGATTCTACGCGCAAATCGATGTGAGGATGTTGCATGTCTCTTTCGCTACATGGGAGCGCACATCCGTGACTTGGTTGTTGACAAGAACTATCCTTCACTCACATTGTAGTCTGCTTCCTTGTCGGCCGCGTCGGTTGTTGTCCCTATTAACCCTTGTTTACACCGGAGCGAACACAAGCGAACGAGAACTCTCTGGTGTAAACAGCAGGAGAGCGCAAGTGAACAGCATTCTGTTTCCAATACGTACTATCGTGTTCCACTGGTTGACGGTATTACAGCGAACTATCAAAGGAAGTTCACGCTCTCTCCGCTTCGGCGCTAGCAGTGCGAAAATGTTTCGTCTGTGTTCATATCTATGGAGTATTTGGATGTACAGAACGAGAATTATGTCTGCAAAATCTCCTGCAGCTCGTCGCGTGATTTTGGGACGGCGCATTTTTTAGCACGTATAGCACTTATCGTATTTTGAGTGTTACTACTTCGCCGCTACAGATGGATCACCTTCACAAGTACCGGTAACTTTATATACGCGTTTTACAGACATATTAGCAATTTGATATCAGGAAATGTAGTTGGCTTAAAGATGTGAAGAGCAATAGTATTGTGTTTTTTTCGTCGCAGTAACATAGCTCATATTCTACTGTATTTAAGTTTTTTTTGGTAACGGGATACGAAGTGAAAGCCAACAATATTTTTTTTATTTTATTTTTTTTTTACGGTTTCTGTTGCACTTATTCATAATATCGAATCTGTGTTGTAATTAATTGTTACTATGACACTGTAGACGGCGCCAAAGTGTCACGAAAAAACGATGTATTTGGAACTATGAAATTGTTACAGTAAATGCTGTAAGCGATTTGCACCAGCTCCTTGCCCATTACTATTTTCAATTTTTCTTGATTTACCCTTCTGTTTTGCGTAGTCAAGTAACATATCTGTAACATTTTTTCGCAATCTCATCAGAAAAGTAAAATTATACACTACAAAAAAAAAAAAAAAAAAAAAATACAAGATCAGCACTCGAATTTTGGAGTAATAAAAGAAGTGACAGACAAAAAAAATTTTTTTAAAGGTTTTCTGTTGAACTGATTCTTATTGTCGAATTTGTGCTAATTAATTACGTTACTCTGTCACTACATGGGAAACTCTCATGCAGAAATATTTGGATACATGCAATAAACTGAGTACCTCCGTCAATGGGAGGATGTCATGTAAAAATTTTATCTGCTTGTGAACATAGCACCAATACGCATACACTGATTGGCAGTTTACTCAAACACATTTGTAAAAACATGGCCGTAAAACTGCTGACATCATCTCTACAGTACAAGACTGTATAATTACGTGTCTCAGTAGTTTTCAACATATAAAGTGCCTCAAATCATATGACATTTACAATTATAATTTTTTTGTACAAATCTGTGAAAAGTAACTGGTCCTCCATTCAAATACTTCTCTTTACATCCAAAGCACCGACGATATTGCACCATAGCTGCTACTAAAATTCAAACGTGCAGAAACGTATATAAAACAAGGCGGATAGTGAAATATTCCAAGTTTTGTTATTACTGTATTACAAGCAGCGTCGTCCCAAAATCTGTGACTGTATGCCTCCGTACGTGCCCTAATTTCTCTTATCTTCGTGGTCCTTTTCTGAAATATGTTGGCGGTAGTAGAACCCTTCTTCAGTCAGTTTCAAATGCCAGCTATCTAAATGTTCCCAGTACTGTTTCTTGAAAAGAACGTCACCTTACCCCCAGTGATTGCTATTTGACGTCCTGAAGCATCTCCATAATACTTGCGTATTGTGCGAACCTAGCAGCTCACCTCTGACTTGCTTCAATGTCTTCCTTTAATCCGATATACTGCGGATCACAAATACACAAGGAGTACTAGTGTCCTCTATGTGGTCTCCTTCCTAAAATTCTCCCAATAAACCGAAGTCGACCATTGGTCTTCCCTACCACAATCCTTAAATGCTCGTTCCATTTCAAACGCTTTGTTAAGCTACACCTAGATATTTAATAGACGTGACTGTCAAGCAAGGCACTACTAATGCTGTATTCGAACATTACGGGTTTCTTTTTCCTACTAATCTGCATTAACTTGTATTTTTGTACATTTAGAGCTAGCTGCCATTCACCACACCAACTAGAAATTTTGTGTAAGTAATTTGTATCCTCCTACAGTCACTCAACGACTTCTTCACGTATATCACGACATCATCATCAAACAGCCACAGATTCCTGCTCACCAGATCATTTATATATATAGTAAATAACAGCGGTCTTTCACACTTAACTGGGGCACTTCTGACAGTACCCTTTGATGAACAGTCGATGACGAGGACTACCTGCTGGGTACTGTTACCGAAGAAGTTTTCGAGCCACTCACATATCTGGGAACCTATACTGTATCTTCGTACCTTCGGTAACAATCCAGGAATATTAAATCTGTGGTAAAGGCTGCCAGTCATGCTCGCGATATGAAAGCAGAGCTCACTACTTGCAGCATAGTCGACAGGACCAATTGCGGGCCTCTGGTACAGAGCCGAGTGGAGGGGCTGAATCAGAGGCTCAGACGGTTCTGCGACCGTGTAGGCTGCTGATTCCTCGACTTGCGCCGTGGGGTGGTGGGGTTTTGGGTTCCACTAAATACATCAGGAGTCCATTTCACTCAGGAGGCGGCTACACGGGTAGTGGGGACTGTGTGGCGTGGCTGGGCAGTATTTTAGGTTAGAGTGTGTGGGGGGAAACACAAAAAGGGCTTCAGTCTCAAAGGGTGCAGGTCGAACACAGGAAGAATTTGGATCTAGGAACCATCGGAAAAACAGCTGTAAATTTTCGTAGCTGCTTTGGGAAAGTACCAGAGCTCCAAGAGCTGATTGAAAGCACTGATGCTCAAATCGTTATAGGAACTGAAAACTTGCTAAAGGAGAAGACAATTTCAGCAGAAATTTTTGCGAAGGACCTAACGGTGTTGAGAAAGGATAGGCTAAATACAGTTGGCGGTGCCGTGTTTGTTGCTGTTGGAAGTAGTTTATCCTGTACGAAATTGAAGTAGATAGTTCCTGTGTGGTAGTATATGTTGAGGTCATTCTAGGCAACCGGAATAAAATAATAATTGGATTTTTTACCGATTTCCCAAGTCAGATGTTACAGTTGCTGAAGGGTTCGAAGAAATCTTGAGTCTAATTTCAAAATACGTCCGCGACTCATACAATTATGGTTCATGGTGACTTTAATTTACCCTCGATATCTTGGCGAACATACATGTTTAAATCCGAGGGTATCCATAAAACATCATCCGAAATTGTGCTAAACGCATTCTCTGAAAATTATTTCGAACAATTGGTCCATGAGCCCACTCGAATAGTAAATGCTTGTGAAAACACACTTGACGTCTTAGCAACAAATAATCGTGAACTTATAACGGACGTCGAAACGGATACAGGGATTAGTGAACACAGGGTTGTCGTAACGAGACTGAATACCAGACCTGCCAAATCCTCCAAAAATAAACAAAAATATATCTGCCCAAAAAAGCCGGTAAAAAAATTCGCTTGACACCTTCCTGAGAGACAATTGTAGTGCCTCGGGAATTGCAGTGTAAGTTCTACAGACACTCGGCTTTCCACCGTCTCGAACACACGATATTTTAAGGACGAGGGTGAGAGAGTGGAGATGTGTCTACCTCGCCGCCGGTTTCTGTGTGTGCAGGATGGACGTGTATCGGAGAATCACCGGGAGAATACTGCAATAGTGGCGGTCGATCGGCGCGGACAATTGTTTGCCGCTCGCGCCATAGAAGCTGTATAAACAGTACAGGGAGCAAGCACGCTTTATTCCTTGATGGTGTAACGACTGTATCTGTTGTGAACAAATGAATTATGTATTAAACTAAAGACACTTTCATGGTTTTGTGGTGTTGGACTTGCTAGAAGCAGGAACTGGTTTTACAGTGGTTATTAAACCAAACATATTGTAATTGTATCTCTTAGTATCCGATGGTCCAAGACGGGGTCCAGTGAAGCAGGGGATACAACCCGTCGGCTTTGACCAATGACGTCATACCTTAGGCATAGATAATAAAACAGTCCTGTGTTCCAATGAGCGCTATCATTAAAATAATTGAATGTGTATCTAAAAGCGATCGCTTGGTATTCCTTAAATTATTCATAGTGTGAATTAATTAAATTAATTGGTTGTTTCTTATTCAAACGGTACTTAATATTATTCGTAATGATATTGAGGTAATTTGGAGTATTAGTTTTTTATTATAGAACAATTTTTAGTGTCTTATTTTCGTTTATAGGAATGGATTTGTCTATCGCAATGAGGCTTGACGATTTAAGAGAAGCCATGGGCGAAGACATGTTGACCACAATTTGCTTCTTGCAAATGTGTGGTCTTATTGCTGAATACGTCCGATGTCGTGAGTGCGGCGAACATATGCGCCTCACCAGTGTATCAAGTCGCCGTACTCACGACTTATTTGTATGGAGGTGCAGCAGAGACCGGTTATGGCGATCTATTAGCAGGGGAACGTGGCTCGAGAAATCTAAGCTCGCCCTGAGAGACATAATGAAAATCACGTATTGTTGGTGTTTAAGATATCCTGTATGGCTCTGTGTGCATGAATGTCGTGTGAGTAAGCGTACGGTAGTAGACAGGTACTCGTTTTGTAGGGAAGTTTGTGGGGAATATATGAAATGTAGGGGGCCGTTGGGGGGGGGGGGGGGGGCGGGTGTTATGGTCGAAATTGACGAATCGCATTTTGGGAAAAGGAAGTATAACAGGGGGGAACCTCCGGTGGGATTATGGGTGTAGGGGGCAGTAGTTTCAGGTCAGCATTGTGAGGATGTTGTGTTCAGAGTAGTACCAAATAGAAGTAAGGAAGTTTTGGTTAGGTTAATTGAAGATCAGGTTGCAGAGGGTTCTGTTGTTATTTCAGACGGGTTTTCTTCATATAGGGATTTAGGGGATAGGGGTTATCAACATCTAGTAGTAAACCAGAACATTGAATTTACACTCCTGGAAATGGAAAAAAGAACACATTGACACCGGTGTGTCAGACCCACCATACTTGCTCCGGACACTGCGAGAGGGCTGTACAAGCAATGATCACACGCACGGCACAGCGGACACACCAGGAACCGCTGTGTTGGCCGTCGAATGGCGCTAGCTGCGCAGCATTTCTGCACCGCCGCCGTCAGCCAGTTTGCCGTGGCATACGGAGCTCCATCGCAGTCTTTAACACTGGTAGCATGCCGCGACAGCGTGGACGTGAACCGCATGTGCAGTTGACGGACTTTGAGCGAGGGCGTATAGTGGGCATGCGGGAGGCCGGGTGGACGTACCGCCGAATTGCTCAACACGTGGGGCGTGAGGTCTCCACAGTACATCGACGTTGTCGCCAGTGGTCGGCGGAAGGTGCACGTGCCCGTCGACCTGGGACCGGACCGCAGCGACGCACGGATGCACGCCAAGACCGTAGGATCCTACGCAGTGCCGTAGGGGACCGCACCGCCACTTCCCAGCAAATTAGGGACACTGTTGCTCCTGGGGTATCGGCGAGGACCATTCGCAACCGTCTCCATGAAGCTGGGCTACGGTCCCGCACACCGTTAGGCCGTCTTCCGCTCACGCCCCAACATCGTGCAGCCCGCCTCCAGTGGTGTCGCGACAGGCGTGAATGGAGGGACGAATGGAGACGTGTCGTCTTCAGCGATGAGAGTCGCTTCTGCCTTGGTGCCAATGATGGTCGTATGCGTGTTTGGCGCCGTGCAGGTGAGCGCCACAATCAGGACTGCATACGACCGAGGCACACAGGGCCAACACCCGGCATCATGGTGTGGGGAGCGATCTCCTACACTGGCCGTACACCACTGGTGATCGTCGAGAGGACACTGAATAGTGCACGGTACATCCAAACCGTCATCGAACCCATCGTTCTACCATTCCTAGACCGGCAAGGGATCTTGCTGCTCCAACAGGACAATGCACGTCCGCATGTATCCCGTGCCACCCAACGTGCTCTAGAAGGTGTAAGTCAACTACCCTGGCCAGCAAGATCTCCGGATCTGTCCCCCATTGAGCATGTTTGGGACTGGATGAAGCGTCGTCTCACGCGGTCTGCACGTCCAGCACGAACGCTGGTCCAACTGAGGCGCCAGGTGGAAATGGCATGGCAAGCCGTTCCACAGGACTACATCCAGCATCTCTACGATCGTCTCCATGGGAGAATAGCAGCCTGCATTGCTTCGAAAGGTGGATATACACTGTACTAGTGCCGACATTGTGCATGCTCTGTTGCCTGTGTCTATGTGCCTGTGGTTCTGTCAGTGTGATCATGTGATGTATCTGACCCCAGGAATGTGTCAATAAAGTTTTCCCTTCCTGGGACAATGAAATCACGGTGTTCTTATTTCAATTTCCAGGAGTGTAGATCTCTATCGACAGGCGCCTGCACTAACAGTATAGAGGGGTACTGGTCAGCCGTAAAATCTCTTGTAGGGAAAGGGAAACGTCAGATTTCGACTCTTCAAAGCCACCTAGATGAGTATTCGTGGAGACAAAGTATTCCGCGGACTTAGCGTCCAAGGCAACAAGAAAACTGTACCCCATAGTGACGTACGCGCTACAAATTGTATATCTGTGGTCTTCTTGTCTCCGTGTAATTCAATTGAGGTACAGGTTGCAAATGTAACGTACGTCTATTTCCACCATTTTGTTACCAGTGTACATATACAGAGGTCATCGGAAGTCTGGTATACAAATATTGCAGGCGTAGGTCCTTATGTCATCAGTAGTACTAATAAGTACGTAAGAAAAGACTGTTAGCAATAGCGGAGAGGAAATAAAAAAACACATCTACAAATTGTATCCCGTGTTTCATTTAGGGTTTACGGAAGCGGAGGATACATCGTTCAAGTGAAGAACACGACAGTCATGCTACTGAAAACGAAGAAATCGACTTACTACACACTCGTATTCCGTACTGTACTTAGGCAACAAACTTCGAATGAGCTTTTAATTTGTGTCGGGTGTTTCATTTACGGTTTAGTGAAACAGGCGATACATAGTTCAAGTGAACAACAGGACAGCAATGCTACTTAAAACAAAGAAATCGACGTACGCTAAACTTGTATCCCGTACTGCACTTAAGCAATATAGTTCGAAAGAGTTTCGAGATACAACAGACAAACATGTAACGTGATGTATTCTATGCTAGTAATATATTTCATTCATTTCTTTCCATTGTATTTTGCGGAGAAATACTAAGACACAAACACCCGATATCGTTAACGTGAAAATACTACTGACCTCATATATGTGAAGTAGTTTTTCTCTCTCGCATTCCTTTGTTTCTGAATATTCTTCTCAACTCTTTCATCTTTGTAATGCATGCTCTCTGGCCAGTTCTGACGTCATTGCTCAAAGCCGACGGGTTGTATCCCCTGCTAAACTAGACCACCAAGACGGGGTTGACTTGCTAGAGTTGAACGGTTATGTGAAACTTGTGAAGTTGTTTTATTGTGGAGATGAGAATATAACAGAGTTGAACAAAAAGTATGCTGAGAGTACAGAATCATTTCAAGAGTAGAAAAGAAGTCTATTTTGAAATTCCTTCAACCAGCTACATTCTTCGGAGAAAAAGAGTTTGTGAAGATCGACGCAGCCCTCTGACCCGGGAAGAAGATCGGCTGCACACAATACGTAAGTCAACTGCGAGAGACGTGTGAGTCTTACACCCCAGTACCACACTGTCTCGTGTCGTCAGAAACCGTTAGGCAATGTAATTGTAGACTAGATGTGGCTTGAATTCAAAGAGGTAGTATCGACAGCAGTTGAGAGATTTATACCAAATAAATTAACAAGCGACGGAACTGATCTTCCTTGGTACATAAAATAGCTCAGAACACTGTTGCAGAAACAATGGAAAAAGCATGCCAAATTTAAATGAACGCCAAATCACCAATATTGGCGATTTTTTACAGAAGCTCGACATTCAGCGCGGACTTCAAAGCGCTCGACATTCAGCGCGAGATTCTTATAACAGTTTCCAAAAAGATGCCTTGTCTCGGAAACTGGCAGAAAATCCAAAGAGATTGTGGTCGTATGCAAAGTATGCTAGCTGCAAGACACAATCAATGCCTTCTCTGTGTGACAGCAGTGGAAATACTATCGATGACAGCGCTGCTAAAGCTTAGTTACTAAACATAACTTTCTGAAATTTCTTTACCCAAGAATCAAGAACAGCTACCAACATGAGAAACTTAGAAGTAAATACCCTCGGAGTAGTGAAACAACTAAAATCCCGTAATAAAAGCAAGTCTTCTGGTCCAGACGGTATAGCAATTGGGTTCCTTTCACAATAGCGCCATATTTAACAATAACTCCGTACTTAACAATCATATACCACCGCTCGCTCGACAAAGATTCGTACCCAAAGACAGGAAAATTGCACAGGTCACACTAATATTCAAGAAAGGCAACAGGAGTAATTCCCTAAATTGTAGGACCATATCATTAACGTCGATATGCAACCGGATCTTGGAACAACTAGCTCTTTACTCACATTAAATGTTGAGAGCTATCGACAAGGAATTTCAGATTGATTCCGTATTTCTAGATTTCCAGACGACTTTCGACACTGTACCTCACAAACGGCTTATAATCAAATCCCATGCTTATGGAATATCGCCTGAGTTATGCGATTTGATACGTGATTTCCTGTCAAAGAGATCACAGTTCTTAGAAATTAACGGAAAGTCAACGAGTAAAACAGAAGTGATATATGGCGTTCCCCAAGGTAGCTTTGTAGACCCTCTGCTGCTCCAATCTACATGAAC
The DNA here is from genome assembly GCF_021461385.2 of Schistocerca piceifrons. Taxonomy (NCBI): domain Eukaryota; kingdom Metazoa; phylum Arthropoda; class Insecta; order Orthoptera; family Acrididae; genus Schistocerca; species Schistocerca piceifrons. The sequence continues at coordinate 269,363,071 of NC_060140.1, read as the reverse complement.
GATTTAGGAGACAAACTGAGTAGCCATCTTGGGTTGTTTGCATATGATTATGTCGATTATCGTCTAGTAAAGTCATCAAGGACCAAAACAAATTGCAAATCTGTTTAGAAAAGATATCTCTACGCTGAGAAAATTGGCAATTGACCGTAAATAATGAGAAGTGTGGGTTCATCTACATGAGTGCTAAAAGCAATCCGTTCAACTTCTGTTACACGATAAATCAACCACATCTAAAGGCTGTGAATTCAAGTACACACCTAGGAATGACAATTACGAACCACTTAAATTGGAAATGTTGTGGGGAAGGCGAACCAGAGACTGCATTTTATTGGCAGAACATTTAGAAGATGCAGCAGATCTACTAGAGAGACTGCCTACGCTACGCTTGTCGTCCTCTTTTGGAGTACTGCTGCGCGGCGTGGAATCTTTACCAGATAGGATTAACGGAGTACACCGAGAAAGTTCAAAGAGAGCAGCACGTTTTGTACTATCGAGAAATAGAGGAGAGAGTGTCATGGACATGATACAGGATTTGTGGTGCACATCATTAAAACAACGGCGTTTCTCGTTGCAGCGGGATCTTCTCACGAAATTTCAATCACCTACTTTCTCCTCCGAATGCGAAAATATTTTGTTGACGCCGACATATATAGGGAGAAACGATCATCATAATAAAATAAGGGAAATCAGAGCTCGCATGGAAAGAAGTAGGTGTTCGTTTTTTCCGCGTTCGAAAGTGGAATCACAGAGAATTATTGTGAAGGTGGTTCGATGAACCCTCTGACAGGCACTTAAGTGTGATTTGCAGAGCTTTCATGTAGATGGAGGTGTCTGTTGCCTCTCATCCATGGTTCGCAGGATATCATGTGAGAAAGGGCAAGCTGAGTTTCAGACGAACGATGCTTTCTAAAACTGCGCTCTTTGTGGACAGAAACTTTTCCGTCTCAAGGAAATTTATTATATTCGAACTGAGAATATGTTCAAGGATTCTGCAGCAAATTGATATTAAGAATATTGGTCTGTAATTTTGTGAGTCCGTTCTTTAACCCTTCTTGTATACAGGAGTCATCTGCAGTTTTTTCCAGTCTCTTGGGACTTTGTAATGGGCGTGAGATTCGCTACATATGCAAGCTGAGTAAGCGGTCAATGTCGTAGATTACTCTTCGTAAAACCGAACTGGGATTCGGGGGAGCTGGCGACTTATTTGTTTTCAACCCTTTCAATTGCTTCTCTACGCCGGGGATGGTCATTACTATGCCCTCCATTGAGACTCTGTGCGATTGTCAAACAACAGTATGTTTGTACGATTCTCCTGTGTGAACAACTTCTTAAACGCGAAATTTAAAGCTTCGGGTTTTCTTTTGCTATCTTCTATTACCAAATCAGACTGGTCAGTGAGTGACTACATAGAAGCCTTAGACCCGCTTAGCCATTTTACGTAGGACCAGAATTTTCTCGGGTTCTCGGCAAGATCATTTGCTACGGTATGACGGCGGTAGTTGAATGCTTTACGCATCGAGCTTTACACAGACACACCAATGTCTATTAACTTTAGCCTGTCGTCATAGGCGCGCTCTCTTTTGAACCGAGAGTGTTCTGCTGCCTCAGGATTTTCTGAATTTTCTTCTTAAACCATGATGGGTTTACTCCGTCTTTAAGCCATTTTCTCAACACTTACTTTAGAGCATGATTTACGATCCGTTTAAATGGTTCAAATGGCTCTGAGCACTATGGGACTCAACATCTGAGGTCATCAGTCCCTAGAACTTAGAACTACTTCAACGTAAGGAACCTAAGGACAGCACACACATCCATGCCCGAGGCAGGATTCGAACTTGCGACCGTAGCGTCGCGCGGTTCCAGACTGAAGCGCCTAGAACCGCTCGGCCACATCGGCCGGCTCCGTTTAAATCTTGCCCAAAATTCCTCTTTGTCCATCATACTGGAACTAATGGTGTCAATTCGTTGTCTAAGTGGGATGCTGACAATTGCTCATCTGTCTTTCTATCAGAAATACTCTGCTACCCTTCTTGATCGATTTATTAACTTCAGTAACGCCGTCCAGGCCTGTTTACAGAGTCGGCACAGGATACCATGGGCGATGCGCACTGACCAGTTTTCGTCCAAAGCGCTGCGTGAGTTCGTACATTTGTTCGGAAGAGGGGGGGGGGGGAGGGGGGGGGGCGACCTTGCTTGCCCCTTTCGTCCAGCCGGCGATGACAGTATCGTGGCGCACACCCTGTAATCTTTCTCAAACGATTTTATGGAAACTATTCGGTAAAATAAATCATTTTTGCCTTACTTATAACTTTATATGTCATCTTCATGATGATGTGCCCATCATTTCCGTAATGGTCACAGTTATTGTGATATTTGCACTAAGTAAGACACTGCGCGAAATCGTGGAGTTTACTACCAAAAATATAAGTCGCTATGATTTTGCGTTCGGTGAATATTACTTAATATGTTGTTGCATATGAAATTTAGCTAACATATTGAATTTTTCTTAAGAATTGGATAAGGGTCACTATTTTTCGCCAATATTAACAAAATTGATCTGATGTAGCACACTAATATGGGATCGTGCACGCCAGCGATAAAGCCAGAGATAAATATCCACAACATTCCTCAAATTTGATGAACAATTTGCGATATCGAAATGAGATTTTGGCAAATGATAGAACACAAAGAGGAGAATGTATTGCCATGTGGATGTTATGGAAAACTTCATTATCTGCCGTGTTATTCCACCAACTACAGTCTTTTTGAGGGTATTTTGCCGTGTCGTTATTATGCAAAACTTCATTATCTGCCTTGTTATCCACGAACAACAGACTTTTTTGATGAAAAAGCATGATTTTTAATGACCATCAATAGCTGGTGAAACGAGGAACACTATGGGTTTTGAAACAACGTAAGTGAAGACATTAAACATTTATTTTTATATCGAGGAAGGGCGTTTTTATTAGATGCTGACCTTACTTCTCATCATTTCCTCACTTAATAAACTTAATAAGCAGTTGTTTCAGAATTCTCTGGCAACTGCATCTGCACAACACGTTACTGAGGTGACATTGTGTAAACTCTGTTACGTTTTGGCAGAAGAAGTAAATTTTAACATGTCAACAAGAGAAATACTGGTTTTACTCAGAATTCACCATTCCTGACGTCTCTCTGAAAGTTAAAGATAGTTAACAAGCCAGATGAAAATAAATCGCTGCTTTTGTTGCATTTTCAGTGGAATTCTTGTTAGATTCTAAACAAAGCGAAGGTGGCAGATCTGTTTGAAAAGGTCACCATTCAAGTGTGGTAGTGGAGGGGCTCCACTTAATGTTTACAAAAAATTGAGCATAGGCGTCAGTTTAGGACAGACTTCCCCTCCAGCGCTCGGTATTTCCCCTACAAGGCCCACCTATAACCCCACCATTACTGCTCTCTCCACACATGCCCTGTTGATAGCGTATCTACTGGCCACGTCATTCTGCTCAGATTTCAGCTACAAGTTCTAAAATATTCCCGTTGCCTGTGTACTGTCGAACTAGCTGCTCAAGACAGTTTTATGAAAACGTGTTCAGAAGTACTTCACTGGACTGTCTATACCCCGTCCAGTGAATCCAGAGATGTCCCAGTCTATACTCGGCAGGTTAAATACATTTGAAAACAGTCTTTGGTCAGCAGTGCGGAAATGCCCAGATCATGCTGTACTAGTTGGAGGTGTCCAGCTAGTACTGCATGATCTGGACATTTTCGCACTGTTTGAAAAGGTCACCATTGAAGGGTGGGGGTGGAGGGGCTCCACTTAATGTTTACAAAAAAATATGAGCATAGGCAGAACTGTTTGAAAAGGTCACCATTGAAGTGTGGGAGTGGAGGGGCTCCACTTAATGTTTACAAAAAATATGAGCAATAGTAGTGCATGATCTGGGCATTTCCGCACTGCTGACCGTAGACTGTCTTTGAATTACTCTAACACTGTCACAGCGTCTAATCTGTCATTTTGATATATGTCCCATGAATCGCTAAATACCTCAGAGCTTTCTACTTCACGCTTCAAGAGTTCTCCATCCCCAGAATAATTTAAGTGCGAGAAGTTTCCTGGATGACAGTAAATTCAGGAACTCTGTTACGAATACTTCGACAATTTACTTGTACAGTTTTGACAGTCAAAGTGTCTTTATTCTAATGTGGTTTGATTTAGCTATCTGCATGTTGTCTGGCGAGTGTTCATCAGAGTACCTCAAACTACTGCCTGGCTTAAGAAAATCCGATGTGCACTCCACATGTACTCTGCTACCCAAGGAGTTGCTTCCTTTGGGTTGTGCACCCTTGACCTATCAAGGAGCGTCACTACAATTCTCCACTTGATAACCCAGATTCAGAAATCTAGTCAAGACCGTCACAGAGTCGACGAATCCTTTGGTTGAGTTCCTCCACTTGGCTCCAAACCAAAGGACAGCGATCAACTCTGGGTTCCGCCAACACTATGTTCCTAAGAGGCTCCATAACGCTCGTAACGTTGGAGCTCCCGATAACTACCAAATCCTTGCCCCCATGTGCCTGTCGAACCCTGCTGAAGGAGCACCCACATGTTCACTTACAGAGCGAACAGGTGAGGCCAGATACCCAGCCATCACGTTGGCCCTCCGGCTTGAGCGATGGGAAAACGTTACCACCTGCCATTCATCCTGCAGTGACGGCGGATCAACCACGGGAGGTGCCTTGGCAGCAGAGCCCTTGGGCGAAACAAGAGGCACCTGTGGTGTCCCATGCGACAGGCCAGATTATTCACTCCCACTACGACCCGACGACGCAGCAGCCTGAAGACAGCTGACTAGCCAAAAGCACATTCAGCTGTTTGTGAACTGCAACCAGCTCACACATGGCACATGGGGGCAGGGGTTTGGTAGTTATCGGGAGCTCCCATGCTAGGAGCATTATGGAGCCTCTTAGGAAAATAGTGTTGGTGGGAGTTATAAAGTCTGCTGGCCTCATGTACAGGGTGCACTCACACATCCTACCCCTCCTAGAAGGGGTGACTGAAGAAGTAAACTATATAAGCACGGACAGAAACCTAGATTTGTAACTTTGCTACACTCCTGATGTGTCAGTAATGGAAGCTGACACCTTAATGAGCTGTGTAGCTACTGTTCAGAAGAAATGGCAAGTGTGCTACAGACTGCCTGATTCTACCCTTTTCTGTTACAAAAACGCGAGATTACGCGTCTTAAATAGAAAAAACACGCCCAAAATTTAAGAAATTTGCTACGAAAAAACGCAGAAAAAGCCAAATCATTAACTTGCTGCTCCCCACGTGGTACCAGGCGGCAGTTGGAGCCTGACTGACATTTACTAGGCTGAAACGAATTGTCCTTAGCGCTAGAAAACAAACAAATGAATAATTAGTGTCCTACAAACTACCGTACAGTCACACAACGCGAGGTTAAACCTCTTAAATAGAGAAACATACACGAAATGTGAGAAATATGCTACAAAGAAAACACAGAAAAAGCTAAACGCGTAACTTTCCGGACTCCACATCCTACCCCTCCTAGAAGGGGTGACTGAAGAATTAAACTATATAAGCACGGACAGAAACCCAGATTTGTAACTTTGCTACACTCCTGATGTGTCAGTAATGGAAGCTGACATCTTAATGACCTGTGTAGCTACTGTTCAGAAGAAATGGCAAGTGTGCTACAGACTGCCTGATTCTACCCTTTTCTGTTACAAAAACGCGAAATTACGCGTCTTAAATAGAAAAAACACGCACAAAATTTAAGAAATTTGCTACTAAAAAACGCAGAAAAAGCCAAATCATTAACTTGCTGCTCCCCACGTGGTACCAGGCGGCAGTTGGAGCCTGACTGACGTTTACTAGGCTGAAACGAATTGTCCTTAGCGCTAGAAAACAAACAAATGAATAATTAGTGTCCTACAAACTACCGTACAGCCACACAACGCGAGATTAAACCTCTTAAATAGGGAAACATACACGAAATGTGAGAAATATGCTACAAAGAAAACACAGAAAAAGCTAAACGCGTAACTTTCCGGACTCCAGGTGTGTACCAGGCGGCAGTTCGAGCCTGACGCCCAGAAAAAAACTCCAAGTGACTATATACAGGGACGTCAAACGCAATGATTATTAGTAGTTCAATTGAGGCGCAAGAAATAGTTTGGGGGACGCCTTCTGTTCCTTTCTCGGACAGCAACGAAAAATTTTATGGATTCACCAACAAACTGACTCAATCATATGACAAATATGCTCCCCTAAAGACCAGAAAAGTAAGAAGGTAACCTGCACCTTAACTACTGGACATCTAAAACGCTCATGAATCTCGGAGCCGGCCGAATTGGCTGTGCGGTTAAAGGCGCTGCTGTCTGGAACCGCAAGACCGCTACGGTCGCAGGTTCGAATCCTGCCTCGGGCATGGATGTTTGTGATGTCCTTAGGTTAGTTAGGTTTAACTAGTTCTAAGTTCTAGGGGACTAATGACCTCAGCAGTTGAGTCCCATAGTGCTCAGAGCCATTTTTGAATCTCGGAGATGCTGCATATCAGGCATGCAAACTGCGCCCCACGCCTGATAATCAAGTTGCTTACTAGCAGAAGTCGAACAGTGTTAGCCAAGCTGTGAGAAATGCAAAACTCAGGCAAGCTCATACATTAACTGACAACGGAAATAGACCAGCTGTCCATTGGAAAAATTAGTGGTCTTGATATAGGCAAAGTAAAAGCTACAAATGATCCAGTTGTCCCAGCTGAAGAACCGAACTGGTACTTCACATCTCCTACAATCACAACTGAACCACAAACGAGACTCATTGATTGCTTCATAGGAGTAAACGATTGTAGCCACGAAAAATTTTATCTAAAGCATGTTACTTGCAATGCCGCCAAAAAAAGCCGTCACGCGTATCAGATCAGCATCTACTAGACAAGATGGCATCCCTGTCCAAATGATGAAACGTGTTATTGATTCATTACCGCTCATTATAACAGATATCTTCAACCACTTCTAAACCACAAATGTTTTCCCTGATGCGTGGATACAGGCCACTACTTAAGCGACTACCCAAAAAGAACCCTGCCACTGCATCCTCTGATCACCGACAATATGTAGTCCACGACCAGCTAACAAACTACCTAATCACAAAGAACCTACTATGCAAAGACCTTTCAGGTTTCCGTAAATATCGCAGCACAACTTCTGCCTTAAAGGTAACACGTGACCTGAAGCTTGCCATGGATACGCAAGAAGCGATTATAATGTGCTTCTTAGGCTTCAGCAAAGTCTTTGATACTGTCGTCTTCGACATTTTACTTGCCAAACTTAGCAGCCTAAATTTCTTGCCAAGGGCAGTGCAATGGTTTCGCTCATACCTCACATCTCGCCAGGATTGCCTCATGTACGCCACCTTAAAATTATAATGGAGGCAGGTAATATCAACTACCCAGAGATCGATATTAGGTCCTATACTCTTTGCACTGTATGGCAATAATGTGTTGTTAGTTTTGTGCTACTACAAATACCTAATGTACGCTGACGACTTCAGTTGCATCTAAGAGGAAAACCAATAAAAGCGATGACAGCTATCGAGAGTCTCAGTATCGACCAGTATTCTTTATCAAAGTGGACGCAGAATATAGGATTGAAGCTCAACCCATCCAAAACCCAAGTGGTACTGGTTGGTCATTCTAAGCTTGTTAGCCCGATATATCGGGAACCCCTACATGGAACAAATATCAATCCTCTCTTTCAGCAAAGAGTCTAGGAGTGATAACATATTAAAATGTAAATTGGACTGGGGACGTAACGGCAATGTGCAAGAAGGTATCAGCATCTCTCCATGCCTGATAAGTATACAAAAGCTCTTCACGCTTCACCTGGGAACTTATATAAACACTTATACCACTAATTATTGATTACAGCGATGTCATCCTGCAAGGACTTTCTCAGGCAGCTCATGGCGCCTGGCAATTGGTTATTAAAGCCTGTGTTCATTATATCTGTGATGTTCGACTCTATGAACATATTTCACCATCACATGCACAGTTATCTTGGCTGCATGCAGACAAGCGCAGAGATTTCCATACCCTCTGTCTTCTCCACTGTCTTATCAGCGTACACTGTCTCCCATATCTCTCCTCGACCTTAACGCTCTTGTCTGAACTACGTGACAGAAAGACCTGTTACCAACAGAGCAAAATTCTTTCTGTCCAACCCCAACGAACAGCCATTTTCTCGATGTTCTCAGTAGCAGGAATCCGACAATCTATATTAGAGAACCGAATAACATCTCCAGCTTCAGAAGACAGTTAATGACATATCTACAAAAGCAACAGTAATGATTACTATTGTCCCTGTACGCGCTCATTACCCTTTTGCATCCTTCCTTCCACCGAGATCTTCCCCCATTTTCCAGTATTCTTGACTGGTGCAGTCTCCTTAAATTTCCTATCCCCAGACCTCACTACACCAGAAAGCATCTATTTTTTACGTTTATAAATTCTTTTTATATCTGTGACTGTCGTTATTGTTGGCATTTTTTTTATTATTACTAGTATTACTGTTATCACTATTAGTGGCAGCAGGAGCAGCTCCAGCAGCAGTACAAGTACTGCTAGTATTAACTTTATTAGTTCATTGTCAGTATTATTTATTCGTATTGTCACTGAAGACACTCAAATCATGTTATTACTGTTTCTTATTAAAATAGTTATTTCTTTGGCAATAACGACGTAAGGAAACTCTGGTCTGATGTAAGAGAGGGTCTGATGGCCTTAATCAGATCAGATTAAATAAATAAATAAACAATAACTAAATAAAATATTGAGTTCTATCACTTAGAAAGGCGTTAATCCAGTGACAAGTCTGGTTCGGTACTCGGGAAGTTTGTATTCTGTCCACCAAACGCCAGTGCGAAAGTGTATCAAATGTCTTCCGGAAATCAAGGAACGCGATATCATCTTGGATATCTGTTTACGGCGCCCTGGGTTTCATAGAGAAACAGAGCGAGTTGTATTTCAGAAGATCGCTATTTACGGAATCCATGTTGGTTTTTTTAGAGAAGATTTTTGATCTCCAAAAAAGTCATAATGCGTGTGCGCAGAACATGTTCTACAACAGACTGACGTCAGTGATAATAGGCCTGCAATCATGTGCATTATTTCGACGCCCCTTCTTTGAAATGGGAATGACGTATGCTGTTTTCCGGTTGCTTGGTACGCTTTGTTGTTGCAGCGACCTACGATATACACTATCTGATCAAAAGAATTCGGACACCGTACGTAATGCGGAATTGATCCGCCAGTATAAAAGGCGGCGGCGAGTAATGTGTTGTTAGTAGAGATTCGGTAACAGCAGCATAGATCGATCAGGCGAGCTCAGCGGCTTCGAACGGGGACTAGTCACTGGACGTCGCCTGAGAAACAGGTACATCAGGGACATTTCGATCCTTCTAAAGCTGCTCAGGTCGAACGTTGGCGATGCCGTTTTGAAATGGAAACGCGTAAGAGTGAACCAGCTAAACCACAACAAGGTTGACATCATATACTGACGGACAGGGGCCGTCAAGCATTTTGAGGGAGGTTGTAAAAAATCGTGTGAAATCAGTGGAAGGAATCACTCGTGTGTTCCAAAGTGCTACCGGCACACCAGCTAGCGCATTGACCGTGCATAGAGTGTTAAAAAGAATGGGGTACAACGTCGATCAGCTGCTTATGAGCTACCCATTTCTGTAGTCAATGCTAAGCGAAGCTTGAGGCTGTGTAATGAGCGAAACGAGTTATTTGGAGTAATGAATCGCGCTATATTGTGTAGCAATCCGATGGAAGGGTTTGAGTTACGAGAACGTTACCTGCCATCAAGTGTAGTGCCAACAGTGAGGTACAGAGGAAGTAATGTTAGCGTATGGGAGTGTTTTTCGTGCTTAGACCGTAGTCGTCTTATTGTGATTAACAAAACACAGCATTGTGCACTTTGTGCAGGAGAGGAACAGTTCGGAGAAGATGACTGTTTGTATCAGCTTGGAAACGCACGGCAAAAGCTGCATCTGTGAGGCAATGGTTTGTGGACAGTAACATTCCTGAAATGGACTGGCCCGTCCAGAGTCCCGACTAAAAACGAATGAAATACTTCTGTGACGAGTTAAGACCGTCGACTTCGTTCCAGACACTAGCGTCAAACATCTCTACATTTTCTGGTGTCTTGAGGAGGAGTGGGCAGCCTTTCATCCCTCCACAGACATTCAGACATCTCACTGAAAGTGTCCCCAGCAAAGTTCGAGCCCTCATAAAGGCGAATGGTGGATGCGCCCTGTATTGACATCCAGTAATAGGTGTGTGGGTACTTTGGAACAGAGAGTGTTAGAAGAGATGCAAGTTGTTTCATATAGTCTCTGTAGAATCTCACAGTTATTTCGTCTAGTCCAGATGGCTTTACACTATTGGGCGATTTTAGTTGATTTTCTATTCAGCGATCACTTATCTCAATATCTGACATGTCGGCGTTCGTGTGACGTCTCAGATTAATAACCGTATGACGATTTTCCCTGGTGAAACAATTTCAGGACACTGAATTCCGTATTTCGGCCTCCTCTGTGTCATCACCGTTTCGGTGCTAGCATGCTCACTGAGTGACTAAAAAAGTGATTTCGGTCGACTTACGGACGTTATGTAAGACTAAAACCTCTTATGATTTTTTGGCAGTCGCTCTTCTAAACTTTACTTTCGAATTAATTGAATGCAGTTCGCAATTCTCTTCGTACGCTCATTTTGATCTCGTTCAGCTTTTGCTAGTGATCCAGACTTTGATGTCAGTTAAATCAGTTACAAAACTAACTGCTTTCGTAGCAACTTCCTTGCACGGCCATTGTACCATGGGTGGTCTTTTCCATTCCTGACAACGTTGCTCGGCAGATACTGGTCTAAGGCGTGTTGTACAATGCTGCAGCTTGTTTCAAATCAGTTTCAGTATTTTCGCTTTTTGTCCGTTGGGTTCGGTTCCAACACCAACTAGCCTATGATAGAATGGAAGGTGGCTTTATATGTAGTCACTGGCTTTACAAAACATCATAACTTTGAAATTTTTTCAGATCTTTTGTCAGGTCTGACTGAGGAAACTGTTGTACGATGAATTGAGCGTAGGCCTCTACGTTCATTAAGGCTACCTGCAATAGCAACGCAAACGTCAGTAGATCGTTTATATCATGCTGTGGTCACATACTCGAAAGAATGTAGACTTCACACCAAGCCCTTCAGATGTAAACAGTGCGTTACCATTATTGATTTGATTTGATTTGATTTTATCAGGGAAGCACAAACAATATTGGTCAAGCCCGCTGCTGTCCGCACCGAAACTTGTGGGGTATTGTTACCTGTGTCTTTAGTGAAGCCAACCCTTGATCAGTGCAAGCAGATCCTTTACCTTTATCCTTTGGTAGACACAATTTCTTCAGGTCTGGTTGACCCGAATATTCTGTGTCTTTTAATCTCCAATGCCTCGCATTCGAAGATCAAATGTGATGCGGTTTCCTCGCCCACACCACACATCCTACATTTGAGGTCTTCTTCTATTATCCCCATTGCATGTAGGTGTTTTTTGAAATTCCCATGGGCTGTCAATAGCTCAACCATGAGTTTCATTTCTCTCCTATTCAAGCCCAGGATTGTGAGACTTCTCCTAGAACATGGCTTCGGCATCAATACCTTTCCATGTTTTTGCTTTTGGACCTTAGCACAATATTTTACATTCTGTCTCCTTGTCCAGTCTCGTAGTTTCATTTTGATCATCGCCTTGGTGATTGTTAGGACAGGTTCCGGTCCAATAAATGGTGTCATCGCCCCTATCTGGCCAACCTATGGGTTTGCTCATTATCACTAATCCCTGAGTGACCAGGGACCCACAATAGGCTTACCTTATTGCTGTCCCCTAGCTCCACAAGGACTTTGTAGCATTCTGCCACGATCTTTGATCTTGTTGCGGAGGCTGCCAGTGCTTTCAGGGCTGTTTGGTTGTTTACATAAATGAAAATGCTATGACCTCTGTAACACCTCCGCAAATTCTTCTCCAAGCGCACCCTGATAGCAGATATTTCTGCTTGAAACGCAGTGGCCATCTTCCCTAGAGAGACTGCACTCTTCAGCCTTGGCTGCACTCCATATACCCTGGCCCCAACACCTTGGTCTCTTTGCAAACCGTCAGAGAACCAGATTATGTCCCCAGTATGGTCTCGAAATTTGTTCTCCCTGAGCTCTCTACTTCCAATTACTACATTAAAAGGCTTGTTGTAGCAGCTGGGAGATATTATATAGTCAGCTGGCATTTCACCAACCATACCTATGTCTATCTCACTCAATATTTTAGTGTGAAATCCTGGATACCCCAATGAGTACCAGTTTTTCCCAGTCTTTAACCTGTGTGCTCCAGCTGCTGCCTCCATCTTTACCCACAGGTGTAATAGGGGCATGTTCAGCATTGTTCCGATCCCAGCAGTGGGCGTGATGCTAATTCCGCCTGTAATGGCTAAGCAGGCCAATCTCTGCACCTTAGCAAGCTCTTTAGCAGCTACCTGCCTGCTGTTGTACCTTTTCCCACCACACTGTAGCCCCATAAGTGATCATAGATCATACTACTGTGATGTATATCCTGTACATACTCTTAAGCCCCAGTTTTTACCACAAACTCTCCTGGTACTCATTAGAGTGTCTTTTGTCTTGGAACAGGTGCTCCTTATGTGAGGGGTCCACGATAGTTTCTCATCCAGGGTTACACATAGACATTTCCCTATCCCCTTCACTGGTAGAGTTTCATCGAGAAGCTTGAATTTCCAATATGTGTGTTGGGTCTGCATCCTCATAAATGGTACTACAACAGTCTTCTTAGGACTGGCAGACCTTGTTTCCTGCACCAATTATACACAATGTTCAATGCTCCTTGTGCCATAGCTCTGACTGTACTTGAAAATTTTGCCAAGTATTACTATGACAAGATCGTTCGTGTATCCCTAGCAAAAGTACTGTCTAGAGTTTAATTCATACAATGAGTTCATTCGCCATAAGGTTCCACAGTAGAGGGAACAGGATCCCTCCTTGTGGAGAGTCTGTGGTGGTGCTGATTACCATTTTTTCTTTCATCGTGGTGGCTTCTACCTTTCTACCACTAAGCATGGCTCTAATCCATCTGCAAATGGTGGTTCCTGAGCCATGCACCTCATAAGGTGACAGCTTGAATAGAGTTGCGCAGCCACAGCCCGCATACAACGAAAGGCTTATGACAGCAGTCGGTGATCAACAGCGACGGAGCCAACGAACCCACCAGGTGACACATCGAAGGGAGCAGGTAACGCCCCAGCGCTGCCTGCCATGGAAAAATTCTTTAGAGAATTGCGCTGGGGAATCTTCAGATGGATACAAACAGGCCAGAGATGCAATTAAAAGAGACTCGCATTTACTGATCATGTGAAAGGTCCGTGGTGCTCTCATGATGTACGCATGCAACTTCTAGGCGACAGGAGCGGGAACAAAATGTCCAATTGATTGAAATAAACTCAGAAGGAGTTATGCCCTTTCTGATTGACGGGGATAGTTTGCACGAGATTAAAGGAACACTCCCATTGGTCTCAAAAGGCCATGATGCGAAGCACGACAGTACATTGGTGGGGGGGGGACAGTTTTTGCTACGAAAGGCAGAATACCGAAAACTTCAGGGACTCTCCTCTGAACCAGCGTCAAGTGTAGAACAGGGCACATCATGCTCTGTATGACGCCAAAAGATGAATTTTGTGGGAACACTTTGTTCATTTTGGCTGACATTCAGCTAGAAATTAGCTGAAGAGTCGTTGAGCTCTGATGGCAGAGAAACGAGACAGGCACCTAGATAATTGTTCTTGTGAGAACCGAGAGGGCGTTGAAGTATACACGCTGCTCCATCTAGGCATGTGTATATCGCCATATTTTCCAAACTAGGGATGAGTGCATATTTTCTCGCCTAAAAAGAAACATAGGACAGTTTCAGCTGATAAAATCAGTAAAGATTTTGATTGGCTTTTTATAGGATTTTCAGAGTGCGAGTACAGCCATGCAGCCGACAACACGCTGCAGCTAAAGATAAATGCCGCTGGCAGAAGCGTAAAATTATTGTATCATCAGCTTGCATCCACTGTGAACATGAGCAGCCCTGAGTAATCTTTTGTATATCTTCGTAGACTTGATTGTCGTCCTAAAACTACCGAACTTAGAACCGGAATCGGATGATTTGATGTAATATTGTCCAACTCAGATAGTGCTTCACTGTCTAGATGCAGGAAAAATCTTGTAGAGAACCTTCTATTTAAATTTGATATCGTTGTGTTCAGTGTTATTTCTGCTAATCAGGACATAATACGTTATCTTGACAATTGTCCTGAAATTGTCATGTCACATCTATGTAAACCAATGTGCTTCTTTGACAACAATACACAAATTAAACAAAAATTTTGTGCAGCTAAGCACTGATATGCTCTGTCGTAGAATAAGGGTCCTCTCCTAACCCCAGTAATTTATTCTAGTGATGCTAATGCACTGACAGGGTGTTTTTGTTGCTGTCTGACGAATGTGAAAATGAGTGGAGTGTCAGAACCTCTACTGCGCTGACCATGGATCCGATGGTCATGTTGCTAAAAGCCCCTTCGATGTCCTAGAAGATGCAGAGGGCTATTTCCTGAAAGTGTAGTGCTTTCTCCATCTTCCTAACAAGTTGGTGGAGTGCAGTTTCACACGATTTGCCTGGGTGGTATGCATGATAGTTTATGTGTAGAGGGGCCCTGGTTAACGTCCTTTCCCTAATATGCACATTGACCAGTTTTTCTAATGTTTTAAGAAGACAGTAGGACAGACTGATTGGTTTCATATCCATGGCCTTGTTATGATCAATTCTCCCAGGCTTTGGAATGAAGACAACCTTCACTGCCTTCCAGACGTTAGTTACTATTCAGTTTTCAGTGTCTATTACCTTACGTTCTAATTCATAGCGACAACGTAATAGCCTGCATTTTTGCTACATTCTTCAAATTGTATTATCACCACAAGATATGTTGTTAAGTTTATGATGTTGCTTTTGAACTAAACGATCTCTAGTTCGTGTAAGTAGGATATTAGTAACTTTCCATCACTTTGACCAAGCGCAAATGCTCGTATCTTTTTTGACGAAATTTTTGACTCTGATGATCATTGTTGGTGTAATAGCTCCATGGGCATCCATGTCTGTTTGATGAGTCACTCGAAAGGATTGGCTCTGTTTATTGCAAGGAAGTCTACAGTAGTTGTTTGGTGAGATGGTTGTCTGACTTGATGTTCCAAGTAGCTCTTTCATTCAGCATTGCTTCATAAGACTTGTCCATACTGCTACTGTTTCCCCATTCAGCACCGGGCCAACCAATCCACACTACTACCACGTGGTCAGCTTATATCTATGATAACAAATGTAGGCTATCTATGAGCGACTCTGGTCAAAATGTTTAGATTTGATGGTCAATATAAACATCATTACTCTTGTTCATGAGTCCAGAGTGGGAGTCATTTTGGGCCTAACTAGATTTAATGTTTTTACTTGTTGTTATAAACATTCTAGCCCCAAAGGAGTCTGATCTATTTTTCTGATGTGTGTTTCACGTGTTGTCATTTACGTTCGAGTTCGAATTTCAACCAACTCTCAGTTACTCATATTGTGTGAGAGTCTTTGCTTTTTTTTTTTTTTTTGAGTGAATGGAGTTCTGGGACGTTGCTTTGAACTTTTCATTAATTAACTGCTTTCCAATACTTGTCCAACTAGGCCTATAACCATTTAAATGACTGTTTAACATGTGTGAGACTGGTCCTGCTGTATCTTCCTACCACAGTTGCACAAGAACGCTCTGTGAGTGTTTTAGGAACCTACAGCCTGCAAGGTGGGAGGATACGATCTCACGCATACAGAGTTCAGAATAGTGCAGCAGTATGGGCAGTGACATAATCAGACAATGATCTCAATGTCGTTCCCACTACACTCCCTGCATAGGAAACGTTATCACTAACAGAAATTAGTGTATGGGTTCAGGCATAACTATATATTAACAAAAATGAAAATCGTACATTTTCGATATTAAGGTTTATTTTTACTCTAAGTATGACTTCATTACAAAGCAATTTTAGCAAGATTACATACAGGATGGTAAAATATTGATATTGGGTGTTCACAACTGTGAAGCGAAATTCCTAACTATTATAAGGTTCCTTAATGGTAAAATGGTTGATGACCATGTCTGGGGGTCGATAAAAATACAAACAAATTAAATACAATTGGGCCAGAGATATCAATTACGCTAAAATGCACTATGAAAACACCCAAAATTGAATGGGGATCGGTAAAGAGCAATCAAAAGGAAGAACACAGTTAAAACAATTCCAAAACTTAAGGGTATAAAACATTCTACAGTAGCTGAACAAACCTTTTCATTAGATCGGACATCTCGCGTTTTTGCTTCAATTAAGCCAGACAATCGTGAGTATGTTTAACTAGCGGTCATGGTGGTATGTACGAAAAAATAGGAGCGACGGGGACGACCACAATTCTGAGTGTCAATTGCATATCACTTGCTGGCGTAGCACAAGTGCATGTACTCACCTTCCATCAGCGGTGGCAGTGGCTACTGTCAATGCGAGCTGTGAACCTGAGAATCTATTGTAAGTCTCTCTCGACTGTTAAACGCCAGTCGGTTACATTCCCTCCGTTTTTGGTGAAGCCAAGACTCCTAGTTATTTCCTAGCTAAGTTAATTGGCATGGTACATGCTATTTGGCTGGAATAGTGTGTACGTCGTTGCCCTCAAATCGCTCGCAAGTATTAAGTGTCAGTGTTCGGTGCGATTCTCCATACTAGGAGACTTTCCACTTTAACCCCTTACGAGTTAAGACGAGCCTGTGAACAAGTGTTCACGTAATGACTCTCGCAGTCGTCTCAGTGCGGCGCGAGTAGACTTGTCGCAAACACTCGACGATTTTCTGCAAGAGAAGAAGCGAATTACTCTGTCTGCAATTTGCCCATATCAAAGCTGGTAGCCACACGCTTTCTTTCTGGCCAATCAGAGCGTTCGTACTTGTTATAACTCCACCCACTAGAGTTTTTGTAGCCTATCACAGGCACCGTTTCTTTCGTAGGGCAGAGTTTAACTTGTGCTACATAATACTGAGATAAAGAGCTTTTTCTTTTGTGCAAGTTTTAACACAGGTGGCTAAGGCGAGTCACCATTGTTTTGAGATGGGTTTCTCCGGACGTTTTATCTGGCATCCCCCGCCACGTTCCTGTAGAAAGACTTTATGAAGGGTCATTGTTAAAAGCAGAGACAAGGGCTGATTTTGCCGGCAGCCGTGGCTCTTGCACCTCATTGTGTCCACTAGGTGTCCCGCTGTGAAAGTTTCAGCTGAACATGGGACAGGCATTCCGTCGTAAAAATTCTCCTTCCCTCAGAACTGAATTTCATAGCTCAGATCTGAGACATACGTGGCGTGTAATTACTAGTGTGAGTGTTAGTGGTTTATATTCAAGAAATGTCGAATTGCTTATTCACTTTTGCCTATCAATAAAATTCGAACATTTTCATTTAACTATGTCGTGTGGAATATCGAGTTAATCGGAATTTTTTCAGTAATTCAATGAAGGTGAGTTATTTGTTTGACACCTTACATATCATTACCCCTCCCCACGACAATTTTTGTACTGAAGTTAGACAATGGTTAAGGTGTTGTCTAAGTCAGTCAAAAATTATACTTTTTCTCAAGCGTTGAATATTGGTCAGCCGCTTGGTCTGTTTCTTATTCTGTTTAATTCTATTGGTGTGTATACTTTAATTTTTAACATGGTTAACTTTGTTAATGATTTAATTCTCTGCCTTAAGTGAAGTCTATAAGTTTTTTTATTAATATTGATATGAATTTCTTTTCTATTTATTTAAATGTATTGTGTGTATTTTAGATTTTATATCAAAGATGAAGAGCCTCTCACATCGATCTTTTAATACTATTTTCTTAACCACTTACTATTTAAATCATGTCAAAAATGTAAATGACTTTATACATAGTACAAAAATTATGATTCTAAGAACTAATGTAAACATCAACATAATGCCTTAGCAAATCCTAATCAGTTCAAAATCTTAAAAGTTTCTATTAATGATTTATGCAAAATTCGAAAATATTATAGTCGCAAACAACGTTCATACATACATATCATTCTAAAGAAATATATTATTCTAAGAGACAGTGTGGTTTTTAAGAAATGTTGCGTTGATAATTATGCATGAGTGAAATTTTAAAATATTACGCTCATAGACAGTAAATTAACTTTACAAAAATGTTATCTTTAAGACACAATATAGATGAACAGCTTTTCTTTTTCACATATTATTCTAATGAATATTATAAGTACATAAAACATTTCATTACAAAAAGGCCTCTCTTGCATTACTCATGAAACAAATTTTATGGAAAGACTGTTACACAATTCGTATTCAGAATCTTACACATATTGTATAGAAAGATGTAAATTGCATCAGTACATCGAAGTCCTATATTAATTGTTATGCTTTTTGCAGCTTTTTCACTGTCTGACACTGGTCTTTGCCTGATTTCGACCACTGTTTTCTCACGATGTCTACAAATGTTCTTGTGTGAGGTCGCCGACGAATGTCTTTGTATGAAGCCGAAGGACTTGCGCAAGATGTTAGTCGGCAAACCTTTGGGTAGGCAGCGTCGTTCTTTGTCGAATTTTGCAACAGTATCTTTCCGTAGTCCTCATAATAATGTGGATCTTTTAGTGCAGACTCTCGTGGAGTATTGGCTTTAAAAACGTGTATTTTCCTTCTCAAGTCATTGCTGAAGATGCTTATAGTTTTGTAGCACTTCGCAGACAACTAGTTTATAACAGGATAGGTATCTGGAAAGGTGTGTCTTGAAATATTTTTACCCATCTTCTCCCTGCAGCATCAGTCTTTGGACTCTTCATCTTCTGTTCTTCCAAGCATCTTCCTTTCTTCAACTTGAATCTTGTCCCTTCTCTGGGCAGGATGTGGGAAATTATTGACTACTAGTTGCTTTGAAGTTTTACGTTTGTTAGTGTTACAATCGTTGATATGGATGTGTAGTTCAACACCGATAGACTGATTTTCGTTCAGGTCTGTGGTTCCGTATAATATCGCAGTCTGGTGGCGACAGTGCGATTCTACACGTACTTTTTTGCCAAATTGTGCCTCAGCCAAGCTGGGGTTTTGGTGAGGCATTTTATTTTTACTCCATGTGCTGGTTGCTGTTTCGTTTGTTTCGTGGCCTGTCATTCCCTGCAGTCCTCACTTGAGTATCAATCGAAAGTGAATTTTCGCAAGGCCTGGACCCACCGTCAATCTTCTGTTGCTCATCCACCCTCCTTCTACTTTCTTTATCATGGCAAAGTTGCTACCACAGTTAGGTACAAGGGTTGCCTTGGTTACAAATCGCCTTCCTTCTTGTGCCCTTGCTGACACCCTTGCATCGTAGAAAATCGTTGATCCCGTCCATTCATGTCCCATGTACATTTTCAGTTATTGTCCACTGTATCGTTGTTGGCAGTTGATGGTTGTTTCTTGCAGGAGTTCTGAGTACAAAAATCTATTTTTATGATCTACATTATGCCTAATGCCTAATTTATGCCTCTTAAGAAATTCCTTACATGGTTCGGCGTTCTTTCTCTGTGTCGCAGTTCTAGTTTCTCTATCAGGTTCCAATTTGTTGCTAACATCTTAAGCTAATGAGACTCCTTATGTTCATTGTGTATGGTGTTGCGGTGTGGCATGTTAGTATGTCATGCTATTAGATCATCTCCTTTGCACACTCTACTTGTGTTATTTGCTACATAAAAGAATTTAAGGTACTTCTTCTTTTTCCTCCTCTGTCTCTTCTTTTCTTCAGACTCCTGATCACGTCCTGTCTGAAACGTACTTGTCGGCTTCTTTGGTATTATTTAATGATGCCTATAAGTCATTATGCATCATACCTTTTAATATGGCTTACATGTTGTAGTCCTAAACTTTTACCTATCTCATTCTGTGCTGGTTCGTTCTGTTTATACCATCTTGTTTGAATGGTGGAACATCGTTCCTTAGGTCTGGAAGGCTCTTGCTCTTCCAGCTATGTTTGACACTATACAGCCCTGACTGTACATTTTTAATTAACTGTGTCTGTGACATATCGAATTAACCGGAATTGTTTCAGGAATTCCGTGTAAGGTATGTTATGTATTTGACACCTTACACCTGTATGCAAGAATTGTGCTTTTATTCTCGAACTGTAATAAGGACGTATGCAGTACTCTTGTAGAAGTGATCCATAGGTGAAGAAGATTATTTCTGCTACTACTACCAACTGCTACCACTATTTTAATATTCGCCTCTACTTGTTCAAAATGCCTGATTAAAATAACAATTAAACATTAGGACTGAACAGCGATTCGACGTTAATAAGACGTTGACAAAAGTTTAGTGGTTATTAAGCTCAGGAAATTATTTGTAGTTTCTTCATATGATAGGCGTAGGAGCTTAGAACGTAGTATTTTACACTTTTATTCCTTCAACAGAGAAACCGCCCATCGCCATGTCTGAGTTTCTTTTCACATCGTCATATATCTGACCATTCCCTCTTCATACTAAGAGTTTTTAAGGGGAGTGTAGAAACACACTGTATTTTTCAATGCAGTCTTTCGGAACCGCTACTTTCTTACAATGTGGCTCCAAGTTTGTGGGTACTAGACAGCATCACACGTATACAGAATTATCAGTGTAGTGTCTGTGTAAAGGTACGCCGCAGCACTAAGAAACTTGCAGTTGCATGGAAAGCAATGTATACATTATCACTCTTCACTGAAACGTATTGTTGTTATTTGGCCAACAGGATTTTGGATCGACAACAGAGGACTGGTGGAAATGCTGCAAATAACTGTGCAGTCCTGGCTGAGCTGAAAGTGAAATGTGACTTGCTCGGAACGCTCAGCAGCAATTCGAGATACACCAGGTCAGTTCACTTTAGTTTTTCATAGTATATTGGTAGGCTGGTAATGACAAACATGATATCTTACTCGTCTTTTACACACTTTTGTAAATTTATTATAAGCATTTAACTGTGACCAAACCTGCGTGCACAGTCGGTTTCGTTGGTGGATGTTAGTACTTTGGCTCTCGACATGCTGTAGCTAGTTCTAATCCTAGTGAATTGCAGAGTTGTTCGTTGTCGTTGTTTTCTAAGCAAAGGAAAGACAAGTGATGATATAAAGTTACTATTTAATGGACTTTGCACTAATGTCCTCCGTAATTCGCAAGTCTGTATGCAGTGTGTCACGCAATGAAGGCATTTGGCATTGTTGGTGGCTACCCATCTGTTAGATAATGCACTCCGTCTTCAGGCCACGAGTGACCTACCGGTACCATCCGACCGCCGTGTCATCCTCAGTGGAGGATGCGGATAGGAGGGGCATGTGTTCAGCACACCACTCTCCCGGTCGTTATGATGGTATTCTTGACCGAAGCCGCTACTGTTCGGTCGAGTAGCTCCTCAATTGGCATCACGAGGCTGAATGCACCCCGAAAAATGGCAACAGCGCATGGCGACCTGGATGGTCACCCATCCAAGTGCCGACCACGCCCGACAGCGCTGAACTTCGGTGATCTCACGGGAACTGGTGTAGCTACTGCGGCAAGGCCATTGTCATCTGTTAGATAATGGCAATACGTAATAAAGCTAACTTGTAGTTATTTGAAAGGAGTAGCGAATATTATGACATGGGTTTTACGCTCACCGTTCATTCATTTCTATACTCACTCATAACAAAACGAACACAGCACTGCACAGTCCAAGCATTCCTTACAAATTCCACATGGCACAGATGCACACTTTACTCATTACATTGACTAAAGAAGACTGAATCTAATTCAGTGTTTTGAGAATACACGTTGTACATTTTAAAAGCGCAATATCTGGCGCTATCAGGCATGTTGTTGATTTCCTGGGTTCAGATCGATGATTGGTTTGTTTGGTGTCTGTTCATTAATAACTCTTTGCCAGAGACAAGCTGAGATCCTTGACTTCGGAAGGCACCGACGCATACACTGATCAGCCAATTTGCGAATTGGTATGGGTGGAGGTTATACTTAACAGCCGAGCTAGGTTAATAATTGGCTCTTTCTACCGACCCCCAGACTCCGATGATATAGTTGCTGAACAGTTTAGAGAAAATTTGAGTTTCGTAACAAATAAATACCCCACTCATACGGTTATAGGTGGTGGGGACTTCAACCTTCCCTCGATATGTTGGCAAAAATACTTGTTCAAAACCGGTGGTAGGCAGAAAACATCTTCCGAGATTGTCCTAAATGCTTTCTCCGAAAATTATTTCGAGCTGTTAGTCCACGAACCCACGCGAATTGTAAATGGTTGCGAAAACACACTTGACCCCTTAGCCACAAACAATCCAGATCTAATAGAGAGCATCATGACTGATACAGGGATTAGTGATCACAAGGTCGTTGTAGCTAGGCTCAATACCGTTTCTTCCAAATCCACCAGAAACAAACGCAAAATAATTTTGTTTAAAAAAGCGGATAAAGTGTCACTAGAAGCCTTCCTAAGAGACAATCTCCATTCCTTCCGAACTGACTATGCAAATGTAGACGAGATGTGGCTCAAATTCAAAGATATAGTAGCAACAGCAATTGAGAGATTCATACCTCATAAATTGGTAAGAGATGGAACTGATACCCCATGGTACACAAAACAGGTCCGAACGCTGTTGCAGAGGCAACGGAAAAAGCATGCGAAGTTCAGAAGAACGCGAAATCCCGAAGATTGGCTAAAATATACAGATGCGCGAAATTTGGCATGGACTTCAATGCGAGATGCCTTTAATAGGTTCCACAACGAAACATTGTCTCGAAATCTGGTAGAAAATCCGAAGAAATTCTGCTCGTATGTAAAGTACACAAGCGGCAAGACGCAGTCAATACCTTCGCTGCACAGTGCCGATGGTACTGTTACCGACGACTGTGCCGCTAAAGCGGAGTTATTGAACGCAGTTTTCCGAAATTCCTTCACCAGGGAAGACGAATGGAATATTCCAGAATTTGAAACACGAACAGCTGTGCTAGCATGAGTTTCTTAGAAGTAGATACCTTAGGGGTTTCGAAGCAACTCAAATCGCTTCATACGGGCAAGTCTTCACGTCCAGATTGTATACCGATTAGGTTCCTTTCAGATTATGCTGATACAATAGCTCCATACTTAGCAAACATATACAACATTTTCCAATCTGTACCTACAGATTGGAAAATTGCTCACGTCGCACCAGTGTTTAAGAAGGGTAGTAGGAGTAATCCATCGAACTGCAGACCTATATCATTGACGTCGGTTTGCAGTAGGGTTTTGGAGCATATACTGTATTCAAACATTATTAATCACCTCGAAGGGAACGATCTATTGATACGTAATCAGCATGGTTTCCGAAAACATCGTTCTTGTACAACATAGGAGCTCTTTATTCGCACAAAGTAATGGCCGCTATCGACAGGAGATCTCAAGTTGATTCCGTATTTCTAGATTTCCGGAAAGCTTTTGACACCGTTCCTCACAAGCGACTTCTAATCAAGCTGCGGGCCTATTGGGTATCGTCTCAGTTGTGCGACTGGATTCGTGATTTCCTGTCAGGAAGGTCGCAGTTCGTAGTAATAGATGGCAAATCATCGAGTAAAACTGAAGTGATATCAGGTGTTCCCCAGGGAAGCGTCCTGGGACCTCTGCTGTTCCTAATCTACACTCCTGGAAATTGAAATAAGAACACCGTGAATTCATTGTCCCAGGAAGGGGAAACTTTATTGACACATTCCTGGGGTCAGATACATCACATGATCACACTGACAGAACCACAGGCACATAGACATAGGCAACAGAGCATGCACAATGTCGGCACTAGTACAGTGTATATCCACCTTTCGCAGCAATGCAGGCTGCTATTCTCCCATGGAGACGATCGTAGAGATGCTGGATGTAGTCCTGTGGATCGGCTTGCCATGCCATTTCCACCTGGCGCCTCAGTTGGACCAGCGTTCGTGCTGGACGTGCAGACCGCGTGAGATGACGCTTCATCCAGTCCCAAACATGCTCAATGGGGGACAGATCCGGAGATCTTGCTGGCCAGGGTAGTTGACTTACACCTTCTAGAGCACGTTGGGTGGCACAGGATACATGCGGACGTGCATTGTCCTGTTGGAACAGCAAGTTCCCTTGCCGGTCTAGGAATGGTAGAACGATGGGTTCTATGACGGTTTGGATGTACCGTGCACTATTCAGTGTCCCCTCGACGATCACCAGTGTAGGAGATCGCTCCCCACACCATGATGCCGGGTGTTGGCCCTGTGTGCCTCGGTCGTATGCAGTCCTGATTGTGGCGCTCACCTGCACGGCGCCAAACACGCATACGACCATCATTGGCACCAAGGCAGAAGCGACCCTCATCGCTGAAGACGACACGTCTCCATTCGTCCCTCCATTCACGCCTGTCGCGACACCACTGGAGGTGGGCTGCACGATGTTGGGGCGTGAGCGGAAGACGGCCTAACGGTGTGTGGGACCGTAGCCCAGCTTCATGGAGACGGTTGCGAATGGTCCTCGCCGATACCCCAGGAGCAACAGTGTCCCTAATTTGCTGGGAAGTGGCGGTGCGGTCCCCTACGGCACTGCGTAGGATCCTACGGTCTTGGCGTGCATCTGTGCGTCGCTGCGGTCCGGTTCCAGGTCGACGGGCACGTGCACCTTCCGCCGACCACTGGCGACAACATCGATGTACTGTGGAGACCTCACGCCCCACGTGTTGAGCAATTCGGCGGTACGTCCACCCGGCCTCCCGCATGCCCACTATACGCCCTCGCTCAAAGTCCGTCAACTGCACATACGGTTCACGTCCACGCTGTCGCGGCATGCTACCAGTGTTAAAGACTGCGATGGAGCTCCGTATGCCACGGCAAACTGGCTCACACTGACGGCGGCGGTGCAGAAATGCTGCGCAGCTAGCGCCACTCGACGGCCAACACCGCGGTTCCTGGTGTGTCCGCTGTGCCGTGCGTGTGATCATTGCTTGTACAGCCCTCTCGCAGTGTCCGGAGCAAGTATGGTGGGTCTGACACACCGGTGTCAATGTGTTCTTTTTTTCCATTTCCAGGAGTGTATATAAATGACCTGGGTGATAATCTGAGCAGTTCTCTTAGGTTGTTTGCAGATGAAGCTGTAATTTACCGTCTAGTAAGGTCATCCGAAGACCAGTATTAGTTGCAAAGCGATTTAGAAAAGATTGCTGTATGGTGTGGCAGGTGGCAGTTGACGCTAAATAACGAAAAGTGTGAGGTGATCCACATGAGTTCCAAAAGAAATCCGTTGGAATTCGACTACTCGATAAATAGTACAATTCTCAAGGCTGTCAATTCAACTAAGTACATGGGTGTTAAAATTACGAACAACTTCAGTTGGAAAGACCACATAGATAATATTGTGGGGAAGGCGAGCCAAAGGTTGCGTTTCATTGTCAGAACACTTAGAAGATGCAACAAGTCCACTAAAGAGACAGCTTACACTACACTCGTTCGTCCTCTGTTAGAATATTGCTGCGCGGTGTGGGATCCTTACCAGGTGGGATTGACGGAGGACATCGAAAGGGTGCAAAAAAGGGCAGCTCGTTTTGTGTTATCACGTAATAGGGGAGAGAGTGTGGCAGATATGATACGCGAATTGGGATGGAAGTTATTAAAGCAAAGACGTTTTTCGTCGCGGCGAGATCTATTTACGAAATTTCAGTCACCAATTTTCTCTTCCGAATGCGAAAATATTTTGTTGAGCCCAACCTACATAGGTAGGAATGATCATCAAAATAAAATAAGAGAAATCAGAGCTCGAACAGAAAGGTTTAGGTGTTCGTTTTTCCCGCGCGCTGTTCGGGAGTGGAATGGTAGAGAGATAGTATGATTGTGGTTCGATGAACCCTCTGCCAAGCACTTAAATGTGAATTGCAGAGTAATCATGTAGATGTAGATGTAGCCAGAAATTATGACCACCGACCTACTATCGATATAAACACGTCCAGGCGATAGCAGGATCACCTGACGGGGAATGACTGCTAGTCAGACACGCCCCCTGTGCTTGTGGTATCAGTAACCGTGTTGTCCGTTTGTAGAATGGCGAAGGACTGGAGTCTCTCTGTGTTTGATAGAGGGCAGATTGTGATGGTCCGGAGACTCGGCACGAGCACTTCGGAAACTGCACAACTTGTCGGGTGTTAGAGGAGTGCTGGGTGAGAGTCTTCCGTACGTGGCGAAACCACCCCTTATTACAGATTTCGGACGTAGGCTGGGCATACTAGTTAAACAGGATAGGCGGCAAACTGTGGCGGAACTAACATCAGACTTCAATGCTGGGCGGAGTACAAGTGTGTCTGAGCACACAGTGCATTGTACATTCCTAGCGATGGGCTCTCGCAGCTGACGACCGATGCATGTGTCAATGATAATCGACCGATGCACGTGTCAACGTTAATACAGCGACATCGGCAACTACGACTGAAATGGACACGTGACCATCGGCACTGGACGTTAGCGCAGTGGCAGAGCATTGCATGCTCTGATGAATTCCAATACCTTCTTCATCGTGCTGATGGGAGGGCGCGAATCCGTAGTCTTCCAGGGGAATAGCTGCTTGACACCTGTACTGCAGAATGGAGACAAGCTGGCAGCGGCTCGATTATGCTCTTTGGAACATTCACGTGGGCACCTGTGAGACCAGTGGAACTCGTGCAAGGCACCATGATGGCCAAGGAGCATCGTACGCTGGTTGCAGACCACGTACAACTCTTCATGACGATCATGTTTCCCGATGGCAGTGGCATTTTTCAACAAGATATTGCACTGTGTCACAAGGTCAATAGTATGAGGGAGCGGTTCGAGGAACACAGTGGTGAGTTCCAATTGATGTTATTACCCGCTAGTTATCCAGATGTGAAACCGCTCGAACACATCTGAGATATGTTTGATCATGGCATCAGAGCTCATCACCCCCCTCCCCTGAATTTACGGGAGTTATTGAAACAATGGAGTGGGCCTGTGCTGAGTAAGCTACCTTTCTTATGACGTCATGATCGTTAGTCAGTTATCACTGCCTAGGTCTGCTGCTTACTGTAAAACAGGATATGTGTGGAGTGGAAATAGCATACTGCCAATGTAAAATCTAAACTGTCACGTGAATGAAGTATCATGCTGCTTGTTTACATTTTGCACTAACACCAGAAATTTAATATTCACTTATCTGGCCTATTAGTACGTATTTATTTTCTACTAACAGCAATGGTGAATAATTGTTGTTGATACGAATGCTAATCGAAATATATGAAAGAAGAAAAAAAATCTTCTCGTAGCTAAGTACCACAAGGTGTAATTATAATTTTAATACTACTAAAAGACACTTTGAAAAAGACTGAGACACAGCGTAATAACAGTTAGCGTTTAGAGTTAATTTACGTGACTTTTTGGCAATATATTTATGACTGCTAGATAAATTTGGTAGAGTAGGAGTGTACTACGAGTCAATCTGTTCAATGTGTAGGCCTACACATTTCGAAAGATTCATACCTGGAGCAAACATTTATGAAGTCATTACCTCTGGCTTATACAGATTCCAAACCATTGTTGTTATTTAAAGTAGTTACAACAGGATGCTGTAGTGCTTGTACTTATGATGTTGAAAGTGAATATATGTGATTAATATATTACTTCCCCTGAGGTTGAATAATGTTTAATGGCAGCAGAAAGGAAAAACTGAAGAATTTCATCTTTAAAATATTTCAGTCCATGATAAACTGCTAATTTCCTGTATATCGTAGCTGCGTATCAGTATTTCTTGGAACACTTTCAACTTGACATATTAGGAAGATATTGGTAATACCGCCACAGCATAATTTAAAATATCAATTCTTAAAATGCCTATGACACACGTGTATGACATCCACAGCACTTTTAAACGGGATGTATCTGTACTTTTGTTGTGACATTCAGACTCTGCAGAGCACAGAGGGAGAACCATTACGCTACACCAAAGTTATGTGACCTTGGAGACAGTGTATGTTGGAAACAAAAATTCTGTACTGTGCATCTGAATGCTCACTTAGTAGAGATTCACACTCCATAGTTTGCTGCAAATGTCTTACATGCATGGAGCATTGTTTTTAAATAGAGCTTGTCGAACGCATTCGACATTGTGCAAAAGTCCTTGGGCAGTAAAAGGGTGGTCGGCTCTCATGAACGGTCATGTATCAAGCAGATAGGCGCAAGTTTTGTGAATTATTGAATAAAGAGATGAATTAACATGAAGAATAATGCCTAAGGATCCAGAGATGTGAGTATAGAAACTGCAGTTTAAAGAATGTAATGCATTTATAACGACACGTGTGTGAGTCGAAGAAGTGTATCTGCTAAGCACAGACTGTAAAATGTTAAAGACCATTAATGTCACGAGAGCGGGACTAAAAACTAAATAATGAGTTAGTAAACTAGAAAATAGTAATGTGACTTCTCCCAGAATGTAAGGAGAAGTGTGTTAAATCGTAAACAATGTGAATGCATGTCAACAGTTAGGGATAATTTGAACTGTGAAAGCGATAAATGCGAGGAAAGTTTGAATAATATATTACACTTTCAGGTCAAGCAAATTGTATTATTATTATTATTCGTTTCCATTTGTTACCAAGTCATCATCAAATTAGCTGTTTAAAACATAAAGAAAAAGGAGTCAGTAAAATAATAGGAAAGTAAATTATGGATCACATTTACTTCTGTACACAAGTATACATACATTAATGTATTACACAGTAGCTCTTCGGCTGAACAGTCCCCGAGAAGGGCTTGCACTGTAAGCATACCTGCGCTCTGATGGTTGAAACTGCAGTCTACAGTGAATGCACTTGCACAGTATCAGAACACAGTGACACTATGCTTGTCACTCCAGCTGGCACAATATTCTGTAGAAAGAGCAGTAAGAAAACTCCACGTTTAGACGAAGTAATCATTAGAGTGAAGTTGTATGACGTAACTGACTTAGAGACTTTTCTTTCAAAGTATGAGAATTATGAATTGTGTTTCAAGTGGACCTGTATCGGTTCTTGTAATGGGCGTTATGTATAGGGCTCCCTACAAACTTAATTAGGTATATTGGCAGTCACCTATCCCCAAAAACTAGAATCTCGGCGATTTTTGCCTTTCACCGACATTGATGCTGGCAAGATACTGGTCCCAGGAATTCCAAGACTTCCGAGAATGTTCCAATTTTATGTTTGAAATCGGATAACAAATGGCAAAAGAAATATTTTTTTTCGTGTGATATAATTACAAATTATCATTTTCTGATTTTTTTCCCTTTGCTTCTACTGTGAAACCTTGCTTCTTCCAAATTTCATGGTCGTAGCTCAAGGGGAAGTACCCTATAGGTTTTAATTGTTAAGACTTCTGTGGCCACTTGTTGACAAACTGCCTGTTGGCTTCTGTCTCGGGTTCTTCGACCGACGTTCGTCTGATGGTTTTTCTGACGTTTCGCCAGCACGAGTGGCTGGCATTGTCAAAGTTTCAGCCCTCCATTGCTGGTGGTGGGCTGGAGCCGACTTCGCGTCCGCAGACTATCGTACGTACTTGCACCAACGTCTGAGGGCTTCTCCGCGGTCATTTCCGGTGCGTTTCTCTTGTTACCTGCGACGGTCATTCGCTGCAGCACAGGAAGCCAGGATCCGTTTACGCTGAGGCTTTCCTCTTTCTTTTTGCAGCTATTCGCGTGTTTGTGTATTTCTACAGCTTCTCTGAACAAGTGGGTGTGATACTTTTTCTCTACAGCCAGAACTTCCGTATCGGCGAATTTCACTACGTGGTCGGTCTCACACAGTTCTCCCACAGCCCATTTCTCCACCTGCCCCAATCTGCAATTTCGTTTATGTTCTGTGATCCTGGTATTGATCGAGCGTCCAGTCATTCCAACATAAACTTTTCCATATGTGGATGGTGTGCGGTATATTCTTGACATTGCAAGTCGGTCCCTTTTCTCCTTTGGCAATCTGAGACAGTCTTTGATCTTCTTTGTCGATTTGCTCGGGTATGCTGATCACGAGGGATCGTGAAAACCTGGCACACAGCGTGTATCTAAAACGAACACACATGGTCGATACCTGCAAAAAATATCAAATTACCACCCGAGCCAGAAAAGTGGCATGATTAATACTCCCGTTACGCGGACAAGACGAATATGTGAGCCACAGCTCCCCAGACACGAAATACAACGCTTGGAAAGTCTTCTGAGGAGCGATGGGTACGCCACAAGTGATATTAGAAATACAGCAGAGCCAAACAAACACTTGGCGAAGTGACAAACCAGCAAAGGAAATGTGAGGTACGGGCTTTATGCCATACAATCCCAGCGAACTCGGCTCCAGTCCACAACCAGCAATGGAGGGTGAAACTTTGACAATGCCGGTCAGTCGTGCAGGCGAAACGTCAGAAAAACCATCAGACGAACGTCGGTCGAAGAACCCGAGACAGAAGCCAACAAGCAGTTTGTTTAATGAGTGAGTTTGCGAGTATCACAATATATACTTTTTTGATAGCATTGAATTAGACGCTTCAATTTTATATACCGCCAATGGACCGTAGACCTTAGCACGTGACATAAATTTTAACTTGATACTTCCATCTGTTCCTGAGAAAAACGGTTCTTAACAGTCGGACAGACAGACAGACAGACGGAAATCAGAATGATCCTATGGTGATTCCGTTTTTACCGATCGAGATGCGGAACCCTAAAAAGGCGCTGTATACTGCCTATTGTTCGATAAGTTTGTATGTATATATTTTTTTGAGTAAACTGGTGTTGTTTTCCTATTCTTTCAGTTCTCAGCAGTATAGAAAATTTGCTATCCTACCGTAATCAGGAACATAAACTATGAATGTTGCTTTGGTCATTAAGAAACTTCATTATAGTTGCCAGTTCCTTAACTCTTTTAATGTTGTATATTTCGTGTCCAATGCCCAACTTCACAGCAGACAGCATTCACAGAACGCGCAGTTTTCACACTGACGCGTAAACAAGAACGATTACGCGTGACAGGTGCGTCTCAGTACAGGAATAATGCCCTGTGTGCTCTGTAACAGAATCCATTACCACGAGAAACTGATCGAGACAAGAAAGTAGCTCTTGTAAAAGAGTTTAATCTAGCGAGCTGTTGTCGCGTGAGACCGATCTCCGACTGATATCCATGCATTGTCGGTAGCGGCATTTCGCCGCTTTCATACCACGAAGCGTCGCTGTCAAGGTGGAACATGATCCCACACGATACTAAAGCGTCTTCATTTTAATTCCTAATAAATTTTTGTATCATCTGTTTACGCTGTCTTTTAAACAATGTCGCTCGCGTTGATTGCATTCCATTTCTATTAGACAGTGTCGAATCCATGCTAGAGTCTGTACATCATGATCGTGGTTGCAACAGCTGAAGACGAGACTCCTAAAACGCATCTAATTATGAAAGGAACGTAATGTGCTGATAAAATATTTCTGCTTGTTTGTTAGTTATAAAATTGCTTTTGATTGAATCAGTACACTATGCATTTTTGTTAAGCATTCTCATGTCACTTTGTTAAAAATTCCTGTACTTTAAGCAAGAACAAGCTTTCCTTTTTTTTAACTGCATTTTATGCAGTTTTGTTAAAGACGACCTTGGATCTTATGGCCTCAGTTGCGACCTGTGTGAATTAATTGAAGGCCAAGAGTTACCAATATCGACTTGTATCATCAATGCAGAAAATGGTACACGAACCATCCTACACTACCGCAAGGACTGGCCAGAGGCATCTTATGAAGCATTCCTGAAAATCGACCTCTCACAGTACTCTTGGATTCATTTCGAGGTACGATTCCTTATACAAAGTGTCCTCATGAAACCCTCCTGATTTCCAAGTGCAATTAAAAAAAACTACGAGATATAGATACTTGCGACTTGCAGCATCATGTAAATTAACATTAACCGGTGAAATGTCTAGAACACATGTGCACAGAAGTATGTTTGGGGTGATGGGGGTTTTGCATCCACAATTCTTCTGCGGAGATCGCCAAGGTCACATACAGGCGAGGCATACACAGTCACTTTCACATAATCCTACAGTAGGAAATGCTGTACACCTCAAGTATCTATGCCTCAAAGTTTTTTTTTAATTGTGAGTGGAAATCAGGGAGGCTTCATGTGAACACCTCGAATTTCTTTGTACATATGTTGATGCATACTTAAAACCCTTTGATCGTTATTTGACAGATTTCATTACCAACTGGAACAGCTGTTGATCTGAATCTGTCTATTTTCAGGGGCGAAATATAGATGAAGTAAAGAAAATGATAAAAAGAATTGTTGAATGGAACAACGAACATGCCGAAGGCTATGGAATAACAATATCTATTGAAGTGGAGAAGAAACGAGACAATTTACTGGAGTTAATTCCACTTGGAGATCTTGTAATCATAAGCAAAGATTTTGCTAGGTTACAGGGATTTAACACGATGTCTCAAACGGTTGATGGTCTCTTTGGACTCCTGAAACATGGGTAAGCCTTGTCCACCGGTCCTCATAAACTGAATTGATTGTATTTTTTCTGTATCACATGATCGTCTTTCAGTGACTCCGAAACACGTCAACATTATTCTTGAATAAAAGTAAAGCGTAATATGTTCTGAAATTCACAAAAACACAAAATATCAACTGAGGTATTCAGTAGGAGAAGCTAAGTTCAAATCTCCACCCGAGCAGCCTAATTAGATTTCTTGCGGTTTCCCTAAATTGCTTGGGTGAGTGTATGGATAATTGTGTGCCGGGGCCAAGACCAAGAGCCCTCTTCTGCCTCTACCTCTGCATCAGAGCTAGCTCTCCAACTTTAAAAACCGTGACGTCAAAGGTACGAGTACGTTAGTTACAACCTCACGAAACTGCGCTCTACAGTTTTGGAATGAACAAGAATATTATATTCAGCACACAAAAGTCAGTGATAACTGGGGAGTTGTCTAGAAGTAGAAGCTCAGTAAAAGAGTGTGGACAGAAGGGAAACAATCGATAACTACCATTGGTGCCTAATTGAAGGTATAGCAGAGTATCAAGAAATGGAGGGATATAATAGACTAGAAACAACTAGGATAAATACAGTTGGCTAGTGGAAACTGGAAGTACAGTGAAGGTAAGTATGGTAAGAATGACTTAGTCTGCATAAAGTGCCGTTACTCACCTTCATTAGTTGATGGTTCGCTGCTGGCAACACACTGTGCTACCACCTCACCTAATGTCTCTATAGTAAATATCACACTTGCTAAATGGTTCTTCAAATGGAAAATACACAATTGCGAATATTTATGAAATAGGTAATGCCCCCTTTTGAAGCTGCTTCATAAGCCTTCTCAAAACTTCAGATAATTTGAAATATCTGGTATAATATACATGTTATTAAAATAATCGGCTGATGCGAGTAATGGTGTAAAGGGAGTACCATCCTAGTTATGAAATCAAATTAATTAATTGATCAATTTCAATTAATTACCCACCTCCCCCATCCCAGATGACGTCATGGATTTTCCCAGCTGGCACATGGGTCCCTGCAGCCGCCCCTCCCTGTCCTGTCCTATTGGCGGGAATTTCAATTCTTGGTAGGAAATTCAACAACGGTGGGAATTTCAAAATGAGACGAATTTCTTTGTCCCAAGGCTTTGCTGACGTCCCACCCCACCCACCCGCCTGAGATTATGCGGCAAATTCAAAATGGCAGTGCCCTTTCCGGGACTCGAACACCAGTCCTTCTCGGCAGAAAGCCCAAGTGCATCCCCCTACACAGGAAAATAGTCAGTCTCTATCCAGATGCAGGAGAGGAAAGTTAAGTCAGTGTACTTTATTTGCTTTGGGTGGGAAATAGAAGTAAAGATCAGTCCTAATTGCATAATCATAAAGATTGGTCCTAATTACACAACTATATGCATAGTGCTACACATGGAGGGCCTAAAATCGCAATGCAGCTCAAAAATTGACGATGTCTTACAATTCACAATACCACTCGAAATTAGCAATAGACATACTCAACATAAACTATGCATAGGATGATCCCTTTACTTACAAGTCGAAATACATCTCTCTGCTCGACTTGTGGACTGGCAGGAAAAAGGCTGGAGTGGAAGGTACTATCTATATTTTTGGCAGGAAATGTGCTCAACTGATACAATGTTGGTGTTGGACAGAGAGGAGTTTAATAAGTGTATTAGCTGGAAGCATACAGCTGAGGACTGCATCTATAGCCTCCTATATGAGGATTGGAAGGATATGATAATGTACAAGCCTAGGGGAATACTTTTCAGTAAATAATGGTAATGCAGCGGGTGATGATGAATTTCACAACTCATAGAGACTATTTCCAGTGCTGCAGTGCCTCTTTATTTCTCGGCAACTTCACCCTATTCCGCTGCCCCTGAGAGATCACCTTGGTATACCTGCTGTGTAACTTGTACACTGATACATAAAAGAACAGATAGGGCAGCAAACCATCACTGAAGTTTTTGGAAGGCCAGTATGTGGTACTACAACTGATGAAAAATACTTCAGTGATCTAATTACACAACAGATCATAATACAACACATGTACTGGGAATTGAGAAAAATCATTGCAATAACACGACTTCTACAAAACCCGACTCCAAAAGATCACTCCAGGAGAGAGGATTGGCAGCTGCAAGCGTGTTCTCCTCGATGTGTGGTCACGAACTAACCAGCTTACAGCCAGTCTTACTTCCCATCCTACCACCCCACATCCCTCCACCTCCTCACCATAGGTATAGATACAGCCCTGGTCTATCATGTCGCTGATGGCCCACAAAGAGACCCATCTGGTGGCAGAGTATATTGTCTCCTGCGTGCGGAAATCAGTCACAGAGGGACAAAAGACTTAAGAACAGGGCGCTTCCTGCAAGCTGTTGAACTTATTTCTCGGAAAGACTGAACCTCCTGGAACAACAACGAAGTTCCGGAGAACTCTACAGAGCGCTTTTTCTAAAGTCCACTGCCATGCACCCCTACCATCCACCACCTGCCGCCAACTGCCTTAGCTGAGACCACAGTCTTCGGCCATCGGGAACCAGAGGGATCGTCTCTGGTGGAGCAATGGCTGAGGGCGGTCAGCAGGCCACATCGTGTGTTGGTTGTCTGAAAGTGCAGCTGCAGCAGCACTTTCCCTGCACGACTAATTGCTTCTGCAGGCGAGAAACATTTCAGTGTAACAGTTGTATTTATGAAACTTCCTGGCAGATTAAAACTGTGTGCCGGGTCGAGACTCGAACTCGGGACCTTTGCCTTTCGCGGGGAAGTTGGTAGAGTACTTGCCCGCGAAAGGCAAAGGTCCCGAGTTCGAGTCTTGGCCTGGCACACAGTTTTAATCTGCCAGGAAGTTTCATATCAGCGCACACTCCGCTGCAGAGTGAAAATCTCATTCTGGAAACATCCCCAAGGCTGTGGCTAAGCCATGACTCTGCAATATCCTTTCTTTCAGGAGTGCTAGTTCTGCAAGGTTCGCAGGAGAGTTTCTGTAAAGTTTGGAAGGTAGGAGACGAGGTACTGGCAGAAGTAAAACTGTGAGGACGGGGCGTGAGTCGTGCTGGGGTAGCTCAGTTGGTAGAGCACTTGCCCACGAAAGGCAAAGGTCCCGAGTTCGAGTCTTGGCCCGGCACACAGTTTTAATCTGCCAGGAAGTTTCATACCAGCGCACACTCCGCTGCAGAGTGTAAATCTCATTCAGTTCTATTTATTGTTGCCGCGTAAAGCCAAGCGCCGGCACGCCAGTCGGGAGCAGCAGAGAAGGGAAGGCTGTGAGAAGAGGTCAGCCAATCGCACGCTGACTTACCTCCTTTCCAAGACGGCAACACGACAACTGCGGCTTCTATATGAAGGGGACATAAACTCTGCGCCCGATTGGTAGTGCCCCACTTCGATAGCAGCAACAATGATAGCGACTTCGACAGCAGTTCAGGACAGACTTTTGGCAGAGATCAGCAGTTACTGCAAAGACTGATTATTTCGTATGTCGCCCTGTGCTTGCGACACATGTGTGTAATTGCCAAAGTTAAGAAGAATATAATAATTCCAATCCCAAAGCAAGCAGGCGGTGTTAGATGTGGAAATTACCGGACTATCAGTTTAATAAGTCACGGCTGCAAAATACTAACGCGAAATCTTTACAGACGAATGGAAAAACTGGTAGGAGCCGACCTCGGGGAAGATCAGTTTGGATTCCGAAGAAATATGGGAACACGTGAGGCAATACTGACCCTACGACTTATTTTAGAAGCTAGATTAAGAAAAGGCAAACCTACGTTTCTAGCATTTGTAGACTTAGAGAAATCTTTTGACAATGTTGACTCGAATACTCTCTTTCAAATTCTGAAGGTGGCAGGGGTAAAATACAAGGAGCGAAAGCCTATTTACAATTTATACAGAAACCAGATGGCAGTTGTAAGAGTCGAGGGACATGAAAGGGAAGCAGTGGTTGCGAAGGGAGTGAGACAGGGTTGTAGCCTCTCCCCGATGTTATTCAATCTGTATATTGAGC
The DNA here is from genome assembly GCF_021461385.2 of Schistocerca piceifrons. Classification (NCBI taxonomy): domain Eukaryota; kingdom Metazoa; phylum Arthropoda; class Insecta; order Orthoptera; family Acrididae; genus Schistocerca; species Schistocerca piceifrons. The sequence goes on along the minus strand of NC_060140.1, from coordinate 269,326,351 downwards.
AAGCAGTAAAGGAAACAAAAGAAAAATTCGGAGTAGGTATTAAAATCCATGGAGAAGAAATAAAAACTTTGAGGTTCGCCGATGACATTGTAATTCTGTCAGAGACAGCAAAGGACCTGGAAGAGCAGTTGAACGGAATGGACAGTGTCTTGAAAGGAGGATATAAGATGAACATCAACAAAAGCAAAACGAGGATAATGGAATGTAGCCAAATTAAGACGGGTGATGCTGAGGGAATTAGATTAGGAAATGAGACACTTAAAGTAGTAAAGGAGTTTTGCTATTTGGGGAGCAAAATAACTGATGATGGTCGAAGTAGACAGGATATGAAATGCAGACTGGCAATGGCAAGGAAAGCGTTTCTGAAGAAGAGAAATTTGTTAACATCGAGTATAGATTTAAGTGTTAGGAAGTCGTTTCTGGAAGTATTTGTATGGAGTGTAGCCATGTATGGAAGTGAAACATGGACGATAAATAGTCTGGACAAGAAGAGAATAGAAGCTTTCGAAATGTGGTGCTACAGAATAATGCTGAAGATTAGATGGGTAGATCACATAACTAATGAGGAGGTACTGAATAGGATTGGGGAGGAGTCTGTGGCACAACTTGACTAGAAGAAGGGATCGGTTGGTAGGACATGTTCTGAGGCATCAAGGGATCACCAATTTAGTATTGGAGGGCAGAGTGGAGGGTAAAAATCGTAGAGGGAGACCAAGAGATGAATACACTAAGCAGATTCAGAAGGATGTAGGCTCCAGTACGTACTGGGAGATGAAACAGCTTGCACAGGATAGAGTAGCATGGGGAGCTGTATCAAACCAGTCTCAGGACTGAAGACCACAACAACAACAACAAGAAGTATTGTACTTGATTGATTATAACAAAACTCATTAATACGAGTTGTTTGATTGTTTGTCTAGCGAACCGAGTAGGCAGTATTCCTAGACACAACGCACCTCATATAAGGGAGCGTCTATTAAAAAAACACAATCGTGATGACAATAAATACAGTCTTGTTTCCACGAAAATAAGTGCAGTCCATTTTCTTTTAGTTTTATGACCAAAATCGGTATAGTTCAGAGCATTCCTCATCTTCAAATTATAAATTGTTATGCGTAAGGGTGTTACATTCTTTTCACACGATTGAATCATCAATATAGAATGACATCAATATAGTCATTCTTTTATGTTCATCTGCAGTCTCTCTTCCACCTCCAGTTGTTCTGTGGCATTCAGCGGCATGGAAAAAAAAAACTACATCTCTACCGTCGATTACAGATGACCAAACAGCAGAGGTCGGAGCTCTGTAGCAGTGCATCTGACAGATGAATTAACTTAGCTTACTTCTCCTATACATGTCCACCGTATGTAAAATCGAAAAAATTTCCGCTATTTTGCTGCGAAAACTACCGATCAGAATGTTCTCGTTTTTTCGAAAGTTTCATTGGAGTAAAGAAAAAGTGAGAATTTTAAACTCCGAAGAAAAAAAGCATGCAGTCTAACGGAACATCTATGTTAACTGATTTATTTCAGGTTGTTGGACAAAATTACATGGTTTCAGAGTATTCCTGACGTTCAAATCAGTGTCTGTAAACAAACTGTTATGCACGTGGGTATTACAAACATTTCAGACACGTGAAATAACATTGCAGAATACAGTCTTTCACGCTATCTGTTCACATATCAGAAAAAAACAAAGTCATTTTACGTTTGGCAGCAGCAAGCTGGGGATGGTGTTTTGTATACTGTGTCAGGTCCCGTTTCACCATAGCAGTGGTATATTTACGAAACATAAAAAACAAATCGTGAGAGCATGCCTCGTAATAGAACCTCCTAATGTCACCTAGTAGAGACCCTATAAGATTCCACGGATCATCGAAAACAAATATCACCTGCATGCTGACATCTGACATATTTGCTCCATAACTCGCCTCTACCGATCTGTGTGTAAAGTTTCTGTCATTTATTGAATTCGAGAGAACTCCTGACGCATAGTTATGTCAGCATATGATCATATACATATGGAAAATTATCCAAAAAATATGAAATGTGGCATAAAATCTAGCAAAAACTGGGATAATTGGTACAGATTGATGGAAAATATGTAAAATGAAGGCAAATACGACGAAATGAGTAAAATTGCGAAAACCTAGAAAAATTACGTAAATTGACCGAGAATAAATAAAATTAGAAAAAAGTACTGTCAAATTCGGGAAACTGAGGTGGGTTGGGGGACCTAGATACTTAAGATCGAGAAAAGCTTAAAAATTATGCTCTGTCTGCATTCAGTTTCAGTCATCCCCCTCCCCTGTATACTAAGTGGGTTTTCGTAACACATACTTCAACAAAGGGGATATAAGTATTACCCAGAAGCTCTGTATTAAAGCAGGCGAAATATATGTATCCCAATCCAGGACAGTATTCTCACACATGCAGGCCAATATAGATATTGCCTTATTACGTTTGGGTCTCACTGGCAATGTTATTCCACAAGTTTTAAGGAGAAGAATCAATGTGTTTAACAGGCTTAAGTCATTTCCTTGCGTGTTCTGTAGGAGAGTGGACTGATACCACATATATCTGCCTTAATAATGTGAGGAGAGTGTGCTCTAGCGACAAGGTGTCAGAACGAAGTTGCTATATTGTCCCACATGAGCAAAACTCCTTAACATCAGACCATGACTTCTGTGTGCAAGAGGGAAGCTGCCAGGTCCGTGGTGATGATACTGTAAACATCAATAAAACTGTTACATCTCCTTAGGCTACTGATCATGGTGTTTACTCCCTTGTAACAAGTCGCTGTTTTTTCGTGTGCATTTTCATGTAGCAAGGCGTGGATGGTAACGCTACATTCCGCTAATGAAATTATTCATGTCGTTTTTACTCGATCTATTTCCTAGTGAGGCATGGCCGAATCTGACAAAACCGCTAATACTACTAATAAGCACGTCTGATTCGGGAAATGTGATTGAGAGTATGTACATTTCCGACTTACAACGACGTATAAAATCCGTCAATTTCCTAAGAGATAGATATGTAGTCTCCTGACTCCTTTGAGTTGGTTTATAAGCAGGTCACGCGGCGGATATACATCGACGATGCCTTCATAGTGAGGAACAACTCGGGCACTTCCTAGGACATTAGAATAGAATAGAAGGAAGTAGATTTAACATCTTAAAGTTTGTCGCCCTAGTAATTAAGGTAGAAAACTCGCAGGGTGGTTGTATGTCAGACGTTGGACTTATACGTCCTGCTTTAGAGTATTAAGAGCATTGCATTTCGCACGACTAATACTTTGGAAACCATATGGCTTTAACAATGTAGAATTTTTAGGTGCAGAACCATGTAGCTTTAGGAGTGTATGTATGTACGATCATTTGTATGTATCTACAATCATTTCTCTCTTGCCAGTACCATCTTGGTACTGACTCCTGAGACTGTAATAATACTCCAGAACTGTTCGCACAGTTGATTCACGTACAATGTTTCAAACTCCATCCATCTGGAGCTCCATTATGCATAAACTACATGTTTCTTCTTAATCATCTGTTATATCACCACAATACTGTCATGTCTAATATACACCCATAAAGTGTGCTAACCTGCTCGCCATGCATGCATCTGGAGAGATCTTGTGCACTTGGATGGATGCCGTGAGTCAGATTGGTGCGGAACAGCGGTTAAAGACTCAGCTCACTCTGTTCCTTCATGAGACAAAATGGTTCAAATGGCTCTAAGCACTATGGGACTTAACATCTGAGGTCATCAGTCCCCTAGACTTAGAACTACTTAAACCTAACTAACCTAAGAACATTAGACACATCCATGCTCGAGGCAGGACTCGAACCTGCGACCATAGCAGCAGCGCGGTTCCAGACTGAGGCACCTAGAACCGCTCGGTCACAGCGGCCGGCCCTTCATGAGACATGGAATGTAGCGGATGAAGTACCCTCCTACCCTGGTCAGATAAAAATTAAATCGGCGGCAGTGTTGCAGGAAGGGTTGGTCAAGGACAATGCAGCGAGATCTTCCATTCTCAGACTTTATCCTATAAATGCAAGAATTCTCTGTGACTCCCATCCACATAGGGAAAAATGGCCAATCGTAGTCGTAAATTCCGCACTATGATCAATGTGCCAGATGTACGTAGATAACCTAATTGCATCATCTACCTGCATTGACAGTGTAGTATATGGTACTCGCAAAGTAGTGGATGGTGGTTTAGCGATGATACAGAAATTGGGAAGCATTCTGCTGTGTCATTGGCTGACGTTGAAATTATGGGAAAACTGGTAAAATTGCTCAAACTGATCGTGCTATCAACTGCTGTGCTTATTACAGTACATCATCCCATATCGGCGGTGTCTTTATGCTGTTGATTACCACATAGTGACGGACTGACACCACGTGTCTGAGATAGAGAGAGCCTTGGCAGAACACTGGGCATCTGCTACTTGTCGCTGTGGTGTTTGGAATTCAATGTAGAGGTCATCACCTCCAAACAGCTGTTTGGAGACGTTCCTCAATGCTGCAGACTCGTCCTATTTCCATATGCTGTAATGACCATCACATTTTTTATTTTTAGCAATAAGATAACAGTACCCATTTGTATTTCTACTATCCGATGCATGTTGTGAACAGCTCCTTGTGGGAATCGCCATCACCGGAACAGTGATCATGCACATATCTATTATGAGGATGTAGTGCTCTTGGCCTCTTCCAGACGGAACACCTGGATATCTGTTACCTGTTGCTGTAACACAAGAATCTTCTATTGCGAGTGATAGCCTGCTGAGTACACTCTTCTTTCCTGTAGACGTGACATAGCTTTACGCACAAACTTCGGTCCATGAAAGCGTGTTATGGAGCAATGATAGTTGATGTCAGCATGCTGACGGTATTTGTTTTTCCATATATCGCAACAGAGACGTGGTAAAACGTTACACGGTGACGTTAGGAGATTTTATTACTAGGAGAGGTATGGCAGGTTAAAATTTGAATGCAGATAGTTCACATTTTTTTCACCTATTCTGGATGTTACAAAATGACGAAGAGGAGTGCTCCTGAACGTAATAAATGGCTGTATAGATACTGATCTGTATTGGTATTTCATGCGTCTGAAATGAATGTAATGCCATCGAGCATGACAATCTATAATCTGAAAACGCAGAATTCTCTCAAACTACACCGATTTTGCTCTTAATACTAATACAAATCGGCCGTGTCTATTCTCGTGGAATCATGATTGTTTTTATTATTTATCGTAACGATTGTGTGTTTAAAAACATGTTTACCACATGTTTACTCCATAACCTCTAATTATAAAGTACCAACCACTTTAATTATAGTTCGTTGTGGAACCTGCAAATGATAGTGTTTTTCCCGACGTGTGAGTAGATTGCGTGAAACAGGCTGTTCTGTGACAGCCAAATTGCTTAGGAAACTACGACAGAAGAATATGCTGCTATTGCGAATGATGGTCTGCTGGGTGTGGTTTTCTTCTTCGTTAGGTGACATTGGGAGCTTCTATTATAAGGCACGCTTTCACGATTTGTGCAAGGGTAAAATGGGGCCTGTCAAATGTTTGTAATACCCATGTGCACGACAGTTATTTAGAGACACCGATATGAACGCCAGGGATGCTCTCAAGCCATGTAATTTTGTCCATCAACCTTAAAGAAATCAGTTACCATAGATGTTTCGTTCGACTGTATGCTTTTTCTTCTTTGCAGTTTAAATTCTCACTGTTTCTTTACTCCAATGAAAGTTTCGAAATAACGAGAACATTCTGCGGTGATCGGTAGTTTTCGCAGCAGAATAGCGGAAGTTTTTTCCATTTTACACAGGGTGAAAATGTATAGGAGAAGTGAGCCAGGTTAATACATCTGTCAGATGTATTGCTATAGAGCTCCGATATCTACAGTTGGGTCATCTGTATCAGCGGCAGAGTTGTAGATTTTTTGTGTGTCATCGAATGTCACAGAATAACAGGAGGCGGGAGAGAGAGACAGAGACAGAGAGAGAGAGAGAGAGAACGTTATGAATTGCATCCTGCAGTCTAACGTAAAAGAAGACTGCAGAGATGTCATTCTGTGTTAATAATTCAGTCAACTGAAAAGAATGTAACGCCCTTGTGCTTGACAATTTATAATTTTAATATGAGGAATGCTCTCAAACTATACCGCTTCTGCTCATAAAACTAATAGAAAATGAACTGTGCCTTTTTCGTGAGCCGCGCGGGATTAGCCGAGCGGTCTAGGGCGCTGCAGTCATGGACTGTGCGGCTGGTTCCGGCGGAAGTTCGAGTCCTCCCTCGGGCATGGATGTGTGTATTTGTCCTTAGGATAACTTAGGTTGAGTAGTGTGTAAGCTTAGGGACTGATGACCTTAGCAGTTAAGTCCCATAAGATTTCACACATATTTGACATTTTTTATTTTCGTGAAAACAAGACTGTTTTTTTATTGTCATCATGTATGCGTTTTTTTAATAGACGCTTCCTTATTTGAGGTGCTTTGATGTTAAATACAATTGTTATACTGAAATGTTTCTCGCCTGCGGAAGCAATCAGTCGTGGCAGTGGAAGTGTTGCTGCGGCTGTACTTTCAGACAATCAACACACGTGCATCATTGTTCAGGGAGCTGTCATTTATCTCGCTTTTTTCTGTGGCCTGCTGACTGCCTTCGGCCATTGCTCCACCAGACACGATCCCTGTGGCTACGGATGTAGACAGATGAGACTGTGGTCTCAGCTATGGCAGTCGGTGGTAGGTGGTGGATGGTGGAGGCGGGTGGCAGTGGATGTTGGAAGAAGCATTCTGGAGAGTTCTCCGGCCTTTCGTTGTTGTTCCAGGAGGTCCAGTCTTCAAGAGAAGTAAGTTTAACAGCTTGCAGGAAGCGTCCTGTTCTTGAGTCTTTTGTCTATCTGTGACTGATTTCCGCACACGGGAGACAGTATATCGCTGCCACCAGATGGATCTCTTTTTCGACCATCAGCGACAGGATGAGGAGATGGAGGGATGAGGGGTGGTAGGATGGGAAGTAAGATTGTATCTAAGATGGTTAGTTCGTGACCGCACATCGAGGAGAACACGCTTGCAACTGCCACCCCTCTCTCCTGGTCTGATCTTTTGTAGTCGGTTTTGTGGAAGTCGTGATACAATGATGTTTCTCAATTCCCAATACATGTATTGCCTTATGATCTGTTATTTATGAGTGCTGGATTTTACATGACAATTTCGATGTGTAATTAGAATACTGAAGTATTTTTCATCAGTTGTGGTAGCATGTATTGGCCCTCCTAACACTTTAGTGATGGTTTGCTGCCCTACCCCTTCTTTCTATGTATCAGTGTAAAAGTTACACAGCAGCTATACAAGGGTGATCTCTCAGAGGCAGTGGAATGGCGTGAAGTTGTCGAGAAATAAAGAGGCACTGTTTATTTGAATTTTGAGCACCAGGGCTGCTGGACGATTGTCGAGCAACGCAGCAGCAGGCGTCTGTAGCGATGTCAAACAGCGAGACACACACACGGTTAGAGAAAAGGGGTGGTGGTTGGGGTGCGAAGTTGTCTCCTGCACTGTGAATTGACCAGCCATTTCAGAAACACAAACAGCTCCAGCACTGGAAATTGCCTCTATGAGTTGTGAAATTCATCGTCAGCCCATCCCGCTGCATCACCATTATTTACTGAAAAGTAATCCCCTATGCTTCTCCATTATCACATCCTTCTATTCCTCATAAAGGAGGCTATAGACACAGTCCTCAGCTGTATGCTTACAGGTAATACTCTTATTAAACTCCTCTCACTTCAGCACCAACATCGTGTCAATTGATCACACTTCCCGGCCACTACAGCTTTTATCCCTCCACTCCACAAGTGGGGCAAAGAGATTTATTTCTACTTCTAGGTAAAGGAATCATCCTATGTAGAGGTTATTTTGAGTATGTCTGATACTAGTTTCGAATGGTATCGCGAATTTTTTTCCTAGCAGAGTAGCACCAATTATAAGACATCGTCAATTGTTGAGGTGCATTGCGATTTTAGGTGTTCCTTGTGGGCATATGCATATAGCTGTGTAATTAAAATCGATATTTATGATTAATTACGTAATTAGGACTGATAATTACTTCAGTTGTCCAGTCAAAGTAAACAAAGTACACTATCCTAAACTTCCTTTTCTCGTCTGGACAGTGACCGACCATTAATTACCCTGTATAGAGGGGTACACTCGGGCTTTCCACCCAGGACTGGAGTCTGACGCCCAGAAAGGGCACCGCCAGTTTGTATTTCCTGACAATTTCCGAGCTTGGGATGGGATCGGACGTCAGCAAAGCCTTAGAACAAATAAATTCGCGCCATTTTGAAATTACCACTATTTGTTAAATTTCCCGCCAAAATTCGAAATACGCCCCAAAATTCAAAATTACCGCTAATAAAGAATGTAGAGGACGGAGTGGGGACCCACGTGCCAGCTGGGGACAACCTACGACGTCATCTGGTGTGCTAGGAGGGGGGTAATTAATTTATCAATTAATACATTTTATTATAATTTGATATTAAAATTGGGGTGGTATTCTCTTTCCTCAGCTACTGACGTGGGACCACCACTAGGACAGGCATGCATTGTGACCAGTCTTAGTAAAAAAAAAAAAAAAAAAAAAAAAACGCTGCTGCCGTGCTTGGTCGCTATTATACGGGATGTTTCAGGCACAAACGAACACACATTAATAGGCAACTGTTTCTGTCTGAATGGATTGGCGTACCTAATACAGTGGCACAGTTTCCTATTTACTTATTGCACACTCACTTCAGTTAAGTTCCACAAATCCGTCACCCAGTCTACATCGATGAACAGTTTAATGCATTCATGCACAGCTTTATAAAACTGAATGTAATGGACGTCTTCTTAAAGAGCTCTCTATTACCTGTTAATCTGCTGTATGATTTTCCTACACATGAGTCCCTAGTTCACTATCTAACTTAGGCAAGCTCTCTGACAAATAACTATAATATTTTCGTGCGAAAAAGTCACGAAAAACTGCCGCCAACTCTATACCAAACAACACGTATTTATTTAGAATGTATAGTTCTTGGTACAGACGTTACTCTTCTGTTTTATTTATTTTTTTATAACTATTCGGTACATTCAAACTACTTCCTCTCACTATCAGTCGGCATTCGTACGAGCCATTGACCTTCCGATTACCTCTACAAAATACAGTCCGTTCACCACACACCGTATCCAATTATTAGAGTTGATCACCAAAATATTAGACAGTTCTTTACTTCTCCATGACCTAATGTCTCTACACAGAACCTATCATCTAAATCGGCTGGTAATGATCACATTCACTTTATGATTTCGTCTGTCACATTGGTCGTCACCAAAATACATTATTGAACATCAACGTTAAACAGTTTTAGAGCAGCAAGGAGACACATCTTTCCTTAAAGAAAATGGATGCCGACTCCTCGGTAACTGGTCTTGTTGTCAATATCCCGCATTCAGAATATGGGACAGTGTTCTTTCCTGACTGTCCAACTATGGCCAGTGAGCATTGCCGCAGTGCTCCTATCAACAGGTACTCATCCTGCATGGCAAACCATGAACCTTTTTCGAATTTTTCCAAATTATATGATCACAGAAAGCCAGAAAAATTTCGAGTAATATCTTTACATGTAACTACGTAGGCTTTCCCGGCGTAATAAGTCTTGAAAGTCTTTTCGGGATTGCTGCCGGATCCTAAAATCAACTTGACTCGATATTTCGGCGATCCAACTGTTCGCCATCTTCAGGGAATGCTGCTTCTGCTGATGAGTCCCGCTGAGAACTGACGCAAGATTGCAATTCGACGTCCTATATAGGCCACCGCTCAGTACACGGCGCATGCGCCGCCCATCACGGTTTCTGACTTCCAAAACAGGGAGGTGGCGCCGCCCTTAGTGAAACACTGCTGGCAACGATATATCGCAATCAAGGCCGCACCGAAGAACGTTCTGTTTTGATGCGAGATAATACAGGATTCCACGTTTTGCTAAGAGGAAACCCATTGTCCCTGTTGATTAAATTATCAGCCAACCTAATTTCGATCGCCTCTTTATACACACTATTCCAAAAACCGGAAATGTTGGCAATTATAACAGTTTCCTCAAATTTCATTTTGTGTCTCTCATTCAGACAGTGTTCTGCTACGGCCGATTTTTCCGGCTGTTGTAGCCTCGTGTGACGGCGATGTTCCACACACCTGTCATTCACTGTGCGAATAGGACGACCAACGTAAGCTTTCCCACATTGACACGGGATTTTGTACACCCCAGGTTTCCTAAGTCCCAAATCATCCTTCACAGAACCGAGCAGAGCCCTAATCTTAGAGGGTGGACGGAACACACTCTTAATGTTAAAACTCCTTAAAATTCGTCCAATCTTAAACGATAAGCCTCCAGCATAAGGAAGAAAGGCCACAGATCTATGTTCCTCTTCGGACACCTCCGGAGACGGTCCAAATTCCATAGCCCGACGAATCTGGTTCTCGGTGTATCCATTTTCCTTAAAAACAGTCATCAAATGCTCAAGTTCTTGGGTTAAGCTGTCTGCGTCGGAAATGGCATATGCTCTCCGTACCAAAGTCCTAAGGACGCCACTACGTTGATGTGGTGGATGACAACTCCTAGGGTGCAGATACAAATCTGTGTGTGTCGGCTTTCGGTGAACGCTGTGTCCCAAAGTTCCATCTGGTTTTTTATAAACCATTACGTCTAAAAATGGAAGCATCCCATCATTTTCAACCTCCATAGTAAATCTGATACGGGGATGAAGACAGTTGAAGTGGTCCAAAAACCTGTTAAGAGCATCACGTCCATGCGGCCATACGAAGAAGGTATCGTCCACGTATCTCCAGAAGCACGTTGGTCGGGCTCGACCACCGCGGGATAACATCTCTTCCTCAGAGAGGGCAGCCATTCGTTCCCTTAAGAATGATGACGAACTAGTAATTTTACCAGCTGACAAGGGGAATGCCACGGTTGTAATGACGCGGGATGATTATGTCCTAAAAATGGATTTACTTCTCAACGACCCGGCGTACAGAAAACTATCTAAGGACCCCACAGAAAGGATCAAACGTAAGACACTTTCACTGCTGAAAAAGAGTTCGTTGTCAGATGATTTACGTAAGAAACTTCATCCTGGTGCTGCCGTTCCGCCTAGGTTGTATGGTTCGCCTAAGTTGCATAAGGAAGGGGTTCCTCTACGCCCAATTGTTAGTAATTTGGGTGCACCGACCTATAACCTGGCAAAGTATTTATCATCTGCTCTCAGTCCATTTGTTGGCAAATGTGAACACCATATATCCAGTTCAGTGGATTTTATTCGACGATTGGGATCTTTGAAGTTGAGTCCTTCAGATCTGTTAGTGAGTTTCGATGTGGTATCCCTATTTACACGAGTTCCTCTGGAAGAGTCCCTTAGTTTGATCAGTGAAAAACTGGATGAAGAGCTGGTGAAGCTTTGTCGTCATGTGCTGACCTCTACGTATTTTTTATTTAACAGTAACTTTTTTGAACAGAATGACGGAGTGGCTATGGGTAGTCCTTTGTCACCCATAGTCGCCAATTTATTTATGGAGGACTTCGAGGCTATGGCACTGAGGACTTCAGCTTTGCAACCAACGTGCTTCTGGAGATACGTGGACGATACCTTCTTCGTATGGCCGCATGGACGTGATGCTCTTAACAGGTTTTTGGACCACTTCAACTGTCTTCATCCCCGTATCAGATTTACTATGGAGGTTGAAAATGATGGGATGCTTCCATTTTTAGACGTAATGGTTTATAAAAAACCAGATGGAACTTTGGGACACAGCGTTCACCGAAAGCCGACACACACAGATTTGTATCTGCACCCTAGGAGTTGTCATCCACCACATCAACGTAGTGGCGTCCTTAGGACTTTGGTACGGAGAGCATATGCCATTTCCGACGCAGACAGCTTAACCCAAGAACTTGAGCATTTGATGACTGTTTTTAAGGAAAATGGATACACCGAGAACCAGATTCGTCGGGCTATGGAATTTGGACCGTCTCCGGAGGTGTCTGAAGAGGAACATAGATCTGTGGCCTTTCTTCCTTATGCTGGAGGCTTATCGTTTAAGATTGGACGAATTTTAAGGAGTTTTAACATTAAGAGTGTGTTCCGTCCACCCTCTAAGATTAGGGCTCTGCTCGGCTCTGTGAAGGATGATTTGGGACTTAGGAAACCCGGGGTGTACAAAATCCCGTGTCAATGTGGGAAAGCTTACGTTGGTCGTTCTATTCGCACAGTGAATGACAGGTGTGTGGAACATCGCCGTCACACGAGGCTACAACAGCCGGAAAAATCGGCCGTAGCAGAACACTGTCTGAATGAGAGACACAAAATGAAATTTGAGGAAACTGTTATAATTGCCAACATTTCCGGTTTTTGGAATAGTGTGTATAAAGAGGCGATCGAAATTAGGTTGGCTGATAATTTAATCAACAGGGACAATGGGTTTCCTCTTAGCAAAACGTGGAATCCTGTATTATCTCGCATCAAAACAGAACGTTCTTCGGTGCGGCCTTGATTGCGATATATCGTTGCCAGCAGTGTTTCACTAAGGGCGGCGCCACCTCCCTGTTTTGGAAGTCAGAAACCGTGATGGGCGGCGCATGCGCCGTGTACTGAGCGGTGGCCTATATAGGATGTCGAATTGCAATCTTGCGTCAGTTCTCAGCGGGACTCATCAGCAGAAGCAGCATTCCCTGAAGATGGCGAACAGTTGGATCGCCGAAATATCGAGTCAAGTTGATTTTAGGATGCGGCAGCAAACCCGAAAAGACTTTCAATATCTTTACATGTCTGAAGGACTGAAATAAAGGTATTACTTCGTTGGTTGCTCCACGAAATGACTTTCATACAGTGGTTATAATCCATTGTACCATTGCACAACATTATGTACAATGCTATACATACTTAAATACCTACAATTTTAAAATTTATTCTTTATGTACACTCTTTTTACTCCTCTACATGTTCTGAAAAAAATAGTTGTATTTTAGTGCCTGTTAATCGTCAATAACTCGAAATGAAAAATAATCCGAAGTATTTGCCCTAGCAAAAGTGACACTTTTGTTGCTAAAAGCCGTGTTATGACTATTTGAAATGCAGTTAAGCTAGATTTTTCAACTACGACATGTGTACTGTGTGACAATAGTGTCATCAGGCAGAGATCCTTTAGATAAGATTGACGATTTCGAATTTCAAGTAAATTTATATATTTTAGTAACTTTCAAAGTTATCAGCTTGAGTCTTGAAATGTGAACTACTATTACTATTTGAAAGTATTGCATAAAGTTGTATGGCAATCAGTGTACTGAAAGAGGCAGAAAATTAAATTGACTGGTTCGAGTATGGTTTAGCTATTCCATACACTCTTGCACTGTGACACACCATGCAACACACACATTGCATAGGAACACAATTCTTGGAATATCTTTCCACACAGCATATACATGGTGATCAATGTTGCCTCTTTATCGAAGCCGATTTGATAACATTTTTCCTCACAAGCAATATAAGAAGGGCAGTCAAATGAAAACGAAACAGATGGGAAAAAATAAGAAAACTATTTATTATTTCGAAAGTAATCGCCATAACACATTTATCCCACTATGAGGCAAGACAGTCAGTGCCTTTATGGAAAAATGTTTGTGGTTGCCTATGGCAGCATGATTGTATCCAGGTGTCCACCTCTTCGTCCAAAACAAATCGATGGCCACAAATGCCTTTCTTCAAGGCTCCTGAAATATGGAAAACGTATGGGCAGGGCTTGGTACTGTATGGAGGATGTGTAAGTGTACGTTTAGACTGCCTGTGATGCGACGCGACGCGACGCGATGCGATGCGAGGCATAATGGCCAAAGCGATGCAATGCGATGGAGCGTTCACATTGCACACGATACAGCGCGCGCGATCTGGCCAGCAATTGAGCAGTCTCGGCACGATGTCGTTTTTCCTCGACCAGTTAATTCTTTTTTATTAGAAAACAGTGCTCTGAGAATTCAACGCAGTCGTGAATGGGTGCATGAAATCAACAAGGAGAGGAGGGCTTTAGGAGAATTTCATCATTTGTACAGTGACTTGAGAAAAGATGAGGATAAATTTTGGAATTATTTCAGAATGAGTACAGAGACATCTGATTATATAGTGTCGTCTGTTTCAAATAGATTACAGAAGCAAAACACAAATTTCAGAATGGCTATTACCCCTGAAATGAAAGTTATGATCACCATCAAGTAAGTAAACAATATTAAGTTTACAGCAATCATTTTATTATGAAAAATTTACGAATTGTGATGGATTCAAACTTTCTTTTAATAAATTTTGACGTAGTTGACAATGAGAAGTAAAATACATCACAGTTCACTCACTTAAGTATCAAAGTTTTCAGAATCTTGGTGGCTTGAAATAACAATGTCATCAGGTTGAATTTCAGAAATGACTATTTCATTTTGCGGATATTCAGCAATTACGATTTCAACTGGATTTCCAGGTGCATAGGGTGACATCAACGAATGTGCAGTGGAAGTGGTTGATTGTTCCAATTCTTCCGAAAGAACCTGCTGAATTTTTATCCTGGCTCTCAACTGAGCTGTTGGTGATAGTTCTCGCATTGCCGGCAGCAAACTCACTACAAAATGATAGTTGTCATCTTGCGTTTCTGATTTCGACATTTGTTGCTCAGTTAGCCTCAACTTTTGCTTCTCTATATTTAGCAACTCAGAGTTTGTCGATTTCTTGGATCTCTTGTTTTGGTTTGTGTGTAGGGTGGGTGAGGGAGGAGGCATCGAAACGCTACCCTCTGAACTTACAGTCTTGAAGAGCTGGCTTGGTTGGTTTCATCAGGTGAAACACACACTCTCTCTCTCTGTAAGAGCTGGTGAAAATGGTACGTCGTCGTGTGCGTCGTCGTGTTGCGATACTGTTCTTTTACTGTGATGAACATTAGTCTTCGTCTTCCGTGGCGTCATTATGTCAGTCAGGAAGGTCATTAGCTCGGACCACGGCCAATTGGATTGGAAAGGCGGCGTGCTACCTTCGTCTCCTGAACGTTCAGCACGAGTTTTTTTGAGTTCAGAGCGGAAAGTGTCACGTAGGTTCTTCCATTTATTCTTCAGTACCTCGCCTGAAAATATAGACGTGAAAATATGCGTAAATAATTAAGTACACTGTATACTTAATACATTTTTTGTCCTTAGCACATTAACTGCAAATCCTACGGAGATCCTACACATCCTTCAATTACGCTAATTTCATTCTTTTTCATATATTTGTCTGTTGGGATGTCTTTCCATGCACTGTCACAGTCGTTTCGGATGGGTCTAACTACAGTCGCACAATGTGTGCATGAAACGTGCGCCGCAGTATGTGAAATTCTGAGCCCTGTACACCTGCCTTCTCCTACTATACCACTGCTTCAAACCGCTGCAAAACACATGTATGCCAACTGGAATTTTCCGAATTGTGTGGGGGCCATTGACGGTAAGCATGTTCGGGTTAAATGTCCCTCTCATTCTGGGACAATGTATTACAATTACAAAAAAAATATTTTTCGCTTGCTTTACTAGCTGTAGCCGATGCTAACTGCAGATTAATAGCAGTTGACATTGGAGGCTATGGCAAGCAATCAGATGGTGGCACATTTAGAGCAAGTAACTCGTACAATAATATTTTGAACGAAACTGAAAACTGGCCTCCACCGAAAGAACTACCAGGTACTTCAGTAAAAGCCCCATTAGTGTTGGTTGGAGATGAAACCTTTCCACTACTGGAAAACTTAATGCGCCCTTTCCGTGGACTGTCACTGATTGAGGAAGAGAGGTTATTTAACAGGAGGCTATCGAGGGCTAGAACGGTGGTGGAACGCACTTTCGGAATTATGGCCAGCAAATGGCGTCTTCTCCGAAAGGAAACCGAAACTTCTGTAGAACATGCAGACATTATTATTCAGTGCATCTACGTCTTGCACAATATAATAATCGATAAAGATGAGCCTGACATTTCCCTTCAATTGTCTATTGACCAGGACATAACAGAACACAGTGTTTTAGCAGCATGCTTCCAAAATGACAGAGCAAACAGTAGTGCTTCAAGAAGAGCGAGGAGCCGGCCGTGGTGGCCGAGCGGTTCTAGGCGCTACAGTCTGGAACCGCGCGACCGCTACGGTCGCAGGTTCGAATCCTGCCTCGGGCATGGATGTGGGTGATGTCCTTAGGTTAGTTAGGTTTAAGTAGTTCTAAGTTCTAGGGGACTGATGACCACAGCAGTTAAGTCCCATAGTGCTCAGAGCCATTTGAACCATTTGAAGAAGAGCGAGGAGTGTCAGAGAGGCCTTCAAAAACTGTGTCAACAGTCATTAATGCAAATATATTTCATGTCGAAATTATCAAATACTGTAACTATTGTGAACGTCATTTCATTATCAAAATACTGTAATAGTATCTATACACAATTAAAATTAGAAAATAAACGAAGTTGTTTGTGTTACGTGTTTCTTGGAATCTTGTAGCTATTTATTTTACTTTTTTGTACTTACTGTCTGTTCCACAATCTTCAGCTATTTCATTCCATGCTTGACGAACAAAATCACTACTGCGGTAATATTTATTTTTCTGGTCCCACAACACGGGGCGTTCACGTACATTGTTAATTAGTCTTTCGACGTCCATCGCAAGCAAGCAATTACTCCAGACGCAAGCACAAACAAGCAACCGCTCCAAACACTCGCGCGAAACGCAAACTCGGTTGCGACTACAGCGGAGTCATCGCATCGCACCGCATCACATCGCTCGGCCCAGCCAGCAGTCTAAACGGGCACCGCTCTGTTGCCACTGTTAAACCAAGCCTGCCCATTGTCACGTGATTTCAGCGCGTCATCGCTCCGCTCGGCTCGGCACCGCATCGCATCGCATCGCGGGCAGTGTAAATTTAGCCTAAGGGCTTCCCAGCGAAACTTCCGCAGCGTGGGTGGACCTACATCTCACCAAGGCTGTTCCGACTACATTGCAGAAGTTCCTCTGGGAAGAACCTGCACATCCTCCATACAGTACCAAGCCCTGCCAATACGTTTTCCATATTTCAGGAGCCTCGAAGAAAGGCATTTGTGACCATGGATTTGTTTTGTACGGAGAGGTGGACACCTGGATACAACCATGGTGCCCTAGGCAACCGCGAACATTTTTCCATAAAGGCACTGACCGTCTTGTCTTACAGCGAGATAAATGTATTAAGCGTTATGACGATTACTTTTGAGATAATAAACAGTTTATATACTCTTTTTCGTCCGTCCTGTTTGCATCTGCCTGGCCCCTACTTAATTTGTCGCTACCGGCCCCCTCCTTGGCCCCCACCTTCAGACATCAGTTTTCTTTCCTTTGGCTCATGATAAGACCGTGAAAAATAAATCATAATCTAGTGATCATGGAAGCAGCTCTTTTTTTCTTTTAAAATACGAACTACACAGCCATTTCTTTGTAACATAAATAAATTTCTAAACCTTATTATACGAGCGCTAAATATTGAGAGAGGAAAAAAAGTCATTTTCATTTAAGGTAATTCTTGATATCTTAAAAGCTTTTATTGAAATTTTTTTGTTATTGTGATTACTGGGTGTACCATAATTAATAGGGACAACAGACATATGTGGAAGTATAGAATAACAGAATTCCACTAATCATGGACCCAGAAATATTCAGTTTCCGGGATAATTCCGAATATGTAGTTACGAACCACCACTGATTCAGTATGATATATTGTCCTACTCAGTGGAAATGTAAAATTTTTCAATTAAGTCACCATCTAAATAGGTTCTAATTTCACCGATGCACAACGCTGGGGAACGACATATAATGCGCCAATTTAAGTCCAAGATGGATAGCACAAACAACTTGTACCTTGGCCTCCAAGATACCTGACTTCAATCCTTTGGAGTTTCCTGCTTGGAATCATCTCAAAAGTGAAGCGCAGAGCATTCCCATTGATATGGTTGAAGAACTGGGGCAGCAAATTGTATAGTCTTGTCAAGATTTACGAGATGCTCCAGGGGTGTTTGAGAGAATTCGTAGCTCACTGCAGACGGAGTGCAGAACTGGCTGAAAATGTGAGGACGATGGGTGGAATACCTCCTTAGCAACTACAAGTGTACTGTAATTTGTAGTATGTAATTGTTTTTCTTGTGAAGGTAGGCCTTAGGTGAAATCTGAGCCAAAGCGGATGGGGACTTAACAGAAAAGTTTACATTTCAGATGTGTTTCTACTAATTAGGACAATATTTCATGCTGAAATCAGTGGTGGCTTATGACCATACTTTTGCAATCATTCCCAAATGGCTCGTTTGCTGCCCCATGTGTACTGGAAAATTTTTGAATATTTTAATATATTTTCATTAGTGTCAGTTTTCGCGACGAAATATTTTACACGCTGTGAACGAATTTTACATCTTCTCAGTTGGTGCACCAGTCAACTGTGTGACTGTTGGGCCTTGAACTTCTCTATACATAAGAGGCAATGTCCCGAATGACTGACTCACTAAGGACAGAAACTTCAAATTTGCAGAGGATGGTGATCTTATACTGTAGGAGTCGTTTAAGAAGGGATTTTTCCATTTCTACCCCTAAGAGATGAAATAAGGCATAGAAGGTTTTTTTGAAAATATGACGCTATTAATGCAGTATTCAAGCTAGAGCTACGGAAATTGGAATTTGGTTACTCGATCAGAAATAAAGAAATACGTGTTTCAGCATTTTTGGAAATTTGGTCCCTATGGAGGTGAAATAGTACGTGATTTTTTTTTAAAAAAAGCAAATCATTATTAAAGAGCTACTAGAGCATTTTTGAAAATACACCTAGGAAAATAAAAACGTGGCTTTTCGGTTAGAAATAAAAAATACTTATAATAAATGAAAATCGCTTTTCACTTATTATAATGTTGTTCTACCAACAACCAACGGAAGATTCAGTTACTGTAAAGAAAACTTGCTTTAGTGGTTTTAGAAATTTAACTCCCAAGTGGGTGATATAAGGGACGCAAATTTTTATGAAGATATTTCATCATCAAAGAATTTTTTAAGCCAGCTCTAAGAAAGTTTGTATTTGACTTCTTGGTTAGGAAAAGAATGCGTATTTCATTGATTTTCGAAATTCAGCTCCTAAAGGGGTGAAATACGGGATGAAAATTTTTGTGAAAATGGTTGTATGGTTTTAATTAGCGTCCAAATTTTAGGAGATGATACAATTTGTGTGTACCCCCCCATGAACCATGGACCTTGCCGTTGGTGGGGAGGTTTGCGTGCCTCAGCGATACAGATAGCCGTACCGTAGGTGCAACCACAATGGAGGGGTATCTGTTGAGAGGCCAGACAAACGTGTGGTTCCTGAAGAGGGGCAGCAGCCTTTTCAGTAGTTGCAAGGGCAACAGTCTGGATGATTGACTGATCTGGCCTTGTAACAATAACCAAAACGGCCTTGCTGTGCTGGTACTGCGAACGGCTGAAAGCAAGGGGAAACTACAGCCGTAATTTTTCCCGAGGGCATGCAGCTTTACTGTATGATTACATGATGATGGCGTCCTCTTGGGTAAAATACTCCGGAGGTAAAATAGTCCCCCATTCGGATCTCCGGGCGGGGACTACTCAAGAGGATGTCATTACCAGGAGAAAGAAAACTGGCGTTCTACGGATCGGAGCGTGGAATGTCAGATCCCTTAATCGGGCAGGTAGGTTAGAAAATTTAAAAAGGGAAATGGGTAGGTTGAAGTTAGATATAGTGGGAATTAGTGAAGTTCGGTGGCAGGAGGAACAAGACTTCTGGTCAGGTGACTACAGGGTTATAAACACAAAATCAAATAGGGGTAATGCAGGAGTAGGTTTAATAATGAATAGGAAAATAGGAGTGCGGGTAAGCTACTACAAACAGCATAGTGAACGCATTATTCTGGCCAAGATAGATACGAAGCCCACACCTACTACAGTAGTACAAGTTTATATGCCAACTAGCTCTGCAGATGACGAAGAAATTGAAGAAATGTATGATGAAATAAAAGAAATTATTCAGATTGTGAAGGGAGACGAAAATTTAATAGTCATGGGTGACTGGAATTCGAGTGTAGGAAAAGGGAGAGAGGGAAACATAGTAGGTGAATATGGATTGGGGGACAGAAATGAAAGAGGAAGCCGCCTTGTAGAATTTTGCACAGAGCACAACATAATCATAACTAACACTTGGTTTAAGAATCATGAAAGAAGGTTGTATACATGGAAGAACCATGGAGATACTAAAAGGTATCAGATAGATTATATAATGGTAAGACAGAGATTTAGGAACCAGGTTTTAAATTGTAAGACATTTCCAGGGGCAGATGTGGACTCTGACCACAATCTATTGGTTATGACCTGTAGATTAAAACTGAAGAAACTGCAAAAAGGTGGGAATTTAAGGAGATGGGACCTGGATAAACTAAAAGAACCAGAGGTTGTACAGAGATTCAGGGAGAGCATAAGGGAGCAATTGACAGGAATGGGGGAAATAAATACAGTAGAAGAAGAATGGGTAGCTTTGAGGGATGAAGTAGTGATGGCAGCAGAGGATCAAGTAGGTAAAAAGACGAGGGCTAGTAGAAATCCTTGGGTAACAGAAGAAATACTGAATTTAATTGATGAAAGGAGAAAATATAAAAATGCAGTAAGTGAAACAGGCAAAAAGGAATACAAACGTCTCAAAAATGATATCGACAGGAAGTGTAAAATGGCTAAGCAGGGATGGCTAGAGGACAAATGTAAGGATGTAGAGGCCTATCTCACTAGGGGTAAGATAGATACCGCCTACAGGAAAATTAAAGAGACCTTTGGAGATAAGAGAACGACTTGTATGAATATCAAGAGCTCAGATGGAAACTCAGTTCTAAGCAAAGAAGGGAAAGCAGAAAGGTGGAAGGAGTATATAGAGGGTCTATACAAGGGCGATGTACTTGAGGACAATATTATGGAAATGGAAGAGGATGTAGATGAAGATGAAATGGGAGATATGATACTGCGTGAAGAGTTTGACAGAGCACTGAAAGACCTGAGTCGAAACAAGGCCCCCGGAGTAGACAATATTCCATTGGAACTACTGACGGCCGTGGGAGAGCCAGTCCTGACAAAACTCTACCATCTGGTGAGCAAGATGTATGAAACAGGCGAAATACCCTCAGACTTCAAGAAGAATATAATTATTCCAATCCCAAAGAAAGCAGGTGTTGACAGATGTGAAAATTACCGAACTATCAGCTTAATAAGTCACAGCTGCAAAATACTAACACGAATTCTTTACAGACGAATGGAAAAACTAGTGGAAGCCAACCTCGGGGAAGATCAGTTTGGATTCCGTAGAAACACTGGAACACGTGAGGCAATACTGACCTTAAGACTTATCTTAGAAGAAAGATTAAGGAAAGGCAAACCTCCGTTTCTAGCATTTGTAGACTTAGAGAAAGCTTTTGACAATGTTGACTGGAATACTCTCTTTCAAATTCTAAAGGTGGCAGGGGTAAAATACAGGGAGCGAAAGGCTATTTACAATTTGTACAGAAACCAGATGGCAGTTATAAGAGTCGAGGGACATGAAAGGGAAGCAGTGGTTGGGAAGGGAGTAAGACAGGGTTGTAGCCTCTCCCCGATGTTGTTCAATCTGTATATTGAGCAAGCAGTAAAGGAAACAAAAGAAAAATTAGGAGTAGGTATTAAAATTCATGGAGAAGAAATAAAAACTTTGAGATTCGCCGATGACATTGTAATTCTGTCAGAGACAGCAAAGGACTTGGAAGAGCAGTTGAATGGAATGGATAGTGTTTTGAAAGGAGGATATAAGATAAAGATCAACAAAAGCAAAACAAGGATAATGGAATGTAGTCTAATTAAGTCGGGTGATGCTGAGGGAATTAGATTAGGAAATGAAGCACTTAAAGTAGTAAAGGAGTTTTGCTATTTGGGGAGCAAAATAACTGATGATGGTCGAAGTAGAGAGGATATAAAATGTAGGCTGGCAATGGCAAGAAAAGCGTTTCTGAAGAAGAGAAATTTGTTAACATCGAGTATTGATTTAAGTGTCAGGAAGTCATTTCTGAAAGTATTCGTATGGAGTGTAGCCATGTATGGAAGTGAAACATGGACGATAAATAGTTTGGACAAGAAGAGAATAGAAGCTTTCGAAATGTGGTGCTACAAAAGAATGCTGAAGATTAGATGGGTAGATCACATAACTAATGAGGAGGTGTTGAATAGGATTGGGGAGAAGAGAAGTTTGTGGCACAACTTGACCAGAAGAAGGGATCGGTTGATAGGACATGTTCTGAGGCATCAAGGGATCACCAATTTAGTATTGGAGGGCAGCGTGGAGGGTAAAAATCGTAGAGGGAGACCAAGAGATGAATACACTAAGCAGATTCAGAAGGATGTAGGTTGCAGTAGGTACTGGGAGATGAAAAAGCTTGCACAGGATAGAGTAGCATGGAGAGCTGCATCAAACCAGTTTCAGGACTGAAGACCACAACAACAACAACAACAACATACAATTTGTGAACAACATAAAAATTCGGTTAGAAGAAAATAATAGAATCTGTGCAGACCATATAATCTGCATGGCCGAAGCAGTGGGGCGCTAAACCAGTGAACAAATAAATGTCGGTACACCACACTATTTGCTGCAAGATGGTATTATATTATATTTGGGCAGCACATCCGTTTCAATGTCGATGACGACATCCATTTATTTAATTGGTGTATGAATCCTGAGCCCTGTGTAATTGAGTCTATAGGAAAGCGTTGGCGAGTGACTTCCTGTTGGAGGTGGATGGAGGTGTAGACGATGTAGGTAGTCAACTTGTTGCTAAAACCCTTTATTAACACTCGTAAATAAATGTGGAGCATTGCGTTTGCAGGAAGCAGACAGCAGGTAGCTGACAGTGACCCTCAGTTCACAGCATGCTGGCATAGACTCCCCGAAATACACATTGCTAGGGGAAAGCAGCAAACGGCTTGCTAACTCTGCATTGTGATGGATGGCTACTGCTAAGTGACAATGGCACGGCAGTCACACAAGGGATAGGCAAGATCGCCCAGTGGGACTCCCCAGAGCATGAAACAAATGGTTCAAATGGCTCTGAACACTATGGGACTTAACATCTGTGGTCATCAGTCCTCTAGAACTTAGAACTACTTGAACCTAACTAACCTAAGGACATCACACACATCCATGCCCGAGGCAGGATTCGAACCTGCGACCGTAGCAGTCGTGCGGTTCCGGACTGAAGCGCCTAGAACCGCTCGGCCACCGCGGCCGGCATGAAACATGGACTCACAAATTGGAGAGCGACGGTGCTGAGTTCGCTAGTTCTTACTGTGTGTCTTGGACCATGGGGCAGCGGTGGGGGGAAAGTTGCCAGGAGCCCAGTAGTCCTTGGTTCGCGTCCTGAAAATTACGAGGGTGCCTACATTGGATGTATGGCACTGACTGGCACAGTTTGAGCATCGTAATATGGCCCAGTTCTATCAATGATGATCAGTTGGAGATTTTAATACCACTGTCTCTAGCTGAATGTGCAGAAGATGTGTTTCTGTGTAATGTGGAAATGTTTCAAACGGGGACCAGTGACAAGAGCCAGTGATCAATGTCTGTCTCTTGCCATACGGAAGTGGGTCATGTCGCAGAAGCTTCCTGAAGGTTGGTCAGTATCCCAGGCTATGAACTTGCAAAAGTTCAGTGAGGAAACGTCTCTCTCTGAAGAGCTGCTGAACAGGCAGATTGATATCAGCAGTTAGTGGCGGTGGTTGCGTGCTTGTTACGACTCTGGATTCTGGCTGTGTTCTAGGTCATTACACTTCCTCCCTCCTTAGATTAGTCTGGCCCACTGGTTCCAGTGATGATTGCGGGTAACTGGAAAATAAGTCCTGAGATGTAGCATTGTGTACTGTTTATCAACAACCCTTGCCCCTTCAATTCTCTTCACCGTGTGCCATCGAAATAACCATGTTCATAGCAGGTGCAATGACAACTATCGGTTTTGGTGCTAAGAATAGCCAGTGTGAGCCAATCATTCGGAAGAATTCAGTATCACAAGTGTCTGCACTGATACCTGAGTGGTCAGCGTGACGGATTGCCGTCCAACGGGCCCAGGTTCGATTCCTAGCTGGGTTGGGGATTCTCCCCACTCAGGGACTGGGTGTTGTGTTGTCTTCATCATCATTGCATCCCCATCCGGTGCACAGGTCACCCAATGTGGCGTCGAATGTAGTAAGACCTGCACCGAGGCGGCCGGATCTGCCTTGTAAGGGGCCTCCCGGCCAATGACGCCAAACGCTCATTTCCATTTCCAGTACCACAAGTAATGACTTCTCGGACGCATTTGGTCATGGGATTCTCGTAGCAAAACAAAGGATACACACATGACTCAGGAGGGAGACGGTGACTTGCCCAGTTTGGCAGTGCAGTAACTTCCTCAAATCATCCATCATCTTAAATGACGAAACTGACCTAGCAAACGTCCATTATAGGGAACCTTCAACCTTAAAATCAAATACCAAAACTATCATATTTACACACACACACACACACACACACACACACACACACACACGCACACACACACACACACATACTTGACAAAACAATAAAAGTACTGCACCATGTAACGTCGATGTTTTCCTTATAAGCTAAATTAGACATGCTAAGGATCCATTAACACTGCAAATAAAAATTTCATCAAACAGTCCTATAATGTACTACATAAACAAAATTATTCCTTTACATTCCCTCGCGAGGTTCTTTCATAAAAACATGACAAACACAGGCCTAACCATAATATATACTTACAAACATAACTAATATAACTAATATGAAAACATAAAAAATTAGCTTGCAAGGCCACCTCTTGACCTCAAGGCAAATGGATTCTGTGGAGCCACGCAGGATTAGCCGAGTGGGCTAAGGCGCTGCAGTCATGGACTGTGTGGCTGGTCCCGGTGAAGGTTCGAGTCCTCCCTTGGGCATGGGTGTGTGTGTGTTTGTCCTTAGGATAATTTAGGTTAAGTAGTGTGTAAGTTTAGGGACTGATGACCTTAGCAGTTAAGTCCGATAAGATTTCACACATTTGATGCTGTGGAATAACTGTAAATACATCCTGTTTCACTTGCGTAATTTTTACTTTTCTCCTTAATGTTTTCTCCAACCACTTCCCTTCCCACTTCATAAAGAGCTTAAAGCAAATGAAGCAATGGTTCCAGTTCACCCTGAAGTGGACGAATTCTTCCTGCATGCACCACTGTTCTTTGGGTAGTAAGTTGTTTGACATTAAACAGAGGTGATGTGTCGACCACTTGATAAAATCCTTGTTAACACACAATAACTCCTTAGTTTTTCTTTTCGGCATGTAAGTGTGAGATAACATAACCCACTATCCGACATGATACTTAGACAATTTTGCCTGTCTATTGTGGGTGCCTTCCAGTCGTTACAGAGCCTTTGCATTCATCCTTTTAACCTGGTACCAGATACTTTTTAACCTTGTAGTAAAACTGCGAATGTAGGATATACCTTCTCCTTGGGTAAATTTCCATAATTCGAAAGGGGAAGTCATTTTTTGGCCAAAAATAAATTCATATGGTGATAAGTCCTGATTTTCATGGATTTCATGTTATACGCTACTACTACATTTAGTAGCTGAATGTCCCAGTCATTATGATTACTATTTACATAATAACTTGGCATTTTCCCTATCATTCTGTGTACCCTTTTAGTCCTACCATTTGTTTGCAGGTGTAGTGCACTAATTTTAATATGTTTAAATTGATTAATCAACACAATTGCTTCAGTAAGTTGGACCTAAAGTTAGTGCCTTGGTCAGTTGGTACTGTCTCTGGCGTCCTGAATTTAAATATCCATTGGTTAACCATAGAGTGTGTTTCTGTAAATTGATTTGGTATGGCTATCATGACCACAAAAGTGAGAAATGATCAATTATTATTAACAAATATCGATTCGTGGTTGGTGTTTGCGCAAAGGGACTAAGAATGTCCATACCGATTATTTGGAATGGTCTATCTGCTTCAGGCAACTCTGTCATGGGATTCACTGAAGACCCAGCTCGGCTTTTTGAGTGCAAGGAATGCAGTTCATTATGTAGTAGTTTACATCTTGCTTTCTCTTCTGCCAGCAATAATTGTCTGCAGCACACCACTGAGTGGCCCATTGTACACTATATATCCTGCCAAAATGGAATCGTCAGCCTGCCTCAATACTTCATTCTGTGAACTTCCTGTCCCAAACATGCAGCAGCGACATCTGCTTTGATTGTAGAGCACTCTGCCACTCAGAGCTGAATTGCGCTCACCTCATGAACTGTCACAATCTGGGCCAGCAAACTGGGCTATGCACGATACTTCTGTGTTTATCCCAATACATTCAACAACACATACCCTATGACTAGGTCCATCAGCGTTACCATGAAATTTCACTGCATGATGTACAACCTGGAAATCAAATTTGCTTAACCATAAAGCCCAGTGGGTCAAATGACTAGTTGGATCTTTTTGTCCCAGAAGCCATTCAGTGCTGTGTGATTCATTATGACTACAAAATGTCAGCCATATAGATAACAACGAAAATAGATGATGCCAAAAATTAGTAAAAGCATTTCCTTTTTGGTACTCGAATAGTTCTTCTCCATCTTTCTGAGCTGTCTAGAAGCATAAGCTATTGTGTGATCTTTTCCATCTCCCTCTTGATTCAAAACACAGCCTAGAGCATGTTTGCTCGAATCATATGATAATATAAACCGTTTTTGGTACTCATGAAAGTGAGGAGGGAACCAGTGGTCAATAAATCTTTTAATCATTCAGATTCTCTTCACAGTCCAGAGTGCAGTGAAATTTTACTCCCTTCCTCAATAAATGTGTATGGATCTTGCAATCTCTACAAATGTTGGAATAAATTTTCTATAAAAATTAACAGTCCTCAGAAATTACTGTAGTTTCTTTGTGTATATGTGGTGGGAAATCCTTCACAGATTATATAAGTCATAGGTCAGATCACACGCCATCCTAGCTGATAATGTCGCCTAAATAGTGGGCCTTCTGTAATACCATACAACAGCTTTTCTAATTAAGGGTCAGTCATGGTGCAGGTGACCAATTGAAGACCTCTCATAGATGCACCACTTGCTTCAAGATGTCCTTGGAGAATAAAATGATATTTTATAAGTAGACCATATATCATTTTGGTTTTAGACCCTGTAGCACCCTGACTAATAACCATTAGAAAGTTGCCAGTGCGTTTTTCAAACCAAATGGCATCTGACGATACTGGTAGTTATCAAATAGAATCGAAACCGCTGTTTCAGATCGATCCTGTTATGCTACCTCTAATTGGTGGTACCCACTTCATAATTCCTTGCTGGCAAAACAACGGCATTCCCCCAGATTGTTCTAGAACCCTATAATGTTGAGCACTGGGTACACATTTGTAACCGTTTGTCTGTGTAAAAATCTAGAGGTTCAACAGAATCCATAAGCTTTCTTACCATCGGAGGATGCTTTTAGAATAATGACTACAGGTGCAGTTCAAGGTCTGGTGCTTTCCTGTGTCCAGGAGCTGTTGATAAAAAAACTCCACCATCTCTTGTTTTAGATAGTTGGGATTTGATATGGTTTTTTGTGTACAGGTAGTTCATTACCAGTTGGAATTCTGTACTGCACTATTTTCTTAGCTGGCAATTCTCCAGGCAGGTTAAACAATTCCACATATTCCTCTAGTAATCTCTCAATGTCTACTGTATCATGTCCTTTCAGATACAATACTTTTCCCATTAATATGATTAAACCGACAGCCTCTCCTGCTTTCGAGTATTCCAGTCTGAAATCCCTATTGAATATATCTTACTCTAACACTTCTAAGATAGCATTTCGTGATGTCTCAGCTCTTCTGAACCAAAATTGTCTATACTGACGAGCAACATGCGGCTTCGATAAATTTTCTGCACAAGAGATAAACTACAACAATGCACTTTTTCCATTTCCTCATTTCCCGGCAAGGGCTCTACCACACATGAAGTATTAATTTACAAATCAACTCATACATTCATCCTGGGTAGTTTTCCTGTTTCCTGTATCGTATCCCATCTGTAATACACTATGTACACAGCTTAGACGGCTTATGGGTATTCCCTGCGACAGTTTGATTCTTTCTGTAGTAAAACCAAGATGGAATAATATCCCATACAGATTTGCTATGTGCTGTTAAAGATCTATTTTTCTGTGATGTTTAATCAGGAATTCTAGCCTTCGAATTAAGTTGTAGCTTATGCCCATGCTAGAGATAACTTTCACACAAACTCTAACGTCGCTCCTTCCCACTTAGAAATCGAACAATGCTGAACTCAGCAAGTGAACATTGTTTTACATAGCCGTGTAGGCAAATTTATACCACTGGTTTCGCGAAGGGTGTACTGTGGCCATAGTTACTGGTAGCGTTGTTAAGTGGTCACACCGCCCCCAGTCCTGTTTAATGTAGCGATGCGAGTGTCACGCAGAGTCCACCTTGCAAGTGCTGATGAATACTTTCAATTGGAGTGTCCCACCTGCTTGGATCTTTCACACTGTGGGTTCCTACAGAACTACTGAATGTGGCACAGAGATCTACATCTATAGCATTATTATCTCTGCATTAAAAACTACTCGCTTCTCTCCCGCCCTAGTCACTAACTCAATGTCAACCAAAGCCACCACAGTTGCTACTGCCTCGTCCAAAGTTTTCAGGAATTCCATCCACACCTTTCGCGACATTTCAGCTTGTAGACACAACAAAAACGCATCAAGTGTCAGTTATTTTGATTCCTGCAAACTGGCCTAATTGGCACATCATCCATCAGTTCATACATATGAATATTGATTTTCTTGATACGGTCACAGAACCTTCTACCACTACTTCTTGTTTGTTAACTACACCATTGAATTGGTCTCCATAATACCAGAATGTGTTCTTTCTCTTGTAACAATCCAGTAACCCTTCCTATACGTTCACAAAGGACTGAGCATCCCACAATTTCTCGTTGCACAACACATATGTGATAGCATTCTCTATTAATATTAATGGAACAACACTTAACAACTGCTTGCTGTTCCTTTTCCTACCTTCATGGCCATATTCAAAGTATATAAAAAAATCTTCCCCATATTTTCCCGAGAATGGAGCTACCAGTGAGGCAGCATTAACATCAAGGATGGGTGGAGACACACTAGGAATTAATTGCTCCCTTCTTTCATCATTTAAACCTATGGAAAGCCACATTACCAGCTTGAACCTTAGTTGTAAAATACAGCAAATATTGAATCGCATCTTGAGTTGTTGCTCTTATACTGACAGACATTTTTGTTTACTGCTACCACCAAAAGCACACGACATACCCAAACGGAAAAGAAAGGAAAGGAAAAAACACAACCAGTCAGGCCCAAAACCTTAAAGTTGGAGTTATTTGTATTTTTGCGCTGACTGCTACTGCTGCTGCATCCTTTTCATTTCTGCCCTGCAGTGGTCAACCATTTCAACCACCAACAGTTATTTTGACACCAATATGTAACTGGATCAATGGGTGGGTTGCGCGAGTGGCTCGCTGCTGGAGGTGGGTAGAGGTACAGACGATGTAAGCAGCCAGCTTGTTGCTAAAACCCTTTATTAACAATGCTAGATAAGTGTAGAGCAGCTCATCTGCAGCAGGCAGATGGTACGTGGTAGGCGATGACTCTCGAATCGAAGGGTGCTGGCATCGACACACCAATGCAGCCATTCCTCATGGACAGTAGTGTACAACTTGAAACCTCTGCATTGCGATGGAAGGATGCTGCTAGGTGAGGATGACGGTGCAGTGGCACATTGGCCATTAGCCAGGGATAGGCAGGCTCACCCAGTGGGAGTATTCTAGGCATTTGACATGACTCACAGGCTGGAGAGTGCCAGGAGATAAGCTGAGTGGCTCTCACTGCATGTCTCGAGCTATGTGGCATTGATAGAAGTCTTCCTGCCAGAAACCCAGGCTGTAAGTCAGTGGTCCATGGTTCACGTTCCAGAGATGGCAGTGGCAGGTGTGTTATGTGTTTCAGTGTCACGTGGAAATGTCCCGAACAGGGGACAGTGATGGGAGCCAGTGACCAATGTCTACCTGTTGCCATACAGTAGTGGGTCAAGCTGCAGAATCCTCCTGAAGGTTGGTCATTGTCCTTGGCCACTGACTTGCTGCTGAGCAGGCAGGGCGATGTCCATGACTGCTGATGGTGGCTCCTTCCTAGTTATGATTCTGGGATGTGGCTGTGTTCATGGCAGATACACCTGCGAGATGATATGTGACACCAACACTGGTTGTAAAGATAAGAAGAAATATATGTTGTGGCTGAGGTGGCTTTACTAAAACAGTACTCCTCTAACAAATAAATTGTTAGTTTTTGTTCACGTGTATGGTGTTTGAGTTATGATGTCATTTAGACTGCCTGTACGTTATTCATGCCCTATTGTTTGGTCATGGAAAGATATAAGGAGAAATGAATTCAGCTGTTGTGTGCTACAGGTTATGTGCATGCACTGAAAGAAGACACTCGGGGTGGTGACTGATGGGAGTAGCCGAATCAGAAAATGTAAGAAAATCGCGTATGACTAGAGTGATATTTATTTATTTTGGGTCACTACAAACCTTTGAGCAGCATACAGTGCAGTGTACACAGGCATTGTTTTCATCGTTCAGTGTTGTCTTCATGGTGGTGAGCTGTGTTTTAACTCCACGTATCACTTCTGCTTTTGTATGCAAAAGTAGATGACTTACAAAACCTAGTATTGCCAACATAGCGTGGTTAAATTGACAGGATGGGGAAGCCGTCAATCCAAGTTGACTACCTATGATTTGTATCATTTCAGCAAGCCCGCATCAATGACCGCACCCAGTGTATCAAAGGAGTGTGCAAATAGTAAGTCAATAACGCCAGTACATTGGAGGCGTTACCACGTTAAGACTGTACGCTGCTGTTTTACAGGGCGACCCTGGTGGTGCCTTGGGGAGAAGATGGCGCGGCTGCAAAAGGTCCTGAGGGCTTCTTCTTGGTTCCTGCCTGCCCTCCAGAGCGCGTGTTGGACACGCTGGGCGCTGGAGACACCTTCTGCGCCGCGCTGCTGTCAGCGCTATCTGGCGGCCGCCCGCTGCAACACAGCCTGCGATACGCCTGCGAGGTTGCTGGTGCCAAGGTCGGCATGCAAGGCTACCGCGGACTTCGGGACGTTCTCAGGGAACGAAGAATAACTGTGGACCATTAACCAACAACCATATTATTATCAACTATTAAGACTGACTGGGACAGAAATTATGCTACATTTACATCTGTATCCCACAAGCAATCGTTCAGCGTGTGGCGGTGTGTGTGTGGGGTGCCACTATAATCAAGTGCCCTCCCACCTTCTCTTATTCTATTCGTAGGTGACATTATTCCTCCATATAAGCCTAATTTTCAGCAATTTTATTTTCCTGGTCGTTGTGTGGGATACAAATGGAAGTGTTTATGAATCCATATTCGTTTTGGAGCCTTCATTTTGATAACTTTAATATTAAAAGAGACTGTGATGCATGACGCGTTTTTTGTAATATTTCCCACAGCAGATTCTTGTTCAAAATGATTCAAATGGCTCAGAGCACTATGCGACTTAACTTCTGAGGTCATCAGTCGCCTAGAACTTAGAACTAGTTAAACCTAACTAACCTAAGGACATCACACACATCCACGCCCGAGGATTCGAACCTGCGACCGTAGCGGTCGCTCGTCTCGAGACTGTAGCGCCTAGAACCGCACGGCCACTCTGGCCGGCCAGATTCTTGTGCATTTGTTTTTTACACTTGGTTTCACTTTCAAGTCCATGACAATTTGCACAAGTCATCTCTGAATCTTTTCAGTTTTCTTTTCATAACACTACTTTGTAATGGCTCTATATTAATTCAAAACACTCAAGAATCTGTTAGACAAAAATTTTGTAGGTGACTTCCTTTGTGCTTGACTCACGCTTAGGATTATTCTAGTTATTAGCTATGTGCCATTAATTTTCCCTGCAAAGTAGATATAAATGTTTTACTTAAATCGTACTGGAGGAGTATTCTCCTGTGTAGACTGATTTCGCTGATGGGGTAGTGTAAGAACATGGAATCTTTTCGCAAATGTACTTGCATTAAGCGTTCATGACATTTATTCATTTTGAGGATAGCTACCATTTTATATACCAGGTGTTGTTATCACGATGTCTTCTTACAGTTTACTCATGAGTGTATACAAATGTATTGTCTGAAGTTACCTACCACGTCTTTCATAAGATGTCTCCCCTTTGAGAAAGACGTACTGCGTTTTGTAGGATAGAGAGTCCATAATACAATCGATCGCATACCTATTCTGATATGGACAAGTATTTTATTTATTAGGCGACAGAGTGGAACTGTAATGAACGCTTTTTGGGAATCAGTAAACAGGGAATTAGC
This sequence comes from Schistocerca piceifrons, assembly GCF_021461385.2. NCBI lineage: Eukaryota > Metazoa > Arthropoda > Insecta > Orthoptera > Acrididae > Schistocerca > Schistocerca piceifrons. The sequence continues at coordinate 269,293,749 of NC_060140.1, read as the reverse complement.
AAGCTCCACTGCCTGCTGGATCTCGAGTACAAACAGAGTGAACTTACTTTCACACTTTTGAAGACATCACTCCCGTACTGTGAAAGGACAATGAATATCAAACATTACAAGAAGTGTTTTGTTTATACAAAACGTTGTGCAATATTTTCTAGATTTCTTTAAAAGTAAAATATTTATTTTTAAAAGGACACTAATAATAATTGCACCACACATTCGATACCAGATGGTAGATACAACCTGTCTGTTGGATCACCACCAGTGTGATCTAATATGAGATTCGACACTGGGGCGGTGGGAGAGGACAATATGATTTTATGTCTCTAGACCAATAAGTAGTGAGTATGTTGCTGATCTCTATTGATTTATTTACTTCAGGATTGGTATTTGATGCGTAATGCATCACTTGGGCGTTTTGTTCGTTTTATCTGAAGTAAAACTTTATGGTACATCATCTCAGTTCTATGATGGACAGTACATTACTAAAACAAAATGAACAATCTTAATTTCAGTAATAACATCAAATTGAATGATGAGTGATGACACACAATCACACAATTTGTGCAAACAATATAAATTTAGAAAATAAATTATAGTTTGAATAGTAAGAGATCTTCTAGTGGCTTATACAGCCTGTTACTGCTTAATCTAAATAGTATAAGCTGTATGGAGAACTGAGGAAATGCAACTAAAATATACTAAGAGAAAAGGAAAAATAGAAAGTAGTGGGGGATATTTGCTCGGTCCACATTGTAGCCAGTGGGAGTTGTGTCCTAAGAGTATACATTGTTCAGAAAAAACAGAAAACCTTGAATGCCTAGAAATAGGACTTTCATATTCACAGGAGATATACATTAGTATGTTCTGCAGAATGATTAGCATTTCAGTCACCTTGTTTGTCCACGTGTCTCATTGCCTAGTAGGCACAGGGTTCATCATGAGCCTTGATAACTTGTTTCATGCATGATGGCATCGACTCTTATAAGGCGTGCACGGCGTCCTGTGGTACAGCCATCCACGCTGCTTTCACCTGGAACCAAAGTTCATCTATAGTGGTTGGCGTTGAGTCGCAGCACTGCTCCCATTGTTTCACAATATCCCACACATTTTTGATTGGCGACAAGGTTGGTGATGTGGCAGGCCAGGGCAAGAGGCTGACACCATGTGACACCAAGAAGGCACATGTTCATACAACAACATGTGGTCGTGCATTGTCTTGCTCAAAAATGGCTTCTGGGGTGTTAAGGATACAGGGTACTTATAAATGGTGGAAAATAGTTTTTCCTGATTACATTGATATATGCATTATAGGATTTCAAATGAAAAATGACCTATACATGTCAAATTTTAAAGTTATGGTCATGTGTTCTGCCAGCCCCCTTTATTTCTGTTACAGAAACCAGTATTATTTCGAAAAGAACTATGAAGTTTTTGTTTCCAGCGATTATACATATGATAAATTGTATATGTTGGTAACAGCGCAGGTTTCTAGTGTCTGTAAATGATTATCTTCGCTAGTATTTACTTTTGTTTAGCTGAAGCAGTTTGTTCACGTGTTACTGAATGTTTGTTGCCCTAGTGCTGCATATATTTGTGGAAGTACGTATCCTTTAGTGTGCAATACATACGAACTATACCACACTTCAAGAAATTCAGTAAAAGGAAATTACGTGGTAACCAGTTCGCAAACAAAGCAACCCACACTGTTGAAAGTAACCCATGTATCAGTTCTTCAGGGAAGAAACTCCCACATGGTACGCCTCCTGGTGATTCAAATTTTTGTGTTAACAATGACGCTGTTTGTAGTGGATTTGTTGTTGTTGACGTGGGCATATTATCTTCTTTGACAAAGGAAGTGGCGTAATGTAAACAATGTGATGGTGTAGGCTGTCTGGAAATAACTGAACAACAAAGTAGCAGGAAGGGTTTAGCGTCGAAATTAGTTGTTCTGTTTAGAACCTGCAATAAATCTACCTCGAAAATGACTTCGAACATTGTGCATAATTAATACAATGTGAATTTTAAGTTAGCGAATGCAATGGGTGCAATAGGAAAAAGAAGAAGGGCTGCTGAAAGGCTTTGTGGTTTGATGGACCTTTCTGCTCCTCCTCCTCCTAGTAGGTTCAGCAAGTACATAAAAATGCTTTTAGCTGCCTTGACGGTTGTGTCTAAAGCATCTATGAAACGTGCAGTAGAAGAAACTGTAAATATTAGTGGAACTGGGGACATTGCTGTTGCATTTGATGGAACATGGCAACATTGAGGACATCGTTCCTTGAATGGTGTTGTAAGTGCTACTTCTCTGGAGAATGGAAAAGTTGTTGATGTTGAGTGCTTATCTAAGTACTGCCACATCTGCCATGGTAACACTGAAGGACATATTGAAACATCAGTGTTCTAAGAAGTATGATGGTTACGGTGGAGGGATGGAGTGTGATGGAACTCTAAAAATATTTCAGAGGTCGGTGCCCGTTTTTAACGTTAGATATACCTAGGCGATGGGGACTCTAAAGCTTTCAATAAAATTAATGAGTTCAATGTTTATGGTGATACCTTGGCAACAAAACTGGGGTGTTGTGGACATGTGCAAAAGAGGATGCGTGATGGATTGAGAAAGCTAAGTAAGTAAACGAAAGGAATGTTGCTATCTGATGGAAAATCTCTGTCTGGCCGAGGCATATTGACAGAAACTGAAATAAACCTTCTTCCGAGTTTGGCCATTAGACGAAATTCACGTCTGAATAATGTTAAAGCAATGAAGTCCACAGATGACCACCCTGTTCATGGAACTTGCCCTAAAGGAGCAGATTCTTGGTGTGGTTACCAAAAAGCAAAAGGAAGTGGTCAAATATACCATCATAAGCATTCTCTTCCTGAGCCTGTTATGAACGAAATAAAACCAATATTTAGAGACCTGAGTGACCCTGATTTGCTTAGTAAATGTCTTCACGGGGGCACTCAGAATACAAATGGAAGCTTCAAACATTGTGTGTGGGAAAGATTACCCAAGAATGTTTTGTGGGAATAAATACAATAAAAGTTAGTGTACTAGATGCAGTGATACGTTTCAATGATGGAGTGACTGGAAGGTTGTAAGTCCTGAGATATTTAGGCATAAAATGTGGCTCTAATATGGAAGATGAATTGGTTGCATGTGACAGACAACGGGTGCATGAAGCTGAAAGATATGCTCTTCAAGTTACCAAAGAAGCAAGAGGTGCTAAAAGGAATGCCAAGAGGAAGCTTGAAGATCAGGAATATTCTGAGACACAGTTTAATTGGACGCATATCTTCATTCACAAATTTCTGCAAGTTGTATTTTTCAGAATGCAGGTACAAATATTTCCTAAAGTTTATAGAGCATTGCTTTAATTTTTTCTGTAACTTGCAATAGACCATACTTATGTAGTAGACTTAAGCATTGTTGCAGAATCAACAAAATTATAGAAAATATAAAATCTTTATTAGGAAAAAGTTATAAAAATTAAAATGTAAGATATGATATTTTTTTATCCTCGTAATATACATAATAGGTGGAGTTAAATAGGTCTAGTACCTCAGCCATCATATCAGGCATATCTGGTAAAAAGTTCCTCTCCTTCAAATGTATAACATTGGATTAAATGGTACCCGAATTTGAGGAAGCATTTTGGAAAAAAAATTGTATCAATTTCTTTGTAATTTTTAATAACCCTAAGCACGTTCAAAAACATTCAAAATACTTCTAATTTGCTGAGAACGTGTGCTGAATTACCTTATATCAACAAAAATCTGTAAGACATATACATTATAAACTGCGCCTGAAAGAAATAGGTGTTGATTTTTGCATAATATTGAGCTGGAAAAGTACCCTGTATCCTTAAGCAGGAAGGGTATGGCTATGGGTCGCTGGACGTCATTCACCTGGGTCACAGTGGTCACAGTATCCTGGACATGCACCAACTGTGATCTCTGGTAGTACGCAATAAAACCACATACCGTAAGGCCATAAGAAGGTTCTGTATGTCTTATGCGAATGCAGTCACTGTGATGCCGCTCCTCCTGTCGGCGGCGAACCAAAATGCGGCCATCATTTTCAAACAAACAGAAGCTGGATTCGTCCGAAAACACTATCTGATGCCATTCCTGTCCCCACGTCGACCCGCTGGTTCAAAGTCAACATCGATATCGCGGCGCAACACCACCTACGGGTAAAATGCGCCGTCGGGCCTGCAACACGAATTACGTCGAGATTCGACATTTTACAAGAAGTAATTTCCAGTAGCTGCAATGCAATATTTATCTGATTATATATAGATATTTCTGCACAACAATTTTGCCTATTTTGTCTTACAATCCCATTTTCAAGTTCACGTCTAGGTGGAGCAGACGTTCATATGGCATCCAAGACCCAGCTGTGAGCTTTCTTTTGTGAAATATTATTATTATAATCACAACATTATGAGCCCCCGACACTGATACTGAAAGATGAAGATAGAGGAATAGCACACAGTAACAAATAAATGCTGAAATGATAACAAAAGTATTTGATAAACTTTTGAATTGTGAAGATCCCAAAGAACTCTTACAGATCTACGTAAATACTCCAATTAAAAGCGAAACTAACAAATTAGACCCCCAAACAGTCGAAGAAGCACAAAGAGCCCTCAAAGAACAAAAAAAATTGTAAGGCATGTGTAGAAGACGAAGTTTTTGTTGAAATGTGTAAACATTCAAGTAGACAGTCAAGAGCTCCTTACACACGGCTCTAGCAAAAATTTGGATAACACAACAATTGCCTGAGCATTGGACGATGGCGATCACACACCCACTTCACAAGAAGAGGGACAAGAGCAGTCCCGACTACTACAGACAAATCTCTCTCCTAGACTGCACATACACGATTTTATCCAAGATCCTATATGGAAGAACCAAGGAACAACTAGAAAAGGGGTTAGGGGAATACCAGAGAGGTTTCAGACGGTGGAGAAGCTGTGCAGAGCAGATCATTAGTTTAAAACTGATTATGGCATACTGCATCAAACGGAACAAAACCCTTACAATAACATTTGTAGATTGTAAGAAGGCCTATGACTGCTTCCATAGACCTTCAGTACTAAAAATTATAAGAAATCTGCGACTCCATCCAAAACTAATTAAATAATAGGACTGACACAAATAGGAAAGTTAAGTTTAGAGGAGAAGTTTCTGAACTATTCCTTATAAAAACAGGCTTAAGTCAAGGTGACTGTTTATGACCATTACTCTTCAACTATGCCCTGGAATACATAATGAGGGAGTGGTACAAGGATAACCCAAAGAACATAAGAATTGAAAGTGCTGAAAAAATATATATTTGAACTGCTTGTGATTTGCTGATGATCTTGCTCTCCTAGCCAACAATGTTCAAGAAACCAGGCAACAAGTTAGATCACTACAAGAAATAGCACAGAAAATTGGCCCAGAATATCATTTGAAAGAAAAAAAAAACAGAGATTATGCTAACTGACCCACCACTTGCAAGCAAAATTACAGTAGGAGAACAAGAAATAGAAATTGTTGATAAATTTAAATATTTTGGTGAAATCGTAACTCACTAGAATTAAAAAGTGAATGAAGGAAATTACATTACCAGAAACACATACAAAGAAAAACGCCTATCCATAGATAAGAAATTAAAACATTGTAAGACAGTTACACAACCAGATATAACTTACAGAGCTCAAACCATCTTCAAAACAATTAATACAACAGAAATTCACAAAATACTGAAGATAGAAAGAAGAATAATCAGGACATGGCTAAATAAACCATATCAAGTAAATGGGCATTGAAGTCAAGGAAATGGACATCGGAGAATAGCTTCAAATGAAACAGTGCACAATAAAATAGAACCAGTAATGAGCACCATCAGGAAGAAGCATATCTCATTCTTTGGTCAACTGATGTTTGAGAGTACCAGAAAACAGAATTAGTAAGGAAATAATAGATAAATTTTGGAATAGTAACAGCAACATTAAATGGATCACAGAAATTAAGGAAGATATAAGAGAACTCCAAATTACAGTAGACGACTTAAAAAAGAAAACGAAGAAAATCGAATACGCAAGACACACAAACCAGGCTACGAACGAAGATCAACAAAACGGTTACAGGAACAGTGATCTCAGACGAAGAAAGACAAAAAATATCTGAAAGAATGAAGACGTATAGGGCAGACAAAAGACCATATAATAATTAATTATAACAGTCCTCGAGTAACCACTGCACTATTTGAAATGTCTTATTGAATTATTATTGAACTGTGTTCTGTTACTGAATAACAACAACCTGTATAAATCTTTGTATGACTGAATAGAGTGGTCCAATGAAGGTCATAAAATAAAAACTAAATAATAATAATATGTAATATTACAATCATATAACTGTAACAACAGGAAATTTTTTGTGACAATAATTGTTAGACAGCTATTTGACAGTTGGGACTCTTAGATGCTGTACGTTTTTTCTAAGGATCCCAACTGACAAATAGCTGTCTGTCAAACAATCATTATCACGAAAAATTTCGTATTATTGCAGCTAAGTGATTATAATAACAATATTTCACAACAGGGAACTCACAGTTGGTCCCTGGATGCCATATGAACGTCAACTCCCCTAGACGTGCACTTGAAAATGGCATTGTAAGCCGAAACAGGCAAGCTTGTTGTGCAGAAATATCTGGATACAAGCAAATAAATATTACATTGCAGCTACTGGAAATGACTTCTTGTAAAATGACTAAGGAAATTATGCAACACGATAAGGTTACAATTGTATTTTTGATTGCAGATATCCTACAGTTACTAGTGTTATAACTATAACACTAACCTAGTGGTTGTGGAGGTCTGCGCGTTTAAACTGCACTAGATGCGGGAGCAACAATTCTCCTTTTGCTCCTTTTTTGTTCATAAGGTAGCATGGAAGGTGCAAGCGTTGACTAGGATGTGAGGACATAATGATACACGTTTGAGCTCCATCAATATGTCACTGCGCATTTCACTTTCACTGCCTGACGTTTCTTCTTCATTCGATCTGTTTTACTGGATCCTAATCCCTATTTTCCTCTTACGTCATGCTACAGAAGTCCTCTGCAGCATCTCTCCTTTTACTAACAATCTCTTGGAGATTTTGCACGATTTTGGGAAAGTATAGTTCAGGTGCAAATAGAATTCTAAATGCGTTAAATAATCCACCAGAGCACCTATAACTATGAGGTTATTGTTTAATGGCAATACAAGGATACTTAGGTAACAGACTGATTCTAGCAACTTTAAGTTGTAGTACTTGTACCCTGAGAATTCCTCCATTGTCAATAATGCATTAGACAGAGTGTGCTTATAATACAGACTTTTTTTTTGGGGGGGGGGGGCGGGGGGGAGGTTCGCAGTCTCGGAACCTCATTTTATGTGCGGATTGCGCAACTAAGCGATTCGCACTACTGAGGGCGAAGTATCGATCAACAGTCAAAATTAGACGTGTTTGCGTCATCAGAATTAAATTCTCTATAACGTGAACCTCGAAAATCAAATTTCCTGAAGTTCATTTCAAAATGGCGGCCACCTGAAAACGTAGGTACTGGAAATCGATATACACTCCTGGAAATGGAAAAAAGAACACATTGACACCGGTGTGTCAGACCCACCATACTTGCTCCGGACACTGCGAGAGGGCTGAACAAGCAATGATCACACGCACGGCACAGCGGACACACCAGGAACCGCGGTGTTGGCCGTCGAATGGCGCTAGCTGCGCAGCATTTGTGTCAGCCAGTTTGCCGTGGCATTCGGAGCTCCATCGCAGTCTTTAAGACTGGTAGCATGCCGCGACAGCGTGGACGTCAACCGTATGTGCAGTTGACGGACTTTGAGCGAGGGCGTATAGTGGGCATGCGGGAGGCCGGGTGGACGTACCGCCGAATTGCTCAACACGTGGGGCGTGAGGTCTCCACAGTACATCGATGTTGTCGCCAGTGGTCGGCGGAAGGTGCAGGTGCCCGTCGACCTGGGACCGGACCGCAGCGACGCACGGATGCACGCCAAGACCGTAGGATCCTACGCAGTGCCGTAGGGGACCGCACCGCCACTTCCCAGCAAATTAGGGACACTGTTGCTCCTGGGGTATCGGCGAGGACCATTCGCAACCATCTCCATGAAGCTGGGCTATGGTCCCGCACACCGTTAGGCCGTCTTCCGCTCACGCCCCAACATCGTGCAGCCCGCCTCCAGTGGTGTCGCGACAGGCGTGAATGGAGGGACGAATGGAGACGTGTCGTCTTCAGCGATGAGAGTCGCTTCTGCCTTGGTGCCAATGATGGTCGTATGCGTGTTTGGCGCCGTGCAGGTGAGCGCCACAATCAGGACTGCATACGACCGAGGCACACAGGGCCAACAACCGGCATCATGGTGTGGGGAGCGATCTCCTACACTGGCCGTACACCACTGGTGATCGTCGAGGGGACACTGAATAGTGCACGGTACATCCAAACCGTCATCGAACCCATCGTTCTACCATTCCTAGACCGGCAAGGGAACTTGCTGTTCCAACAGGACAATGCACGTCCGCATGTATCCCGTGCCACCCAACGTGCTCTAGAAGGTGTAAGTCAACTACCCTGGCCAGCAAGATCTCCGGATCTGTCCCCCATTGAGCATGTTTGGGACTGGATGAAGCGTCGTCTCACGCGGTCTGCACGTCCAGCACGAACGCTGGTCCAACTGAGGCGCCAGGTGGAAATGGCATGGCAAGCCGTTCCACAGGACTACATCCAGCATCTCTACGATCGTCTCCATGGGAGAATAGCAGCCTGCATTGCTGCGAAAGGTGGATATACACTGTACTAGTGCCGACATTGTGCATGCTCTGTTGCCTGTGTCTATGTGCCTGTGGTTCTGTCAGTGTGATCATGTGATGTATCTGACCCCAGGAATGTGTCAATAAAGTTTCCCCTTCCTGGGACAATGAATTCACGGTGTTCTTATTTCAATTTCCAGGAGTGTATTTGGTTGCCTTTAAATGTAGATAAATAACAAACATTGTGAAAAATGTATTGTTTTTGAGGTTCACGCCAGAATTACATGCGTCTATTATATTAAATCTAAAACGGCATCCAAGTTCACGGAGTAGTTTTTTTTAATCATGCGAAAACTGTTGTCTCGAGAAATACACATTTAAAGCTTTGAGTTGGATTTTTGTGCATATAAATTTAAAATCTTGTGCATATAACATTAAAATGTTTCAGATTACCATTAATCTGCTATTCTGGATCACACAGTAAACTTTTCTCTTCTTCGAAGATCTCTTTATTAAGCGCGAGACTCTGTAGCCGCAATTCTAGCCTCGACGCTGCTCTGGAACGAGTGCCGGTCCGAACGCTTGAGGCGTTTCTCGCACCTTTTCGTGGCGAACGAACAAGCCGTGGTGACGATAACAACTCCCATGACTTCCATTTTATCCAGGACGCCCTTAAATCTGTCGTCAAAAGTGACACACGTCCGACTGTTGGCAGTTTCGACGATTTTTACCAACAGAAACATGCATTTTGGAGTGTAAGTTAAAATTAATGCATCCAGTGCTTCATTGGGGTTCTGCATATAGGCTTCAAAGTACCTCGTCAGTCATATGTTTGTAAACGTCAGCAATAGCTTCAGTGAAGTCCGTCCTAGTGGTTGCTTTTAATCAAATGCATACAGTGTGCTGTTCATCTCAGCTTGCTTCCATTTACGTCAACTTTCAGAGCAATAATCGTGCTGGGAATTGTCATTCATTGAGCTCCTGTGACAGATTGTCGCCGTTACCACTTTCTTCAAGTCACTTTTGTCGAACACACATACACACTTATATATGTAAGTGTCTGCCGCATTTGTTACAATGGCAGGTTATCAAGATTTAAGTAGTTTGAACGTGGTGTTATAGTCGGCGCACGAGTGATGGGCACATCTCCGAGGTAGCGAAGAACTGGTCATTTTCCCATACGACCATTTCACGAGTGTACCACGAATATCAGGGATCCGGTAAAACATCAAATCTCCGACATCGCTGCGGCCGGAAAAAGATCCTGCAAGAACGGGACCAACGACGACTGAAGAGAATCATTCAACGTGACAGAAGTGCATCCTTTACGCAAATTCCTGCAGATTCCAGTGCTGGGTCATCAACAAGTGTCAGCGTGCAAACCATTCAACGAAATGTCATTGATATGGGCTTTCGGAGCCGAAGGCTCACTTGTGTGCCCTTGATGACTGCACGACACAAAGCTTTACGCCTCGCCTGAGCCCGTTAAAACCGACACTGGATTGTTGATGACTGGAAACATGTTGCCTGGTTGGACGAGTCTCGTTTCAAATTGTATCGAGCGGATGGACATATACGGGTACGGAGACAACCTCAAGAATCCATGCACCCTGCATCTCAGCCGGGGCGCTATTCAAGCTGGTGGAGGGCCTATAACGTTGTGGGATATGCGCAGTTTGAGTGATATGCGACCCTTGATACGTCTAGATACGACTCTGACAAGTGACACATATGTAAGTATTCTGTCTGATCACCTGCATCCATTCATGTCCACTGTGCATTCCGACGGACCTGGGCAATTCCAGCAGGACGATGCGACACCCTACACGTCCAAAACTGCTACAGAGTGACTCCAGGAACACTCTTATGAGTTTACATACTTCCGCTGGCCACCAAACCCACCAGACATTAAAATAATAAGCATATCTGGGAAGCGTAACAACGTGCTGTTCAGAAGAGATCTCCACCCTCTCGGCCTCTTACGGATTTGTGGACATCCCTTTAGGATTCACGGTGGCAGTTCCCTCCAGAACTACATCAGACATTAATCGAGTCCATACCACGTCGTGTTTGCTGCACTTCTGCGTGCTCGCGGGAGCCGTACACGATATTAGGCAGGTGTGCCAGTTTCTTTGGCTTTTCAGTGTATATATACTCTTGAGACATCTGGTAGGAAATGTACAACAACTACATCGATATTTTCTTCGACCTAGAATGTTAAACCGCTACGGTCGCAGTTTCGAATCCTGCCTCGGGTATGGATGTGTGTGATGTCCTAAGGTTAATTAGGTTTAAGTAGTTCTAAGTTCTAGGGGACTGATGACCTCAGATGTTAAGTCCCATAGTGCTCAGAGCCATCTCAATTCAGAATGTTAAAGTAGCTTTATAGAGAAAGAGATACCGACTGGAGTCGCAAACGGACCAAGTGCCGAGATCGTCTAGAGTGAGCATTTTTGCGCTTCCATTGAAACTTGATTTTTCAGGTATAAAGAATAATTTGTCGACAAAATCCTTGTGATCACATATTCTTAAGACTATAAGGGGTCAAAATATGCAAAAAAAATACGTTTTTTTGATAGCTCGAGACCGGAAAATCCCCTTCAGCGATCAACGCAATTTTGACGTCACTGACTGAAAGGGCCCCACACATAAAGGAGCACCAGGTTTTCATTAATGTAGGCAAGCTTCTACGTGAATTATTAACGTAAACTAAAGAAAGAGCATTAGATCTGAACAGGTGCAAAGCTCAAACACTTTGGTTTCACATACGATTTCGCATAACCGGACACCTGGCAAAGGTGCTCGCCTGCGGCCAAGAAAAGCCATGTAGCGGAAACAGGTGATACAGAGGAACACGCTATCCACACTGAATGTTGTGTGAAGTCCTCAAGACCCTCTTAGGCAGGTACTGGGCTTTAAGTTATCTAGGTGTAATGTGTTGTAGTGTTTGACCGGTCTGTATTTAGCCCACACATGAAATCGAAATGAATTATAAATTACACTTTTCTTAAGTTAAAAATTACAGAATGAATTTGGAAATCTCGCTATTAAGGTGTACCTGTTCACAAGCACATCCAGAATCATGAACGACATACTTAAAATGGTTATCTTATATGATTTAATGCTGTCTAACGTTACGCCACGTGTTTAACATTGAGGTTGCTTTGCATAATTACCAGTACCATTCCTAATAATAGATAACAACCCATGTGTTTCTGGTGAGTACTATATCGTTGGCTTTCTAGAAGGCTGCAGAAGGGGCCATTTCCGCACCACTGATCGGGGAGTTTAGACTGCGTGCTTGGGAGATGATACAGAGGCAGGTCTGTAGCTTACGACTAGCCGAAGCTGAAGGTCAGGGTGCGGCCCATAGGCGGAAAAACTTAACATCGCTGAGGAAATATTGGTTCGTTTGAAATTATGGGAAGTATTATGAATCGAAGATGTGTTTACGCACACGCGGGTGAAGGTTTGTGAATTTTTGACCGAAGCATCGAAAGTCATAAGTATTAAGAAGGACTGAGATTTAATACGTGAGTGGCAGCCACTGATGCTACATGGAATATGGTAAAGGTGACCGTCGACATAATTAGATACTGGAAGAAGTGATGTTACTAATCAAGGAAGCTAGAGAGACAATTAAATCTTTCTGAACAGCAGTTTACCAGCCTTTCTGATGCGGCATTCAATTTTCTCCGTCATTTTGATCATATGCTTCGTCAAAACTTTGACCAATTCCTGCATCGTCATTACTCGTCTTTCTGGAATTTGTGCAACCAGTATCTAACAATACATGCAATATAGTCGCAGTACGCCAAAAAGCAAGGACATTTATCACAAACACAAGGACAGAGGAACTAGAAAAGTGACTAATTTCTACGACGGACCGTAGCCCATTGAGCCTCCGTGCACTGATGTGCTTCATTCCCATAACGTCGGCATGTGCCTACCTGGCTGAGCCTGCATATACAGGGTGAGTCGCTAGCTATTGCCACCTACAATAAATCCGAAAGTATGATAGTAGCTGAAAAGTTCGTGGGACAAATGTTGCATGGGGCAACGGGGGCCATAATATAACGTTGGTTTCTTGTTGCTAGGTGAGGTCGCGTCAGAGATATGAAGATCAACTTTGTTTTTTTTTTAGATGGGATGCAATAGTTGGGTACTTATTTTCTAATAGCGGTTATCGAGAGAATCCAATGATATGTAACAGCAAGGTCTTTGAAGATCAACGAAGGTCTAAAAGGTGGCATGAACGCCCATTTACAGAAGGTGTTCGAAGTGATGACTATTGGTATCAATGCAGTGCTGCAATCTTATCATGGACTGAGTGGTATTCCATACAACATTGGCACTTATCGAAGCACATGCTCTGACAATTCTCTCTCGCATATCTTCAGGTGTAGTCGGAACGTCTTTATAAACAATGTCTGTTATAAATCCCGACAAGAGAAAATTGTCGCAAACAAAAGAAAACTGGAAGATCAAATCATTCTCTACTACACACATCAAGAAAAGTTTTGCATCACCCCAGTTTCCAGAACTTCTGGTGATAGACGTAGACTGTGGCTATTGTATCACAGACACAGTCCCTCTGACTGTTCAGAGATGTCTCTAAACCCGCCCAAAGATGTAAACAACCATGCATGAGCAGCGTCTATTAGACGGAGGAGTCCAACAGCCGATCAGTTCCAGTCATTCCTCCAGGAAGGAGGCACATGGCTCAACCATGTAGGTAGTTCAACCACGTCTAGACGGTCAATACCGGGGTTCAATCACGTCCGCATTGCTACTTTGTACCAGGAAGGGCTCTCTACATCTACATCTACATTCATACTCCGCAAGCCACCTGACGGTGTGTGGCGGAGGGAAGTGTCCAGGCGTCTCGGAATGAACCAAAGCGATGTTCTTCGGACATGGAGGAGATACAGAGAGACACGAACTGTCGATGACATGCCTCGCTCGGGCCACCCAAGTTCTACTACTGCAGTGGGTGACCGCTACCTACGTATTACGGCTCGGAGGAACCCTGACAGCAACGCCACCATGTTGAATAATGCTTTTCGTGCAGTCACAGCACGTCGTGTTACGACTCAAACTGTGCACAATAGGCTGTATGATGTGCAACTTTATTCCCGTCGTCCAAGCCATCTTTGCAACCACGACACCATGCAGCGCGGTACAGATGGTCCAACAACATGCCGAATGGACCGCTCAGGATTGGCATCACATTCTCTTCACGGATGAGTGTCGCATATGCCTTCAACCAGACAATCGTCGGAGACGTGTTTGGAGGCAACCCAGTCAGGCTAAACGTCTTAGACATACCGTCCAGCGAGTGCAGCAAGATGGAAGTTCCCTGCTGTTTTGGGGTGGCGTTATGCGGGGCCGATGTACGCCGCTGGTGGTTATGGAAGGCACCGTAACGGCTGCACAATACGCGAATGCCATCCTCCGACCGATAGTGCGACCATACCGGCAGCATATTGACGAGGCATTCGTCTTCATGGACGACAATTCGCGCCCCCATCGTGCACATATTGTGAATGACGTCCTTCAGGATAACGACATCGCTCGACTAGAGTGGCGAGCATGTTCTCCAGACATGAACCCTATCGAACATGTCTGGGATAGATTGAAAACTGGCTGTTTATGGACGAAGTGACACATCAAACCCTCATAGGGATCTGAATCGCCATTGAGGAGTGGGATAATCTAGACCAACAGTGCCTTGATGAACTTGTGGATAGTATGCCACGACGAATACAGGCATGCATCAATGCAAAAGGACGAGCTACTGGGTATTAGAGGTACGGGTGTGTACAGCAATCTGGACCACCACCTCTGAAGGTCTCGCTGTATGGTGGTACAACATGCAATGTGTGGTTTTCATGAGCAATAAAAAGGGCGGAAATGATGTTGATGTTGATCTCTATTCCAATTCTCTGTACAGGTTCCAGAACTGTCGGAACCAATGTGATCCAAAACTTTTTTTTGATGTGTGTAGGTGAGTCTTTCCATTGTCCGTCTAATTTGCAGTCCTGCCTTTAGTGTTATGTTTTTGTAGGTGTTAGCCTCGTCGACGAGGTTTGGTTTTATGTTATTTGTATGTGTAAGGTGGAGCGGATTCGCTCAGCCTACTTTTATTTCTCTTAGTTGGTATCTTTGGATTTCTCTACATAGTTACACTATGACTTACAAGTTTGTGGCGCCCTCCATCGGTAATGCTGCAATTCATTATGGTGTTGGCCCGCCCTTAGCCTTGATGCAGCTTCCACTCTCGAAGGCATACGTTCAGTCAAGTGCTGGAAGGTTTCTTGGGGAATGGCAGCTTATTCTTCATGGAGTACTGCACTGAGGCGGCCTGGCAGAAGGCGGCGTTCCAAAACATCCCAAAGGTGTTCTATAGGAGTCAGGTCAGGAGTCTATGCAGGTCAGTCCATTACAGGGATGTTATTGTCATGTAACCACTCTGCCACAGGCCGTGCATTACGAGCAGGTGCTCGATAGTG
This sequence comes from Schistocerca piceifrons, assembly GCF_021461385.2. NCBI lineage: Eukaryota > Metazoa > Arthropoda > Insecta > Orthoptera > Acrididae > Schistocerca > Schistocerca piceifrons. The sequence goes on along the minus strand of NC_060140.1, from coordinate 269,278,429 downwards.
TTGAAAAATGCAATCGCCATCCACGAATTGCTCTTCAACTGAGGAAAGCAAGAAGGTTCTTAAAACATCAGTGTAGACCTGTGCGGTGATAGTGCACGCAAAACAACAAGGGGTGCAAGCCCCCTCGATGAAAAACACCACCGCCTCCGAATTTTACTATTGGCGCTACCCACGCTGGCAGACGACATTCACCAGGCATTCGCCATACCCACACCCTTCCATAGGATCGCCACATCGTGTACTGTGATTCGCCACTCCACACAACGTTTTTCAATTGTTCCATCGTCCAATATTTACGCCCCTTACACCAAGAGAGGCGACTTTAGAAGGGGGACTAAGTACGTGCCAGGCCATGCTGCATTGTTGCCAAATTTATTCAAGATGGCGGCGATGACGTCATCCACGATGGCGGCATGTAGACTTGGCAACATCTCATGACGTCATCCAAGATGGCGGATTTTGGCGGGAAAATAGCCCAATTGTGCTACGTCCACTAACCTAAGCCTCCAGATGGAAAAATGGCGGGAAGTTTGAATTCCAACAGGATAATACATGCCCAGACCGTCCTTGTCTTATTATTATTATCGATTATAATTTATTGACATTCATTATCATTCATTGTCATTTATTATCATTCATTATCTTTTATTATTATTTATTATTATTTATTATTATTGACCTGCCTCCACTAGAAAATTCCCTCCAAATTCAAATTCCAACAAACCTTACTTTTGTTCATTATTATTCATTATTATTATTATTATTGTTGGCGAATTTTCCCTAAAAGGAAATCGTTAAGCTTATGACTTTGAAGGCTTGTTCTTCTTGTCCTTCGAGTACTCCTTCATTCTCTTGGAGAGGGCCTCTTTTCTCTCCTCAGACCATTCTTGTTTGGTCCGCTGTTTTAGCGCTTCTGACTTTACTTCCCAATTGTCTATGTGTTTTCGGAAGGTGCTTCTGCCTGTGGTGTTTGTGGTGCCAATTGCTTGTAGGTCTTTTCGGACTCCTTCCAACCAGGGTGTCGAGACTTTAAGTGTCTTGATGTGTTCTAGAATTTTCTTGGTGAGTCTTGTTTCAGGGAGTCTATCTAAATGTCCGTAGAAATTAAGGCGCCTTTTTCTCATATCGTTCTCGATGTTCGAATATGCTTCTACTGTTGAGTTGTTCTGTAGTCTGTAGCCATCTGGTGTGGGTCTTCCTCCTAAAATTTTCCTCATGATTTTGCGTTCTTCTTTTTTGATTTCTTCAATTTTGATTTTTCTGTTGAGTGCTAGTGTTTCGCTGGCATACAGTACGGCGGGTTTGATCACTGTGTTATAGTGTCTGATCTTGGTGTTTCTGGAAATGCATTGTTTGTTGCAGACGTTTCGTACCATGCCTAGTGATTTCCGTGTCTTCTGTTGTCTGTCTTCATAAGCCAGTTTCTCTGTTCCGGTCGGTTCATTATTATTTATTAACATTCATTATCATTCATTTTCATTTATTATCATTCATTATCATTTACTATCATTCATTATCATTTATTATTATAGGCCTACCTCCACTAGAAAATTGCGCCAAATTCAAATTCTAACCCGATATTCTCTCGAAAACTGTACTTCTATTTATTATCATCATTTATTATTTATTCAAGATGTCTGATTTTCTCGGTGAGAAAGCCATTTTCCTTACATCCATGACAAAAATCTATCACAAGTTCAAATCCCAACACCATAATTGATCACATGTACGAGCTTTCTCCATCACTTATCTTTTTTCACTGGTAGCCTATCATAATCGTGTCAAATAATAAACTGCACTTATAGTACTATAATTCGCATCCATTGATTTTGCAGGAGGGAAGGGACTGAAGACTTTATTTCAAGCAGTACGGTCATCACTTGTTCTCCAACACAGTCAGCACACAAATCTTTGATATCGCAGTGCAGTCACCACGACGTCCCCACTCCAACTGAATTAGTTCAAATCCTCGCCACCCCCCAGCCAGCGCGAGGAGACACTGCCTACACCTGTCACGTGAGGCGGCCAGCCACTAGCGCGAGGGGCGAGCCCAGCGATCACTCCCACGTCGTAAACATGTTTTCGCTGGACACGCTGGAACTTGCCGAGTTGGACGTCACAGCGGCCCCTTGTCCCCTCACCACGTGTATTCATCGTCTCCGCATGTTTCCCGCCAAAATTGTCTGCCTCGGAGCTGAATCACACAACAGTCGACTGTTCACTGCCAAAGTTGTTTTCCTCGGCACGTTCAAACCTGTCGATGCCAACCGCTCACCATCCACCACGTGTCCCTGTGCAAGCGAGAACGCAGTGCTACACTTTTGGTAGCAATAGTTTGCTCGACAGTGTAATCTGCCATGACTATATAACAGCACGTTTGGACTGCACTAGAACGCCCGCTAATTGACTCACTCTCGCGCGCGCGTAATAACTGTTCAATCACTGCGCCGCCGCCCGCTTACATCACACACCCTCCATACACGCGACGGACATAGCCTTCTGTAAATACCGGGAAAATGACTCTTTATTTCAGACATTACCATGCCCACACAGCGAAACTCCAGAGCACAGCTGACGTACACGTGGCCGGCTGAGCCCGCTCCATCGGCAGCTCCCTGGCCGGCTGACGTCAAGCGACCAGCGGTCCCTGCACACCCCCACGGCCAGTGCGCCAGGTAGGCGGTTAGCGGCGCCTAAGGGTCCCCGCCACAAACGGTCAGCCGCGCTAGCCTCAGAGTCCGACTACGTAAACATCTTTCCACGGCCACGAGCACTTAACACTGCACAGGATGGAACGTGTCGACCGCGTGCCGGACAAAGGATATGTTGGTGCCAGAGTTTGACTGACAGTGGAATCCACCATGACCGTATAACAGCGCGTTTGCTCGTCGCGAGAACGCTCGCTAATTCACTCTCACCACCCCGCTATATTAAATAATTCAATTTACAATTTCATATACGTATGCAAACGTGTTCAACTCCCTAATTTCAACTACTTTTCGAGGATCAGACCGCCACCTCCTCCTCCTAGGAACCAGCGCCAAGTTTGAAATCTGCCAGTAAACAAAGCTCACTTGCACTTCTGCCACCAACCCAAGAAAATTGTTTCAAACTAAGCCACCAGCACTCAACCTCTTCCTACACGTTTCTGGTAAACGGACTGACCCTGCACTAGGTCCATTATTTAGAAATGCAGTATATGTATCTCGCCAACATGTCCCACATCATACAGACCTGAAAAACACTCCTACATAACTCATTTATAATGCTGTAGACACACGGTTTGCTAATTGTAAACAGTTAAAAATAACTCATAGCACAGCCTACAGACATGCGAACGCTCTTAAATAATGCAAAACATTTACCTCCAAATAGCCAAACAACTACTAATTTTCGGAAAGAATTTCAGTGCATAGGCTGATGGAAGGAAGAACGAGTGTACTTTATTTATTTGCGACATGTCTTTTTGAAACTTTTGCTTGTCATAGGTTTCGATATGTAAGGCTGACATAAGGCAGTTTCTGAACTACAGTAGTGCACTACACTTGGCAACACAACCACACCCATCAGGATATTCATTCCAATCCAGACCTGTAACTCCTCTACAGATAAATTTGTCCAGTTATTTGTCTGCTCACTCACATTCTGACCAGATTGCCATTATTGCGCAACAACAGCGCAGACTGTGCTGTTCTGCTCGGGGAAGTAAGGAAGGGCTGAACTGTATTTATTTGGAGCCCTTTTATTTTACCACACAATAGCAAACAGCTCTTAAATAATGCAGTACACAATATCAGCAGACTAGCTCGTACTCTTAAACTCTCCAAATAAAGCACCGCACAGTGCACAGACATGCTCGCAAAATAGTGCAACAGACACGCCCAAACACCACCAGCTCCCAAACCGACCAAAAGTCTCTGCTCGGCCTCCCCCAAACATGACCTCAACACAGTCGCATTCGCACCTATCACCGGAGAAATTGATATCGCCTATGCGCCTTAGATTACGCTCCAAGGCAGGTCGCGCGCGCGTGCGGTCGGCCGTGAAGGGGATTCCAGAGTCTCCGGCCAAGTTCAGCTTCCGAGCGCTCGTGACAGCCGACACATTTCAAAGCTTCATTGTTCTTCTCATGTATATCGCCGGCGTCTCAGGTCTGGACCTGCTTTCACGTCTATTGGCAGAATAGCTCATAGCTCATTGACACACTCGATTAACGCAGCTGGGAAAACATTTACTACTCACATGCAACAGAGATGGTGATGGAAAACCAATCACTCTGATCTGCGCTGCAGGTGCATGTAATCATTGAGAACACTCTATTTATTTTTTTCGAACAACTTATTTAACCATAGAGTATATCTATCGCGCTATCACAAAACACCAATCCCAGATGAGCCCTGGGCCATGTTGCATAGCCCACAGACACGCACCCAATCATAATTTCAGTACACACTATAGCAAACTGCTACTCCCGAGCCGCGCCCACTGAACGCGGGTGAAAGTCAACTTTATATCAACATAGCATAATTCCAAAGCGCAGCCTCCATACGCTAGACACATCATAGCAGCACATGTCTTTACCTCCTATGACACTGTAGCACACTGCCAATTGCTCCTCACACGACATTACATGGCCCTTTAACTAAGCATAACTACACATCGCTGCTCACGCCTCGTCACGTGACCAGCCATCTAAAAACCTTCTCAATATTATACTTACTTTACAACATTTTTTTAAAAATAAGATATAATTTACACCTCCCACCACACCTAACCTCACACCCGTCCCACCATCAACATACACAAACGTCCTCAACCCTATCTTGACACTCATATATCACCCCACAAACCATGCCCATCAATCAATTTACCATTCTCATCCCCTCTTTTCGAATTACAAACGTAGCCTCTATCTAAACACCAATCAACTCATCTTTCTTGCACTTTCAACAGTAAAATTAATTTTACACACACCCAGAAATACCAAACGCAATTAAAGACTCAAACTTTTATACAGAGCATCAAGCACATACGACACTCACACCAATATTCAAAGCCTGGTCCATATTTACCACCTCCACCTTCAATTAAATATTATTACCATTGCCGCAACATTCTACCAGCGCTGGATTTGTACCTATTTTTCCGCTCTTAACTGTTGTCACTAGTGGTCGGGTCGAATATCACTGCCTATAGATTGCATAAATTTCCACATAAAAAAAAAATCTCGCCCCGCCGTTTAGAGACTCCTATATCCGAACACATAGCATCATTCAACTATCACTTGCTCTTATCTAATAACTCATCCATCAGGTCTGGGCGCAAGGTCATCCCTTTCTTTCTATCTTTCCTTCTTTCAGCAGCAGACAGCTATTGTTTTTACAGTGGTAGGTAAACTGCACCATCAACTTAACATCACCATTCGTGAAACATATCTTCAAATTCTTAAACACACTCACTCAATTACACAGCGGTCTCGCTGAGAACATGACCTTCAATATTACAGTTCTTAATCCAATAACCACCGAAACAAGTACTAAATGCTCAAACTAATCCCATAGCGCCTTACAAAGCGAGTGCCCGAGCGCCGGCGGCGGCATGTGCAAGCCACATAGCTGTCCATCTAAACAGCCGTCCACTCAGCCCCAGGACCAGAATGCTGAAGTGGGCTCTCCCTATACCTGCTCTCCAGCTATTGTCTAACGACATACAGTGCACAAATGGATTCCTGAATAGCGCAGATCTCTTATGTCCACCTTGCATCTCCAACAGGACATGTAAACAGTGTCTCCCCCAGCCAGTGAACCCGACATCATTCACCCTTCGCTGATAATTTCCACTCGCATATATAAAGCCATATTCACTCCTGCCAAAACTCCCTTAATAATAAAAAAGCATTCTCCCTTTCTAAGCATAGATGAGTATGCATTTATCTTCACCCATCTGATCTCTGCAATTTAAATCGGAGAAAGACATATCTATTACCTTCTGCAACCTGTCTACAAACAGAACGATCTCAGTTACTATAACAGGACCTTGTTTTGACCATTCGCCGGAAATGTGAGCAATGTTGTACACCTCAAACTAGGTACAAGTACAACAGATCCTCAACACCCTATCATCTTTATCTTCTACCATCAAACAGTGAAAAAGTCACGAAGGCACCAATGCGATCCACCTCCGTTGCGGACAAACGGAATTCACAATACTCCCCCTGAATAACTCAGAGTGTGACCATCCAAGAATTCCTAACAACTCACCAAATCCAACACATCAAACTACAAATGCCTATATGAACAAGATCATACTAAATATACACACACACTGCAGAGACCCCTTTAAAGTTTGATCACCCATACTCTAAGCGAATGAGAAGCTGCCTCTGGCCCTTGTTCAAACAGTGTTTTCTAACACGCTTTTGCACACTGCTGAGCATTTCGTCTTTCTGCCGCGACTTCGAAGACATTGTCTGATTCTAAACAGACATTAACACGGACTGAAGCACAGTCTCTCACAGGAAACTATACAATGCACCTTATAAATCATATTCTTACAGTCGATAGCATAACATTGAATGATTTTAAATAAAGGACACCCACAACACAAGGAAAATAGAAGAGCCTGCTGGCGTTGTAGCCACTTCCCTCGAAAGTGATTGACCACTTCTACATTTAAACTCATATGTTGCAGTGACTGAATAGTTTATAACTCTGCATTCAATTTCTAGTGATTGGTCATTTTTGCGCACAAGTACAGGATCACTGTTTTCGGTGCTAGCAACCCTCGAAGTTGCAGTCCATCAACCAAAATTTCTCCCCCAACTCAAGCAAGCATTGTCAGTCAATCATTATGTCGTGTAAGTGGGCTGTTTAGGTTTTTTTATTGGTAACGCCAACTCTGTATGAAAATCACTGGCTGTGCTGTGTGCAGTCTGTGGCTGCTTTGCATTGTTGTAATACTCGCCATTGTAGTGTTGGGCAGCGGCAGCTGGCTGTGAACAGCGCGTAGCGTTGCGCAGTTGGAGGTGAGCCGTCAGCAGTGATGGATGTGGAGAGAGAAATGGCGGAGTTTTGATATTTGTAAGAATGGATGTTATGAACTCCTATATATATTATGACTTTTGATGATATTAAGGTAAATACATTGTTTGTTCTCTATTAATATCTTTCATTTGCTAACTATCCCTATCAGTAGTTAGTGCCTTCCATAGTTTGAATCTTTTATTTAGCTGGCAGTAGTGGCGCTCGCTGTATTGCAGTAGCTTGAGCAGCGAAGATTTTTGTGAGGTAAGTGATTTGTGAAAGGTATAGTTTAATGTTAGTCAGTGCCATTCTTTTGTAGGGAATTTTGAAAGTCAGATTGCGTTGCGCTAACAAAATATTGTGTGTCAGGTTAAGCACAGTCTTGTATAAATTGTTCAAAGGGGACGTTTCATATGTCGACCCTTAGCCGAGGATACCTCACTGGAATCTTCTGATTTTTTGTTGTAGTTTGTGTAATTAGTGTAGATTTTGTTTATTGCTAGTGCGTAATTGTAGAGAAAATCTCCTTTGTAGTTGCAGTCTTTCATTGTTGTACAGTAAAACAGTTGTGGCATGCATGTAGATTTGCACCAAGTATTTCGCAGCTGCAATTAACTAGATATTATTTTCAGTGCTATGTTAATGTGTTCTCTTATTTTTGATCTTCAAATTGTGTTTTTCTGTGTTGTCGTGTGAAATACTGTGACAATAATGGCGTGTGAAAAACGTAATACTAGGCTCCAAAGTAAACTGAGAAATGACAGTGAAAATGAAAGCAGTGTGTTAGCGCCACCGAGTAATGAATTAACTGATGTTCAAAGTAGTAATTTGGTAATTGTGCATAGGGAAATGGAGCGGGCTGCAAACAATGGTGTAGACAGTGAAACAGGTAGTGAACAGGGAAGCATTATCGATCAATCGGTCAGCAACAGCTCGCCTCAGGAATCCGAAATGACAGGACACAATTTCGCAAATACTGTAGATTCAGGTTTTGGGTCATCACCATTTTCTCAAATAAGTCAAGACACATTTTCTGCTTGTAAAAATGTGAATGTTGCCGGTGCAAATGCACTGCCGAAAAGTGTAGAGAAACAGATTCCAGACACTAATACATTATTATTGCAATTAATGCAACAAATGGAACAAAATCAGAGACAAACACAGCAACAGTTAGACACAATGGAACAAAATCAGAGACAAACACAGCAAAAGCTTCAAAAGTTAGACACAGTGGAACAAAATCTTAAAAAGTTAGACTCATTGGAACAAACACTTCAACAAACACGTGAAGATTTAACTACTGAGTTACATAACATTGAATCGAAATGTCAAAAAGTCTGTAATGGCGTAAAAACACAAATTTGTGAGCATTTTCAACCTATTTTTTCGCGGCATGAAAATGCATTACAGAATCACGAAGCAGCCATAAAAGAACTGCAAACCATTGTTCATGAAAATCATGAGACCTTGTGGGCTAAAACTGACTCAGTTGCATCTACCGATTCGGTTATGCAACTTGCAAAAACTCAGGAAAACTTAAAGGACACAGTAGATTCGATTTCAACACAAATGGACACTCTGAAACTTGGTTCAGAAAAACACACTGAGGAAATGTGTTCACTATCGGAGAAAGTAGCCGAACTTTCGGATCAGGTCACTAACTTATCTACAAAGGTAGATGATGATCTGAATGACACAAGACCTGTAGCCTTCACTGACACAGAAGAGTATGAACAAATTAGAAAATTCAAACAGAATCAAAATCAAATCAATACACAGTACAAAAGAGAAATCCGGGAAGTACAAGATCAGCTGACACAGGTAATACAAGAATTACGTATTTCAGAGGATACTCGCGCCCCAATACGGGAAGAGGGACACAGAAATACGGAACAGCCACAAAATAATAACACAGGGCATTTCGGAAGTTATGAAAGAAATTGGCAATGTGCACCGAATTTTGATATGGAACGGCCGACACGACCTAACAATGACCGATATGCGACTCGCCGACATGATGATTTTGACTATAAGCTGTTCATTACTACACGTAAATTCAAAACATTTAAGAATTCTGGCAACGACATTCATTCACAAGCATGGCTCCATCAATTCTCGCACTGTTTTCCTCCCAACTGGTCGTTAGAACACAGATTAGAATTTATGTGTGGCTACTTGGAGAATGAACCAGCTGTAAGAATGCGATCGGTAATTCACGATTGCCACAGTGAAGGAGAGTTTTACCATGCCTTCCTCTCAGCATATTGGTCTCAAGCCACACAAGACCGAGTAAAACATAGCATCATAATGATGAAACGTTTCGAACAATCTGAATTTTCCAGTCTTATGAAATATTTTGAAGACATGTTGCATAAGAATCAGTATCTTTCAAACCCATACAGCCCCTCAGAACTCATCCGCATTTGCTTAATCAAACTGCCTGAACATTTATGACATATTATTTTGGCAGGACGTTGCAAAGACGACATTGAAGCATTTCAGGGACTCTTACAAGAATTAGAAATTGACACTGACAATCGCGGAACGCGAAACCAGGAACACAACAATTACAGGTCACATCCGTCGCAATTCCACGATGAAAGAAGTAATAACTTGACACGACAAGGCTATTCTCACAACACAAATCGTGACCAAAACAGACACCACCCGTATGACAACCGTTGGCAGAGTAGTAATAACTACAGGGAAAGATCACCTCTCCGTGGTAATGACTATCACAGAGACAATAAGATAAACAGACAATATGGGAACCAAAATAAATACTATCAAGGGAGACAGAATAACTTTAGACGCAACGGACCAGCGCGCAGTTACGATTCAGGGAGAAATTCTCCACCATGTGACCGACAAGAAAGAAACTATGGAATCTACCGACAAGTCGACAGACGATATGATCGTAACGACAGACCTGAATTGCATCAGAACTGGCGGGATTCAAACAGAGCAGGGCCCTCTCGTCATGGTGAATTTGTAGAAGTTAGGTCTCCAAATCCCAATAACGACGCGCGCCAACAAAGAGACAATAGGCAATGACTCACACCGCTGGCAGCAACAAAACGTACTTATGAAACTGATGACGCAGCTGCCGTAGCTAGTAATTACGTAAAAATGGAAGACATTAGGGACATCTTACTCCAGGAACACGACGTAAAACTTAACAACATTACATATCCTGCGATTCACATTACTGTAAATGACGTAAAATTTACGGCAGTACTTGACTCTGGCAGTCCCATCTCAGTAATTAGTGAAACAGCCTTTAGCAAATGCAACAAATCGAATGATTGCCCCACACTTCCGTTACGTAAGATTAAATTACAAGGTGCAATCTTTGGAAAAAGTGTAGATGTACGCCAACAAACCAACTTAGAATTCTTTTGTCAAAGCCACAGCTTCTCTACGAACTTTCTTATTGTTCCATTATTGTCGACGGAAATTATATTGGGAGTAGACTTTTTGAATGAATTCAAAGCAATCTTAAACTTTCATGATGCTGAAATAAGTTTAGAGAAAGAAGGTAAGTCAATAGTTTTGAAATTTGAAGACTGGCTCTCAAACCATGATGAGGAAATTAATCGGCTTTACGTTCTGTTAGACAACAGTTCGGAATTTTCTCCGGAACTAGACACTAACAATCACTCTGCAAGTACTGACAGGGATGACATCGACGGCATATTTGAAATTAATGAGTTAATTCAGAATAAAATTCAAACAATTGAGAATTGTAATGACACTGATAGGCAGGACCTTTTTGAGATTTTACAAGCACATTCCACAGTTTTTACTCACAAAACAGGAACAATCAAGGGATTTCAATACCAATTTCGTGTTCGTGAGCATACTAAATTTTGTGTTAGACCATATGTAATTCCAGCACATTATAGGGACCGTGTTAGAACAGAAATACAATCTATGCTTGACGAGGACATTATTGAGCCTGCAGTAAGCTCATACAACAATCCATTACATGTTGTTGAGAAGAAAAATGGATCGATCAGGCTTGTCTTAGATTCGAGACAAATCAATACGATCATTATTCCTGAAACAGACAGGCCGCAAACGTTGGAAGAACTTCTTCAAAATTTTAATGGTGTAAAAGTGTTGTCTTCCATTGATCTCAGATCCAGCTTTTATCAGATCGAACTTCATCCAGAATGTAGAAAATACACAGCTTTCCTTTGTTTCGGCGTTTGTTACCAGTTTCGGAAACTTCCTTTTGGTTTGAACATTTCTTCGGCAGCATTCATTCGTGGGTTAAATTCCATATTACCTGAGTTCTTAAAACGTCACATCACCTTATATGTGGACGATATTCTGATAGCAGAAGCTTCATGGGAACAACATAATCGCATCCTCAACAGTTTGTTACGTATTTTTGCAGAATCTGGAATTACAGTTAACTTGGAAAAGTCTGAATTCGGTAGGACAAAGGTGAAGTTTTTGGGACATATTATTTCTTCTGAAGGGATTCAGCCGGATCCTGAAAAGTTAGAAGCAATCAGAGCCATTCCAGTTCCATCCACAAAAAGACAAGTCCGCAGCTTTCTAGGTCTCGTAAATTTTTACCGTCGTTTTCTGAATATGCGAATTCTTGTTACACCAAAACTTTGTTCTCTCACTGGAAAAAATACTATTTGGAACTGGGACGAACAAGCACAATTGGAATTCAATTCTTTGAAAGAAGCGTTACTTCACGCGCCAATCTTAGCTCATCCAGATCTGTCACAAGATTTCTGCCTTAGCACGGATTCTTCTAAAGTCGGTCTTGGTGCCCATTTATTTCAAGAAGCCATAGAAAATGACACTACCATTCAGAAAACCATTGCTTTTGCTAGCCGAGTGCTAACAAAATCTGAAAAAAATTATTCCGTTACTGAATTAGAAGCTTTGGCTATCGTTTGGGCATTTAACAAATTCCGTTTCTTTCTTTCTGGTAAGCACGTAAAAGTATACAGTGATCATCGTGCATTACAATTTCTTATGTCTTCAAAATTAAATCATGACAGGTTAAAACGTTGGGCATTGTTTCTGCAAGAATTCCACTTTACAATAGTCTACATTCCCGGCAAGGAGAACATTGTTGCGGACGCGCTGTCACGCGCACCGGCTGGGCTTGAGAAAAGTAACACAGAAGGCAACCTCGAGAAAAATTTCAGTATTCTTTACATTCAGAAAGTCGCCTTTGAAAATTTCATCACCACACTTTAAAGGACATTGCTCATGAACAAGATAAAGACCCGATTTGGAAAGACATCAAAAGTAAATGGCATGAAAAGACATACACTCAGATTCGGCATTATTACCTGGTTAGAAACAACACACTGTTCAAACGCTGCACTGTTGATGACAAGCTATGGGTACTTTGCATTCCTGACGATTTTGTTAATAAGCTCATTTGGTACATTCATTTCAGCTACGCACATTTTGGTCCACGAAAATGTTATCATATTCTTCGAACGACTTGTTATTTTAACAATATGGAAAAGCGAATTCGAAGAGTCTTGTCTATTTGTAAACTTTGTCAAAAGGCGAAACCATCTACTATCTCACATCGTGCTCCGTTGTTTCCTATTATTCCTTCTAAATTAAAAGAATTTGCTGCTGTTAATCTCTTGGGACCCCTTGTCAGAACATCCAATGGATTTTCGTACGTTCTAGTCACTGTTGAACTTACTTCAAAATTTATTTCTTTCACTCCGTTACGTAAAGCCACTGGACGATCTGTATCCAACGCCTTTGTTAAAAATTTCTTACTTGAAGTTGGCCACGTTGCTAAAGTCATTTCAGATAACGGACCGCAATTTAGATCTGCTGTTTGGTCACGCACGCTTCGGAATCATAAAATCAAACCTGTTTTTATTTCATTGTACTCACCACATTGCAACCCGTCTGAACGGATTATGAAAGAAATCAATAAGCTTTGCAGACTTTATTGTCACAGAAAGCATCAGCATTGGGACAGATATCTACAATTATTTCAAAATGTGCTGAATGGAATGCCTCATGATTCCACTGCTTTACCACCTACTCTTGTACTGAAGAATGAAGAACCACCGAACAGAATCAGAGAGCTTGTACCTTTCCCGAATACACGTAAACTTCGACACAAAGACATAATTGATTTGGCTCTTAAAAATATAAAATCTGCAGCTGACAAAAGGAGAGAACTACACGGTAAAGCAAATGCAAAGAAATTATATATTGGTCAGAAAGTTCTCATTAAAGCTCATTCATTGTCACATAAGAAGAAACACTTGAGTCACAAATTCTTTCTAGTTTACAATGGACCTTACAGAATCTGACGTATACCACATGATAATTGCGTTGAAGTTGAAACTCTGCGTACTAGGAAGAGTAAAGCTTTACACCACATTTCACATGTAAAACCGTTTATTGAAACATAATCTGCTTTTTAACTTTGTCTTTGCCATAAAACTTTTCACTTCACATTTCTAGTATGCTTTGTCAGACTTAAGAAACTGTTAACATGCAACAATGTTTGAAGTTAAGTATCCAATCAAGAACCAAGAGAACTTATTTAAACAGAAATTACAAATGCATTGTTATAGTGAACAGACGTCACAGTGTTATTGTGTGTGTACATTCTTGCTTGTTAGTTGCACGATTATGGAACGACTATAAGGCTTACATACTTAGAACATTTACCAGTAATGCTAATGAGATTTTAATGCAACATTTTGGTTTACTTGAAAATACATTCTGGATTTAAAGTACTTTCTGTGAGATACCAGACGACACAGTGGTTAGTTTATGTGACAGCTACACGATTTTATCACGACGCTACTAATGAGTGACAATTTACAATGTTGCTTTTGCAGTGTTTCTGTTTTATATCTGCACAGTTTTCTGTTTTATTCTGGAAAGTAAAACATGTTTTAGTAGTAACTTTTGTGGTATAGCTACAATGAGACTGCCTTTTCCTTAGCACAACAATACGTTACAGCACAGTACTTTCCTCATCACGGCAATAAGCGTAATAACTAAGACATTTATACGCAAAGCATTTCACTTTTGTGTATTATGAGGTAAGTACATTGACTTCTGCAGAACTTAGCTTTCGGAGGACGATAACTACGACACTTCCAGACAGATTATGTTGCAACAAGACGCACATTTAGCGCTACAGTACACGTATTTGAGTGATTAATTTTGTACTTAAACATTTATTTTTAAAGATTTTTGAATTACAAAGAAAGTTTTCCGTGATACATTTCATTCCATTGCTGTAATCTGTAATACCTGAGGGTATAATTACATTAATCCTCAGGGGGGTACACGCTTACTTTGTGTACATGTGTGTGGCAACCACAAGGAACCCTAGCTAATATGGTATTTGCTTATACAACTTTACACATCGGTACCATATTTCTCTAACACACAAATTACACAGCTATCTTATCATCTAACTGAGAGATAAACTTTTTTTATTACATCAGTGACAGATGTTTACGCAATTACACAGTTGGATAACTTCACACTTATGAAATTGTATTTTGTCTGTACTTTGTGAAATGCTCATATTTTTTCGGAACCATTGTGATACTATGAGAGCTTTGAATGATATATTTGGTAAGGGAGCATGATTTTAAAGTACGTTTGAGGCAGATGACACTTTTGACATGAGCAGAGAATTTTTTTTAATTATTGGAGGAAGCTACGACGATTTTGAGATTTGACTGAGGTGTTATGATGTTATTTTTACGATGACGATGTGTATTATGCTGCTGAGGTATGTTTATGATTAATAGGCTGAGGCTATATGAGTTATTTGATTATGCTTCATATTTATAATGACGAAATATTGACGAGTGTCGATGGATACGTATATGTGTAATAAGGTAAGGAGTAATGAATAGTGGGTAGGGACTCTTGACTTGTGAAACAGGATGTTGGAAACCAAGAATCGTACTTTAAGAGTTATGAAATGTGTGTAAATGTGTGAATGTATCACAATGCCGGCGAAAATTTTTTTGGACACTTATATTTATAGGATTTTGTTTCTACAGATTTGCAACGCTAATTCTTGACTTGTGAAATATTTTTATGTGAGACTGTCACTGTAGCGGAAACTGCTGTCGTAAATATTTCCGTAAGAAAGTTAAGTGACCACCTGCACGTAATGCATCGCGGGCACCCACCTGGGCGACAGCCGCCCGAAAAAAAAAGGCCATTAGCCTTTCAGCGGCACAGGTAGAAAAAAAAAGGGGAGGCCATTGTCCGCGCTACTGACATTTCCTTGTTGAAAGCATACTGTGGAGCTCGTAATTTATGATATTTACTGAAATGCCTAATAAAATGACAAGAAATATTTTTACATCTGCACACCTGATTAGGACAAGTGTCTTTCTACGAGAGTTGAGAGCTACTGACTTACGAAATGCCACATAGCTATTGAATGATGTTTTTATGCTTTGGTTTGCGTAATTGCTTATTTCATTTGACATCTGTTTTACAGCTGTGTTGCAGCATTGGTTTCATAAAATAAAATTAAATGCATTTGCTAATGTGAACACTTTCTGTCAACAGATCTATTAAATAATAATTTTGTGATCCACCTTCTTCAAAAAAGGAGCACTCGGAAAGGAAAGAACAATAAGAAGGGACTAGTAACAGTAACTGCATACATAATATTCTTTTCAAGTACATGGTAATATTTCTTTTACAATAAGTTGTTGTGGTGCACCACTTTAATTACTTAGACATTAAGATGTGATTATACATTTCCCTTATCTGCATTGTTATCTTTAGTGTACTATTTTTTCTGCTTGAGCTATGTCATGTTTAGATATAAGCTGCTGTTTGCCAGGCATAGTGCTACTGAACTTTAATTTGTGTTACTCTGCTAAGCCAGATTTATTTTTTTGTTTGCTGCGCATTGCCTCATATTAGTTGTAATGTTGAATTGCTTGGTAATTTAGATTTACTGTAGCTTGCTTTGCGATTTTCCATTTTTTTCGTTGCTGTTTATATTAATTGTTTTATGTGCTGCTGCATTGCCTCGTCCCTTAGTTTAGCATCTGAGCTCAGTAGATTTAAGTTAGCTTAAGAGGGGGTAGACTATATGAGAAACTGACTATGGAGAATAGGTAAAGAATGCATTGCGAAGTTATATAAAAAAGATTTGGGCCCAAATGAGTATTGTACAATCAGAAATAATTATTTTGAAAGAAATATGAACAGAATACAGAAAGCAGGCTTAGATAGGACTTTTTGGGAATAATGATGAACAAAGGGAGATCTCCACGCAAAATACTGCAGTAAAACAAACCCTGTCCTTTCCCTTTTGTGTTATCCCACTATATGTTTGTGTACCCTTGTGTATTTGTTTTCTTCCTGTCTCTGTGTACTGTTTCATAGAACTTTTTTCTCTTCTAATACTAAGTTACATTCACTATGATGAGGAATACTGTTATCCTCAAATACAATTGGCATTAATAATGTGTTATTTACTTTGTAAAGATGTTTAGACATTATTTATTCTGTTTTGTGTTAATGCTCATGTGTGAAGTTGATGTTTCGAAAGTTACTCTGATCTTTTATGTATGTACTTATGTCATAATTCCTGTAACACTGATGTATATGTTATTTCGATTCTTTTGTAAAGCCCATATTACTACAAATGTTATCTGTATTATTATGTTTTTAATGATGTATTTTGTACCTTTGTAATTGTATTCTTATGTTATAAAATTGTAATTGTCACCAGTTCATGATATTATTAACTTGTTAGTTACATTACACTGCACACGTTTCTGTTGGTCATAGTATATGGACAATATGTGAGAAGTAGGGACTGTCAGTGTTTGCACATGTGTTAATAATTCAGCAAGGGACTGGATAACAGCGTTGCTGGTTCTAAGGACAATTTCAAAAACTTTGTGAGTGCACAAGTGGTGGTTTATGGACTTGCTATATTATCCGCAAGATTCTTCAATGGTGATTGTGCACCTGCACAGTCACAACAGATGGCTGCTGGCTATCTCTACAAGGACTACAGTGGGTCTGCATCTTTGATGACCCACCAGTACCATTATCTCTACAAGGACTACAGTGGGTCTACATCTTTGATGATCCATCAATACCATTATTTCTACAAGGACTGCAGTGGGTCTGCACCTCTGGTGGCCCACCAATACCGTAATCTCCACCAGGACTACAGTGGGTCTGCTCTGTGATGACCTACCTACCAATACTCTTCAAAATTTCGACTGACTCTGCTGTGGGTTTGCTCTGTTGTGGCCCATTACCTGTATGCATGTCAAGAGTCAGCACTGTCTTTCCGTTGGAAGGACAACACTACTTCTTCAAGACTGCATGGAAATCCACTACTTCCGTGTGCATTTTCTTCTACTGCTCAGACTTTGAGAAAAACACTACTATTTTACCGTAATGAACGATCAGGACTGTCTTTATGGACTGTGAGAAAATTTGAGCTTTTGACCAACATTGTATCAATAAGTGTGTGCATTTGATTTCTTTGTTATTGTAATTATGAAAAATTTTTTCAAATCTGTATTGGCCACTGCCCAAACCAATTTGTAAAATTTTTTGTGGGGAGCATGGGGGCTATGTAAGTAGGCTGTTTAGGTTTTTTTATTGGTAACGCCAACTCTGTATGAAAATCACTGGCTGTGCTGTGTGCAGTCTGTGGCTGCTTTGCATTGTTGTAATACTCGCCATTGTAGTGTTGGGCAGCGGCAGCTGGCTGTGAACAGCGCGTAGCGTTGCGCAGTTGGAGGTGAGCCGCCAGCAGTGATGGATGTGGAGAGAGAAATGGCGGAGTTTTGATATTTGTAAGAATGGATGTTATGAACTCCTATATATATTATGACTTTTGATGATATTAAGATAAATACATTGTTTGTTCTCTATTAATATCTTTCATTTGCCAACTATCCCTATCAGTAGTTAGTGCCTTCCATAGTTTGAATCTTTTATTTAGCTGGCAGTAGTGGCGCTCGCTGTATTGCAGTAGCTTGAGCAGCGAATATTTTTGTGAGGTAAGTGATTTGTGAAAGGTATAGTTTAATGTTAGTCAGGGCCATTCTTTTGTAGGGAATTTTGAAAGTCAGATTGCGTTGCGCTAACAAAATATTGTGTGTCAGGTTAAGCACAGTCTTGTATAAATTGTTCAAAGGGGACGTTTCAGTCGCACCCAATGCACAGATGCGATGGACAAGACACCACTGATCTACTATAATATTATTCATCACAGCTGTTATCGCGAAAAATTTTACAGTAAGTCCAACACTGGCCAATCATTTGACAGCTTGTTTTCTTAATTTCAGTATCATAGCTAAACGATATGTCCTCTACTTTGCAAGTATCATTGCAACCATTCGTAGATGACTGCTCAGCACGTCCATTCACACTTAATTCTCGAACACATAAAGATGATCAAATTATACCAGAGAACGCTATACGTATTTCTATGACCTCGCGCATAGTACTCGATCAATCTCTCTGTGTATGGCGGTCACAGAGCTATCTAGACCTCTTACATTAAAAGACCATCCTCACCTCGGCATTGACCTATCTACCCCGCAACATTGCTACCCAATTATTCCTCAACCGAGCAGACGAATGCAGCTACACTCCACCTCTCTTGACTGAATAGAGCTTTCCTTGTCCTAATCCATCCAAGTGCGCCACATTTCTCGAAATGTAACCAAGTCTTGGAGCTTAGCACACCATATCGATCTATAGTAACAGATCTCAAAATGTCTTAATTTAGTAGCATACAGTTAAGAAGAACAAGAACGGAGCAATATTTATACACATAGTTCGATAGATTTGTAAGCAAATCATCCAATCTTTCATGTGTAAAGTATTGTTCTAGAGTCCATGATCGGTGCATTGAAGGTTCCGATAGGAAGTGGAGAGAGAGAGACAGAGAGAGAGAGAGAACATAAACACACACACACACTCCAAAGACTAGAACGTTCAGCACTTAAAAACGGCCAATAACCTTAGATCGCTTACTTTTCCGTTCTGTCAGACATACATCCTCCTCCCCGGTCACCTTACGCTGAGCTGTCTCTACCCCAATCGTAAAACTTTTCCTTTCTATGATACGAGCCCAATATAGCCCTGCAGACACGTCTAGTGCCCAATGATCACACCAGATCACAAGTCAGAAATAATACTATTACTCCATAAGGTCTATATAAAAAATGATAGTTATTTGCAGCCGGTACATCCTACAAGCAAACAGATACGTATAACAGCAGCGTCCAACATGTGAAAATTAAAAGTCATCCCGTCACCGACTCTGTAAACACCCGTCTGTCGGGTAAGTGTGTACACAATGATTACAGCCCATCACAAATACCCATAGCTAACTTAGTTATGACGCTGAAGTCTCGATTTTACACCAAGCATGCGACAGGGTGGGGAACGCGTAAATCAAAGTGCATTTAGAGGAATGTGTCAACCTTCATCACACATGAGATGGAAGTCCTCTGATGACCGACGGGTTCACCGTTAACGATCACAAATAGACAGCGCTTTAAACCACATACCAAACACGTAGTCGCATACAACTAGAACGCTGGCTATATCACGTGACTAAAGCATCCAAATAGAATACTGGAAAAAAAATCTACCTTCAGCAACTTGTCCTTCTCTAGAATAAATGAGTCAACGTTTGAATCGTATCTAGTTGCAGCTCTGTCTCAATCGATCATCCCGTACACGTTCTGTTATGATTAAACACAGATGTGAGTAAGTTTAGACGTGAATGATTCTCTGTCCTACTGAAAAGCATCAAATACAGTATTCAACTCGCGTGTATCACTGCTACCTCAGTAGACATACACTATAATACGAACTCAATGAGAAAAAATTAACTGCCTTCCTTATTCTTCTCGCATCGAAGTCATTGTTTCCCTGCATTCCTCTTGTTGCCGCATACTTGACTCCATGTACAAATTCTCCCCTGCGAACCAGAAGATAAGCAAGTATGTTCTCATTTTCACCGCATTTCGGTGTATATTAGGTTAGTTTATATCTATGCGCTAATCAGTTTTCGCATTTCTTTCTATTTTATGTCAGATCTATTCATGCGACCGCGAAATAAGTTATTGTTCTGTGTTCTAAAATTGTCTCTAAATGTAACCAAGGCGTACCAGTCACCTCCACATTCGGAGAGCGCTTACTCTGTTTTC
This sequence comes from Schistocerca piceifrons, assembly GCF_021461385.2. Lineage (NCBI taxonomy): Eukaryota > Metazoa > Arthropoda > Insecta > Orthoptera > Acrididae > Schistocerca > Schistocerca piceifrons. The sequence goes on along the minus strand of NC_060140.1, from coordinate 269,258,199 downwards.
TGTATTTGGGATTGGTGTTTAGTGATAGTGTGATATATATACTGTATGGTTAAATAAGTTGTTCGAAAAAAATAAATAGAGTGTTCTCAATGATTACATGCACCTGCAGCGCAGATCAGAGTGATTGGTTTTCCATCACCATCTCTGTTGCATGTGAGTAGTAAATGTTTTCCCGGCTGCGTTAATCGAGTGTGTCAACGAGCTATGAGCTATTCTGCCAATAGACGTGAAGGCAGGTCCAGACCTGAGACGCCTGCGGTATACATGAGAAGAACAATGAAGCTTTGAAATGTGTCGGCTGTCACGAGCGCTCGGAAGCTGAACTTGGCCGGAGACTCTGGAATCCCCTTCCCCGCCGACCGCACGCGTGCGCGGCCTGCCTTGGAGCGTAATCTAAGGCGCATAGGCGATATCAATTTCTCCGGTGATAGGTGCGAATGCGACTGTGTTGAGGTCATGTTTGGGGGAGGCCGAGCAGAGACTTTTGGTCGGTTTGGGAGCTGGTGGTGTTTGGGCGTGTCTGTTGCACTATTTTGCGAGCATGTCTGTGCACTGTGCGGTGCTTTATTTGGAGAGTTTAAGAGTACGAGCTAGTCTGCTGATATTGTGTACTGCATTATTTAAGAGCTGTTTGCTATTGTGTGGTAAAATAAAAGGGCTCCAAATAAATACAGTTCAGCCCTTCCTTACTTCCCCGAGCAGAACAGCACAGTCTGCGCTGTTGTTGCGCAATAACGGCAATCTGGTCAGAATGTGAGTGAGCAGACAAATAAATGGACAAATTTATCTGTAGAGGAGTTACAGGTCTGGATTGGAATGAATATCCTGATGGGTGTGGTTGTGTTGCCAAGTGTAGTGCACTACTGTAGTTCAGAAACTGCCTTATGTCAGCCTTACATATCGAAACCTATGAGAAGCAAAAGTTTCAAAAAGACATGTCGCAAATAAATAAAGTACACTCGTTCTTCCTTCCATCAGCCTATGCACTGAAATTCTTTCCGAAAATTAGTAGTTGTTTGGCTATTTGGAGGTAAATGTTTTGCATTATTTACGAGCGTTCGCATGTCTGTAGGCTGTGCTATGAGTTATTTTTAACTGTTTACAATTAGCAAACCGTGTGTCTACAGCATTATAAATGAGTTATGTAGGAGTGTTTTTCAGGTCTGTATGATGTGGGACATGTTGGCGTGATACATATACTGCATTCCTAAATAATGGACCTAGTGCAGGGTCAGTCCGTTTACCAGAAACGTGTAGGAAGAGGTTGAGTGTCGGTGGCTTAGTTTGAAACAATTTTCTTAGGTTGGTGGCAGAAGTGCAAGTGAGCTTTGTTTACTGGCAGATTTCAAACTTGGCGCTGGTTCCTAGGAGGAGGAGGTGGCGGTCTGATCCTCGAAAAGTAGTTGAAATTAGGGAGTTGAACACGTTTGCATACGTATATGAAATTGTAAATTGAATTATTTAATATAGCGGGGTGGTGAGAGTGAATTAGCGAGCGTTCTCGCGACGAGCAAACGCACTGTTATACAGTCATGGTGGATTCCACTGTCAGTCAAACTCTGGCACCAACATATCCTTTGTCCGGCACGCGGTCGACAGGTTCCATCCTGTGCAGCGTTAAGTGCTCGTGGCCGTGGAAAGATGTTTACGTAGTCGGGCTCTGAGGCTAGCGCGGCTGACTGTTTGTGGCAGGGCCCTTAGGCGCCGCTAACCGCCTACCTGGCACGCTGGCCGTGGGAGTGTGCAGGGACCGCTGGTCGCTTGACGTCAGCCGGCCAGGGAGCTGCCGATGGAGCGGGCTCAGCCGGCCACGCGTACATCAGCTGTGCTCTGGAGTTTCGCTGTGTGAGCATGGAGAAGTCAGTTGGGACACATCCGCATGACCCTAATGTCTGAAATAAAGAGTCATTTTCCAGGTATTTACAGAAGGCCATGTCCGTCGCGTGTATGGAGGGTGTGTGACGTAAGCGGGCGACGGCGCAGCGATTGTACAGTTATTACGCGGGCGCAAGAGCAAGTCAATTAGCGTGTGTTCTAGTGCAGTCCAAACGTGCTGTTATATAGTCATGGTGGATTACACTGTCGAGCAAACTTTTGCCGCCAAAAGTGTAGCACTGCGTTCTCGCTCGCACAGGGACACGTGGTGGACGGTAAGCGGTTGGCATCGACAGGTTTGAACGTGCCGAGGAAAACAACTTTGGCAGTGAACGGTCGACTATTGTGTGATTCAGTTCCGAGGCAGACAATTTTGGCGGGAAACGTGCGGATGCGACGAATGCACGTGGTGAGCGGACAAGGGGCCGCTGTGACGTCCAACTCGGCAAGTTCCAGCGTGTCCAGCGAAAACATGTTTACGACGTGGGAGTGATCGCTGGGCTCGCCCCTCGCGCTAGTGGCTGGCCGCCTCACGTGACAGGTGTAGGCAGTGTCTCCTCGCGCTGGCCGGGGGGTGGCGAGGATTTGAACTAATTCAGTTGGAGTGAGGACGTCGTGGTGACTGCACTGCGATATCAAAGATGTGTGTGCTGACTGTGTTGGAGAACAAGTGATGACCGTACTGCTTGAAATAAAGTCTTCAGTCCCTTCCTCCCTGCAAAATCAAAGGACGTGAATTACGTTACTATAAGTGCAGTTTATTATTTGACACGATTGTGATAGGCTACCAGTGAAAAAAGATAAGTGATGGAGAAAGCTCGTACATGTGATCAATTACGGTGTTGGCATTTGAACTTGAGATAGATTTTTGTTATGGATGTAAAGAAAATAGCTTTTTCACCGAGAAAATCGGACATCTTGAATAAATAATAAATGATGATAATAAATAGAAGTACAGTTTTCAAGAGAATATCGTGTTAGAATTTGAATTAGGCGCAATTTTCTAGTGGAGGTAGACCTATAATAATAAATGAAATTGAATAATAATAAATGATAATGAATGATAATAAATGATAGTGAATGATAATAAATGAAAATGAATGATAATGAATGTTAATAAATATAATGAATAATAATAAACAAAAGTAAGGTTTGTTGGAATATGAATTTGGAGGGAATTTTCTAGTGGAGGCAGGTCAATAATAATAAATAATAATAAATGATAATAAATAATAATAAATAATAATAAATGATAATGAATGATAATAAATTACAATGAATGATAATGAATGTTAATAAATGATAATTAATAATAATAATAAGACAAGGACAGTCTGGGCATGTATTATCCTGTTGGAATTCAAACTTCCCACCATTTTTCCTTCTGGAGGCTTATGTTAGTGGACGTCGCACAGTTCGGCTATTTTCGCGCCAAAATTCAAAATTCTCGCCTTTTTTTCTTGAGGTTAGGTTAGTGGATGAAGCACAATTGGCCTATTTTCCTGCCAAAATCCGCCATCTTAGATGACGTCATGCGATGTTGCCAAGTCTACATGCCGCCATCGTGGGTGACGTCATCGCCGCCATCTTGAATTAATTTGCAACAATGCAGCGTGGCCTGGCACATACTTAGTCCCCCTACTGACGTTTGGCATTTAACGGCGTGATGTGTGGCTTATGAGTAGCCGCTCGACCATGAAATCCAAGTTTTCTCACCTCCCGCCTAACTTTCATAGTACTTGCCGTGGATCCTGATGCAGTTTGGAATTACTATGTGATGATCTGGATAGATGTCTGCCTATTACACATTACGACCCTCTTCCACTGTCGGCGCTCTCTGTCAGTCAACAGACAAGGTCGGCCTGTATGCTTTTGTGTGTACGTGTCCTTTCACGTTTCCACTCCTCTATCATATCGGAAACAGTGGACCCAGGGGTGTTTAAGAATGTGGAAATCTCGCAAACAGACGTATGACACAAGTGTCACCCAATCGCCTGACCACGTTCGAATCCGTGAGTTCCGTGGACCGCCCCATTCTGCTCTATCACGATGTCTAATGACTACTGAGGTTGCTGATATGGAGTATCTGACAGCAGGAGGCAGCACAATGCACCTAATATGGAAAACGTATGTTTTTGGGGGTGTCCGGATAGTTTTGATCACATAGTGTACATAAAATCAGTGACCAAATTTCATAGTTATATATTTAGATTTTTGCGTATCGGACAGCAAAACCACTTGAGCCCTATACCGGATTTAACAATTGTAGGTGCTTTATGGAGTACAAATTAGCAAGAGACGCATTTTTTGCTGTACGCAAAGTAATTACAAATCGTCACTGGTGTATGGAAGGGAAAATTGTACCCTTGCATTAACTCAAGAAGGAAACGTGGAAAGATTTTAAATGTAGTTCTTACAATATATAGCTTGTTACTCATTGTGTGACCGTGAAAGCAATTCAGAAATCGCGAGGATCTCTATTCATTGAGAGCATCAAAGATGCGATAACGTAGTAACTGGCGTCAGCACTTGTAAAATAACGCCGAAATCTGGGTTGGCCAAAGCGGCGTATCCGAATGAACCAGTAGACTGCCGAAGATAAGAACGCTCGTGGAAAAGATGGACGGATCAATAAGTTGTGCAGGTTTAAGGCTCAAAATATGATGCCAGCAATGATAATGGGACAGCTAAGATGTTTCTGTGGCGTCTGTCACAGTATGAATTCAAACCGTTTATCAGTAACCATATTCTGATGTTTAATAATTATACTAAAAATTAACATGGGTTATTGCAAGATTTATAATAATTTAACCTGAAAAAAGAATTTACTTTAGATATATAAATTTAATTGATTTTCTCATCAAGGTTGGGAACTAAGAACGATTATTACGGTTCTTAAGCGTTGCAACGGCATAACGTTGAATTATAGTATATTTAAGGAACTAAAAACGATTACCGGAGCTCTTAAACGTTGCAACGGTATTACGTTGAACTATACTATGACGGATGAGAATGGTCTCAGAATGAAAATTTGATAGTTATTTACTGCTAGGTTCGTGGTAGCTCATTTCTTGGAGAAAATATTGTCAGTCCAGTCAGAGGAGCCAGTGTTTCAATTTAACATATAGGCCAATACTACTTACGTTGACATTACACAGCTTTTTCCAAACCAGTGCTGGAAACAATTTGTAACATTTGGCTTGCGTACCCACATCAACCTCTTTACATTAGCGCTTCTGCTTTTTCTTTCAACCAGAGTAACAGATGACATTACATGACCACGAAATTCAGACCCTTGCATCACATCCTACAAGCGGACAGAAATAACTAGCTTCAGGTACCTTCCTGTATGTCAGAAGTGGTAAATATTACATAATGAGATAGCATTCTGATGTTTGCTGGCAGTGAGACACTTGTGCTGATATGTGTTGAGACCCGAGATTCTTTTCAAGACCAGTTTCACAGCACAGAGCTCGTTTTTAGCAGTCTACATCGCTTACAACGAAGTCTACGTATTCAGCCTCGCCGGCCAGAGATAAATACGGCAATGAGCGACAAAAGAATTCTCTGCGTTGGACTGATCTGTCTCGACGAATTGTTGTACTGTGAAAACTATCCTGTCGAGGATTCTGTGGAAATGTACGTATGTCTAGAAATCGTAAGTAGGTAATTTATACTATATTATGTTCACAGAAAGCCATTATCTGTCATCTACTATAGGTTTCTTGTGGTATGTGCAGAATAAGCTATATTTTCTTCTCACAAGCAAATGATTAGGAGTTAAGTTTAATTCTGGTAACTAAGAATTGTACATGTAACCAGGTGTAATACTGAAACTCAAATAGATGAATTTGGCTCCTGTTTGTTGAGAGAGGTTAGCAAACATTGCGAAGGTTTCCTAAAGAGCTGGCTTTTAAGGAGAATGATATTCGCAAAAAAAAAAAAAAAAAAAAAAAAAAAAAAAAAAAAAAAAAAAAAAATTCTCGACAATCGCATCACACTGATACGAACATCAAAATTTATTGATCATAGAAGGGAACTACCGTTAAAACTCCACAAGTCTGGTGAAGTAACTGACATCTAATAACATACCTTTGCCTTGTTCACGGTAGAATTTTTATATATCGATATCACACTTTCAAGTACTGTAGCGCAACAAACCGACAAAAAAAGGACGTTTCTTGGATAAGTGGCAATGAAACTTCAAATTTGCGCAATAAGCAAGTAAAACTACGAAATCCATCAAATAAGGGACTATAGTTTCGGAAACTGTGAATCGAGATTGCGCTGTGCGATATGTTACAATATCTGGGCACAGGACAGATATTCTCAGCCACTCAGAACACAAAATGAGAGCACATTACACGCTGTATATTCAGCCAATTATGTCATCACTTTTTCAATGCACGAATACACAAACGACGAAAAGATGTTAAGAATGAAACGAGAATAAAGTAGGTATTCCAATGTACAGTACCAAACAAAGCGATGCTGTAACGTACCTGCAATTTTTAGCAAACTGAAGGTGCTGGTTTCCCCCGAAAGCCACGAAACTGTAATCGCTGGTCGTGCTTTGAGCATATTTTGAAAGAATTATTGCATTACAGCTCCGCTAGGCGGATAATGCTCACTCGCTTCAACAAAAAAGTGATGTAATATTTTTTTCTGGCGATGTGGTCGACAGAACATATACTCAGCTAGGTAACATGCGAAATGTTTGGTCTTTCTGCCACATTTTCGGATGGCACCTGTGACGTCCCGCAACATTTTGTCCATGTTCTGTGTGAACGGAACGACCTTCCGTATCCACGAAGTTCAGACTATGGTTCACTGTAAGATACTAAAAACCTTCAGTATCTAGAGTGCTGTATGAACTGAAACAGTCTCTGATGATCGTCGTCACAACGAAGACTTTTCTTTTATTATTCTGAACAATGTAATGTACAGTACCAAGCAAAGCGATGGTGTAACGTTCCTGTAATGTTTAGCAAACTGAAGGCGCTGGTTTCCCTCGAAAACTTTGGTCCGAAATTCAGCGGGCTCAAGGAAGCATTTTTTCGACCATCGTTGCATTCCATCGAACTCGCAACTTCCTATAATTTCACCGGCCTTTGTTGTGTTTCCTTTTCTCAAATTTCGCTTCGTCAACTCACAACCGAACTGTTGTATTCCATCCTAACCCAGACCTCTGGCAACGCTACAGATCAGCCTGCCCCCACAACCTGGTTTTTTACTTCCACATTTGTTGGCTTCGCTAACTCACAGCTATACTGTTGCATTCCAATATGACCTAGACCTCTGGCTACGCTACACATCTGTCTGTCACCACACCCAGACTTTTTGCTTTCATATTCGTTGGCTTCGCCAACTCACAACCAAACGGTTACATTCCAACCTAACATAGACCTCTGGATACGTTAAAGATCAATCTGTCACCATAACCAGATTTTTTCTGCCAATTCAAGCTGTGCTCTTATGTTCCAGCCTGACAACACTATAGGAAACCGCGATATATTCAGAAAGTACATCCGAAATCAGCTTAACGACACTCCTGGAAATCGTGACCTATTCGTAAAACAATAGCGAAGTATTTGCAGCAAAAGGGAGTATAAAAGACACCGATTCACTCCCAAGATCACTAAACACTCCAATAATTTACAATTGCAGCTTGTACAAATTCGTGGTTCCCACAAACATTTTGAGCAATTTGTCAGTATTTGATGTAAAACTGGACATGTTGTACTTATTTTTTATGTGGCATACCACTGGTGACCTTATAACTGTAATTAACTAGTGCATAAACTATAAATTATGACATCCTTTGAATAAAATATGGAGTAGTAAAATTTAAGATGGTTTAGTAATACTGTCACAATGTCCCCCGTTTCTTTAATGTTCTAGGATTAAGTTCTGTTTCTTACGTCCAAGACGTACCATACCTTCGGAAATGGCGATATGGAAACGACATACTCGGAATAAGATAACCACATATTTCTCGAAAACAAGAGTAGCAATATCATTGCTTCATTCGCATCAATTTAAGATGTCGTCTCACATCCTAACCTAACCACATCTCTCACGAAAACAAAGCGGAACCAAAATTATATACGAAGCTATAGCTCTATTATTTCTATAATATAAGTACATTACTTTGTGTGTGCGCGTAACGAAATAATAACGTTGCCGTTGGCTGAAGAGATCACGTCTGCTATGTACGCAGTAATTAGCTAACTAGATGATGTGCCCTGTGCTCAAATTGCATAATAGAAGCACGTCGTACAGCGCAATCTCGATTTCACAGTTTCCGAAGCTATCGTGCGTATTTGGTGGATTTCGTATTTATACTTGCTAATATCGCAAATTCGCAGTTTCAATGATACAGTGCATTAAAGATCTACCCAAGAGAAGTCACTTTTTTCTCGGTTTGTTGCGCTATAGTGCCTGAAAGTGAGATACCGATGTATAAAAATTTAACCGTTGTTCACTTGTCCTCTAGCAAATGTACGGGCTGTCAGTCGACTTACACTGTCGTCTGCTGAATTCATTACATCCAGACAGCGTCATAGCTTTATATCACCGCAAAAAAACTTAATGTTAGATCTCACCTGTCAGTTGTGGAAAAAATAGTGAATTATCCCAAATGTCTGCAGAATCTCAGACAGTCTTGTAAAAAAGCTAAAATTTCGTCATCTTTTCGAATATTACTTAAAAACAACTAGATGCCTGATATGTGATAACCATAAAAAGAATAGATACAATGCTATTCAACAGTAAGGATAAATTGAAATATACGAGACAAAGTGTCGTGTATGTAATCACTTGCAAGTGCTGCAAAAAAATTGTACATAACCCAGTCAAGCAGAGTTATGGCAGTTAGGTTGTCTCAATATAAGAGAAGCTAGAGTACAACAAAGTTTAATACTTGCTGTTTATTCGATAATGGATAAAAACTTGCAAGATACATCTTTTAACTTGACATTCCTCATGTTGTTGTTGTGGTCTTCAGTCCAGAGACTGGTTTGATGCAGCTCTCCATGCTACTCTATCCTGTGCAAGGTTCTTCACCTCCCAGTACTTACTGCAACCTACATCCTTCTGAACCCGTTTAGTGTATTCATCTCTTGGTCTCCTTCTACGATTTTTACCCTCCACGCTGCCCTCCAATGCTAAATTGGTGATCCCTTGATGGCTCAGAATATGCCCTACCAAGCGGTCCCTTCCCTAGTCAAGCTCTGCCACAAATTTCTCTTCTCTCCAATTCTATTCAATACCTCCTCATTAGTTATGTGATCTACCCATCTGCAGCATTCTTCCGTAGTACCACATTTAGAAAGCTTCTATTCGCTTCTTGTGTAAACTATTTATCGTCCATGTTTCACTTCCATACATGGCTACACTCCATACAAATACTTTCAGAAACGACTTCCTGACACTTAAATGTATACTCGATGTTAACAAATTCTCTTCTTCAGAAACGCTTTCCTTTCCATTGCCAGTCTACATTTTATATCCTCTCTACTTCGACCATCATCAATTATTTTGCTCCCCAAATAGCAAAACTCATTTACTACTTTAAGCGTTCAATTTTTCATTGATATGTACACTCTGACTTCCTGTACTATAATTACTGATTCAAATGAATTATTTAAATTCTATCTCTGCTGATCGTCAGGACAGGTACGTCATTCTTCATAACAGCATAACAGCTCAAAATCATATCAACCAAAACCACTAAAAATAAACGCAAAATATATCTATTTAAATTAGCAGATAAAAATTCGCTTGATGCCTGCCTAAGAGAGAGTCTCCATTCCTTCCACGCTAATCATGTAAGTGTAGGCCAGATATGGCTCAAATTTAAAGATACAGTATCGACAGAAATAGATAGATTCATACCGCATAAGTTAATGAGACGGGACTGATTCACCCTGGTACACTAAACACGTTAGAACACTGTTGCAGATGCAACGAAAAAAGCATGCCAAATTCAGAAGAAGGCAAAATCCCCAAGACTGGCTAAGTTTTACAGAAGCTCGAAATAAAGTGCGGGCTTCAATGCGAGATGCTTTTAATAGTTCCCACAATGAAACATTGTTTCAAAATATGGTAGAAAACCCAAAAGAGATTCTGGTCGTATGTGAAGTACACCAGTGGCAAAAAACAGTCAATACCGTAACTGCGCGATAGCGAAGGAAATAGTATCGATGATGGTGCCACTAAAGCGGAGTTACTAAATACAGTTTTCCGTAATTCCATCACGAAAGAAGATGAAATAAATATTCCAGGATTCGAAACCAGAACAGCTGTTAGCATGAGTGACATAAAAGTAGATATCTTAGGTGTTGCGAAACAATTCAAATCACTTAAGAAAGGCAAGTCTTCTGGTCCATATGGTATACCAATCAGGTTCCTTTCAGAGTATGCAGACATAATAGTGCCTTTCTTAGAAATCATATACAACTGCTCACTTGACGAAAGGTCTGTTCCTAAAGAGTGGAAAGTAGGACAAGTCACACCAATATTCAAGAAAGGAAATAAGAGTAACCGATTGAATTACAGACCCTTACCACTGACCTCAATTTGCAGTACGATTTTGGAACATATACTCTACTCGAACATTATGAATCACCTTGAAGAAAATGACTTATTGATACATAACCAACACGGATTCAGAAAATATCGTTCTTGTGCAACACAGATAGCTCTTTATTCCCATGAAGTAATGAGTATTGTCGACAAGGGATCTCAGATCGATTCCATATTCCTAGATTTCCAGAAGGCTTTTGACACCGTTCCTCACAAGCGACTATTAATCAAATTGCATGCAAATGGAGTATCGTCTCAGTTGTGTGGCTGGATTCGTGATTTCTTCTCAGAGATGTCACAGTTCGTAGTGATAGACGGTAAATCACCGAGTAGAACAGAAGTGATATCTGGCGTTCCACAAGGTAGTGTCATAGGCCCTCTGCTGTTCCTGATATACATAAATTATCTAGGTGATAATCTGAGCAGCCCCCTTAGATTGTTTGCAGATGATGCTGTAATTTACCGTCTAGTAAAATCATCAGACGATCAATTACAATTACATAATGATCTAGAGAGAATTTCTGTATGGTGCGAAAAATGGCAATTGGCACTAAACAAAGAAAAGTGCGAGGTCATCCACATGGGTACTAAAAGAAATCCGATAAATTTTGGGTATACGATAAATTGCACAAATCTAAGGGCTGTAAATTCGACTAAATACCTAGGAATTACAATTACGAGCAACTTAAATTATAAAGACCACGTAGATAATATTGTGGGGAAGGCGAAAGAAAGACTGTACTTTGTTGGTAGAAAACTTTAGAAGATGCGACAAAGCCACTAAAGAGGCAGCCTACATTACACTTGTCCGTCCTCTGCTGGAATATTGCTGCGCTGTGTGGGATCCTTACCAGGTAGGATCGACGGAGGACATCGAAAAAGTGCAAAGAAGGGTAGCCCGTTTCGTGTTATCGCGCAATAGGGGTGAGAGTGTCACTGATATGATACGCGAGTTGGGGTGGCAGTCACTGAAACAAAGGCGGTTTTCTTTGTGGCGAGATCTATTTACGAAATTTCAATCACAAACTTTCTCTTCCAAATGCGAAAATATTTTGTTGACACCCACCTACGTAGGGAGAAATGATCATCATAATAAAATAAGAGCAATCAGCGCTCGAACGGAAAGGTTTAGGTGTTCCTTTTTCCCACGCGCCATTCGAGAGTGGAATGGTTGATAAGTAGTATGAAAATGGTTCAATGAACCCTCTGCCAGGCACTCAAGTGTGTATTGATGAGTAACCATGTAGATGTAGATGTAGATGTAGCATACTGAGCAAACACGGTGGTTCATTGTTCCTCGTGGTTGGCATCTAGGGGTCTTCTTTCTCGCTTCGCTGTAGAATATTGGCAAAATATTTGAATTTGTGGAGGTTCGCAGATATGATCTTGCTGTACCAATTCTAATCAAAACAATGAACACGTTTCAGTTTGGACTTTGTTGATATATTTTTGAAATCATTTCACAAATTTTAAATAACATTTTTTCTTGTGGCTCAGAGCTTTAAAAGATACCTTTTAGCATAGTTATTTACAAATAATGGGCGACACTCGCCCAACTTTGACCGCATGCAGCCGTACACAACGTCTTTTGGCAAACTACTCCACAGCAACTCGCTTACGTTTTCCACCACTGAGAATCCCTAGATTGTTAAATACATAGATAACTACACATTAAACATAGATTGTTCAATTTCTCCATGCTCACATACCTCTCTGACATGTACATTTATCACAATAATCAAGATAATTTTTCTTTTTATAAAAAATAGTTACAAAATTTATAACAATTAAAAAAGTGTATCGCAAAATGCTTGATAAAACACCTTGAATCGGAAATTACACTTGGTACATGGAACATGATGTTGTCAGATCAGTTTCATAACAACACCCAAAAATTCACAGCATTCCACCCTATTTACTGACGCCTGCTCATGTGCTAGAACAATTATTGGTGAGCTATATTTGTTGTAGACAACTGAATGTAGTGTGTGTGGTTTTTTTTTTCAATTTTTTTCTGAGAACCACTTAATAATTCTTTGGAAAACGTTATTTACAATCTCTTTTGTTACTTTCTCTGTAGTAGGTTTTGTTATAACATTAATATTGTCTGCAAAAAGTACCAATTCTGGCTACTGAATGTTAAATGGAAGTTCATACAATACACAAGAAATAGAAGTGGACCTAAGATTTAACCCTGTGGGACTCCCTTTGTGACCACTCCTCAGTCACTAAAATTTGCTACTCTTTCAATATTGTTTAAATTATTCAACACAACTTTTTGAATTCTGTTTGTTAAGTATTGTTCATACCACCTTTGTGTAGAGCAATCAGTTACATAAAACTTAAGTTTCTCTAAGAGAGTAATATGATCTGTACATTCAAATGCCCTGGAGAGATAAAAAAAATAGCAGCTGGCAATATTTTATTATGTATGACTTGTACTGTTTGAGGGATGAATACATAAATAGCATGCTAAGTCTAACAACCATTCTGGAATGCGAACTGTGATGTGCTAAGTAAACTGTTTCTACTTAAGTGATAGATTATTCTTGAGTACTTTACTTCTTCGAATATTTTGGAAAACAATATCAATAAGGGAACTATATGATAGTTGTTTAAGTCTTTATAGTCACTTTTTTATGAAGAGGTTTAATAATCGCACATTTGAACCTGCCTGGAAAACTTTCCTGTAAAAGTGATGCATATATTGCTAAGGACATTACTTTTTAAGTTGGAACAAATATTCAGAATTCTGTTTGAAATTTCATCAACACCAATCGAGCTTTTAGAATGAAATTTTCGCTCTGTAGTGGAGTGTGCGCTGATATGAAACTTCCTAGCAGATTAAAACTGTGTGCCGGACCGAGATTCGAACTCGGGAACTTTGCCTTTCGCAAGCAAGTGCTCTACCGTCTGAGCTATCTAGGCACGACTCACGACCCTTCCTCACAGCTTAAATTCTACAGTCCCTCGTCTCCTACCTTCCAAGCTTCACAGAACTCTCCTTGAGACCCTGCAGAACTAGCGCTCCTGGAGGAATGAGGCCCCTATGTTCTCTGTCACTGGCTAAGCTTGGCACTAGGTTTCACAATGCTAGTGACCTGATATTCTAAACCTAGCTTTTCCTGTAGCCCTTGGCTCACACCTCTCCCGTGACTACTACCTACCTGCAGGACACCTTTCTCTCTGTGGAATGAAAGATTCATTTAGTCAGTTTCTGGTTGTCTCGGTGAGAAACCAGAAACAAAAAAATATTGTATTTTCTTGTCAGTTTTCGTCTACATTTTTCACCGCTGTTACTCAATACACACCCAAAGTAAAATTCTGAATTTATGTCTGTTGTGTAATCAGTATAAATACTGGAGTAAAGAGCATCATCCTAGCAAGCACGCATGCTCAGACTGTAGAAATTTCGAAACAATCCTCACTTATTACATGTACGTCTCACAATACAGAGACGCATTTGTTTCGCTGGTTCCTTCTATAGTATTATTGTGAGTTTCTTGACAGGGTTGTAGCTCGGGAGCTGAGACCAGGAGGAAACGCTGCCAACGACTGCGCAGTTCTGGGTGAGCTGGGTGTTCAGTGCGACTTGGTTGGGACTCTCAGCATTAATTCGCGATCCGGAAGGTACGTCCAATATACATAGCTTTCTTATCAGTGTTTATATCACGTGTATCAGAAGTTTCGTTTTTTATATGTAACTTCGTTCGTGTCATTAACATATAAAATTTATAACACGTATATAAAGTAATAGAAAACCACGATAGTGATAAAATATCAGAACAATTGAATATGAGTAAATACACTATAATGTGTTTAAAAAATTTTAAGGAGCTACAAACTGGATAGTTTAAAAACTAGGTCTTACAGCCAGACGTAAGGTACTTGCCATTTGTCACACCTCATCACCTAATAATCGCTTGACGCTTTAACTGTCTTCCTCTAAAATGGAGAAAAATCCCCGTAAAGCCATAGACTGCCTTTTCCTTTCCAAGTTTGGTACACTCGTTGACTTTATGAGATTCTATTATTTGTACAGCGCAAAGCCCTCACAAGGGCCAGTCTTCTCGCTGGACGAGACAACAATCAGTCGGAGAGCAGAGCCGCTGTGATACACGCAGAGCAAGAATACCGAGAGCCTCAGTAGCTATAAATAACTACACGGTAGCCAAATAGCAGATTTTGCCGACACCCAGTCGCTCACATACCTTACCTTTTCCTGATTTTCGAACTGACCTCCACAGCCAGTTATAGGACTTGCGGCTTAACGAGAAATTCGAACCACAGTGGAACTCATCATTTTTCACGGTAACAAATCACTACCAGGGAGGAGAGAAGCAATAAGTGACAAAAAATGTAAAGCTGGCTGAGGAATTATTTTTATTTATAATCTGACAGTCATCGACCTACTTGCCAATTATTTTAAAATTTTTTATTATTATTATTTTTTTTAAATTGATGTTGAGCTACCCTCAAACGTTCAAACCAAAACAGTGTCGAGAAACTGAGCACATTATTTCTAAGTATGTGCGAGAGAAAAGTTTTTTTTTTTTCGTCACAGAACTTGCACCCCTATGCTAAAAAACATTGTAAATGATTGAACTGATCTGCGAATATTGCGGTCTGTTTCGTCACAAAGCTGCATGACCTGGGCGGGGGTGTTCGGGCCGTCACTGGTATTAAACGGGAATCAAGCTGATTGAATAATAAAGGGGAATTTAGTGCTCGAACCTGGACAAAGCGATCACCATTAGTTAAAGAAGTATCCCATATGGTGGAATGCGGTAACTGTGGAAGTCCTGACAGTTAAGGTGAGACGTCTCAAGAGTATAACAATTGTAGTCTTCTGCGATTCATAAATAGATAAGTGGATTTGTTGAGTGTTATAATGCCCTGCGAAAGCTTTTTATTTTAATTCTTTGGTCGGATTTCCTTCCTGTCGCCACAAACCCATTAACCCCAGCTCTCCTGAAGAAGGAGCAAGGAGCAATGTGCGCCTCGATATGTAAATCGTGAACTCTTTGTTCTGTGTATGTTCGTATCATAGTTACCCGTGTGTTGTGATCCTGAGGTGGAGATAGGAAAGCAGCAAATGTGGAAAACGCCTAAAATCCACTGTCTGGCTGCCGGTGTGCAAGGTAGACGGTCATCAGTCTGACACTTCGATTCGATTCAGATGGAGCTTCGCTCCCTGTCACAAAAAAGGACGCTGCATGTTGTTACATCATACTATTGTAAGAGTAATTAAAGATACATTATTTCACAGTTCACACAACTGACACACTGCATAGAATCAACTTCGCAATGAGGCTGGTCGTTGGCGACGGTGAAGGGTTTATCGGGCTTAACTGCGCTATCCAATGGTGACAAACGGAATCAGTGGTAATGGTTGTAAAGCGAGTGCTTTATCCTTTGACATGTCACGCCCCACTGCTCTTTAGCTCCAGCGAACAATATAGGAATTGTAACTCTTGTGACTACCTTGTAACTTATCATTTACTCGGCGCTAGCATAACCTTGATTTTGTCCGCTTGATTTCAGATGTTTACCCAATGTCTTGTAATTGCTTATAATGTGTTCAGCTTTCCTCTCTTTATTTTGATTGCAGTTTTGTCAGACAGCAACTGGAATCATATGGTGTCAACCTGAAACTCTGTGAGATTGTAGAAGACAAAGAATTCCCTGTCTCGATTTGTATAATTAATAAGAGTAATGGCTCACGAACGATATTGCATCATAGCGGCGAATGGCCATGGGTTTCGTATGAAGCTTTTCTTAAAATAGATTTGTCACAGTATGCTTGGATTCACCTTGAGGTACCGTAAACTAGGAGATATAACACAAAGTGCATTGTGTAAAGTTCATTAAGAGGAACTGAAAGACTTCGAACATTTTGTATTTTACATCTGTCTCTATGTACTTACAATTGTCTTTAATTTTTTTGTGCAGGCACGAAACTTCGACCATCTGAAGAAAGCGACAAAGAGGATTCTGGCTTGGAATTCCGGAGATCGCAGACCTATCCCGATGTCAATAGATATGCAAGATTATGATGACCGGTGTCTAGATATGATGCCCACGGCCGATCTTATTATTGTCAGCAAAGATTTCGCGAGGACGCTCGGATATAAGTCAATGTCTGATACACTGGATGGCCTTTATGGATACCTCAAACCTGGGTAACCTACGTTATTCCAACAGATTTCTTCGGTATTTTAGTTTTCACTACGGAATTCTTAGGTGCACATTCGTTCAATGTGTTACATGTTCTCGGACAATTCGTTATCTTATTACTAACACTCTTTGTTAGGGATTCGATACTTTATGTAGTTGTATGCAATTATGAACAACTGAATTACGAACAACTACCTAGTGTAGCGCCCACCTTCAATGTGGTATCGCAGGTATATAGTTCGCTTAGGGGACAGTGCACCATCTGAAATTTAAAAACCGGCTGAAGTTCTCATCGACGAAAGTTGAAAGATATCAATCAATATCACCACGAATCACTGACTTAAATATGACGAAGAAAGAGATCGAAAGAAAGGAAAAACACGTCGCGACTTTCACAAGTAAGCGTCATGTTCTCGGTTCCCGGTTCGATCCCAATCACATCTTAAATTTTGAATAAAAATCGTCTACAATGTCTAGAATGTACCCTAGTCAACTTTGTCAAAAGCTTTCTCTAACTTTACTATGCTATGCGTTTATTGAGCCTATCTTCAAGGAGAAGTCGTAGAGTCCTTATTGCCTCGCGTGATCCTACACTTCCCTGGAGCCCAAAGTGGTCTTCCCCGAGATCGATTTATGCCAGTTTTTCGTGTCTTCTGTAAGTATTTTGCAACCGTGACTTATTAAACTGAAGGTTCGGTAGAATTCACATGAGGGCATTTCGGTTGTCTTATATATCTAGCGCTCCAGATGGAATAATTTTGTCACGATTGGCTCTCCCTAGGATTTCAATGCGTGGACCTATTTCTGCTTAGGTCTTTCAGTGCTCCGTCAGATTTTTCTCGCAGTTTCATATCTCCCATCACATATTCATCTATTTTTCTCTTCTCTTTCTATAGTATTGTTCTCATTTCCTTTTATACATCATCTGTATGTTCCCTTCAACTTTCAGCCGTCTCTTCTTTGCTTACCACTGGCTTACCATCTGAGCTCTTGATATTCATAAAGCTGCTTGTCGTTTGTCCGAAGAGCTCTTCAACTTTCCTGTAGGGGGTATCTATGTTTCTCCTAGTTATACGTACTTCTACAACCTTGCAGTTTTTCTCCAGCCTGTCCTGCTTAGCCAGTTTGCACTTTCTCTGCCAGTCTCTGTTTTTTGACGTCTACTTCTTTTGCTGCATTGTTATATTTTTTCCTTTCGGCAGTTAAATTCAATATCTCCTGCGTTATACAGGGATTTATATTAGACCTTGCCGTTTTACCTATGTATCATCTGCTGCCTTTCCTGCTTCATGTCTTAGAGCTATCCATTCGT
Source organism: Schistocerca piceifrons (assembly GCF_021461385.2). Taxonomy (NCBI): domain Eukaryota; kingdom Metazoa; phylum Arthropoda; class Insecta; order Orthoptera; family Acrididae; genus Schistocerca; species Schistocerca piceifrons. The sequence goes on along the minus strand of NC_060140.1, from coordinate 269,240,249 downwards.
CTTTTATTTTTCCGTTTTCCCAGTTTGGGTCCTACGTTGCCTGATGCGTAGTCTGAAACTCTCAGCAGCCTCTGGTTCCTTCATTTTGTCAAGGTCCTGCTTCTTTATTTCCTATCTTTTTGGAATTTCTTCAGTTTGAAACTACAGTGCATACTTTATGACGAGGGACCACATCTATCCCTGAAAATGTCTTACAGCTTAAAATCTGGTTTTAAAACTTGTGTCTTAGCATTATACAATCAACCTGAAACTTTCCAGTGTCCCCATGTCTCTTCCAGATATCCAGTCTTCTTACATGATTCCTAAAGCAAATGTTAATCATGCTTAAATTATACACTGTGCAAAAATCTACCAGAAGAGTTCCTCTGTCATTCCTTTCCCACATTCCATGTTCGCCTACTATTTTTTCTTCTCTCCTTCTTCCTACTTTCGAATTCCAGTCACCCACCACAGTTAAATTTTTGTCCCCCTTAACTATGTTAATAATTTCCTTTAACTCATCATACATTATTTCAATCTCTTCATCACCAAGTTAGCATATGAGCCTCTACTACTGTCGTGGGTGTTGACTTCGTGTCTGTCTCGGCTACGATGATGCTGTTATGATAGTTTTCGTAGTAGTTTACCGGCACCCATATTTTCTTTTAGGCTTGCTCCTGCACTACCTTTATTTGGTTTTGTATTGATAATCCTGAAATTACCTGACGAGAAGTCCTGTTTTCCGCGGTTATCCATATGATAAACACTGAATAACCAACGAAATAATATCATTCTACGACTCGGAGCAAGGAAATGTGACAGATTTGAAGTTAGTAATATGGCTAGAAAAACTGAAAATGTAAATGCTTAAACTAGAGTCAGTGAAGTGGAACGGAAAGAATATATGGATGTCTGATCATACGAATAGGCGATAATATCAACAGCTGTAGTAAATGGTATAATGGATGTAGGATTCATTATGAATAGGAAGGTAGGGTGTAGAGTGAGTTCCTGTGAACAGTGCAGTGATAGGGTTCTTCTCAATGAAGTCTACAGCAAATCAACGACAAAAACAATAGTTCAGTTAAAGACGCTGACACCACAAGCAGAAGATAAAGAGACAGACACAATGGGTAGTTCAGTATGTAATGGGAGATGATAATCTAACAATCATGAGGGATTAGAACACAGTCCTAGAGGAAGGAAAGTAAGAGAGTTATGGGCGAATATGTGCTTCGTAGTAGGAATGAGAGAGGAGAAAGACTAATCGAGTCACAAAAGGAGGAGGCAAACTTGGAAAAGTCCTGGAGACACAGAAAGATTCCAGCTGGATTCCATCATGGTCAGACAGAGATTCCGAAAACGGATATTGGATTGTAAGACGTACCCAGGAGCAGATACTGACTCGGATCACAATTTAATGGCGATGAAGAGTAGACTGAAGTTTAAAAGAATAGTCCAGAAGAATCAATGTGGAAAGAAGTAGGACACTGAAATATTGAAGAATGATAAGATGCGTTTCAAATGTTGTAGATACTACGATAGCAAATACCACAGAAAGCAGTTCAGTTGAAGAGGGATGGACATCTCGAGAAAGAGCAATCACAGAAGTTGGTCAGAAAACGTAGAAACAAGGAAGATAACTGCAACTAAACAGTGGGTAACAGAAGAAAAACTTCAGCTGATCGACTTAAGAAAGAAATACAAAAATGTTCAGGGAAAGACAGGAATACAGGAATATAAGTCACCCAGGAATAAATGAATAGGAAGAGCAGGTAAGCTAAGGCGTAAATGTTGCAGGAAAATGAGAAGAAATCGAAAAAAGAAAGGGTCATTGGAAGGACTGAATCGGCATAAAAAAATTACAATAACCTTTAGTGAAACTAAAAGAATGGGCGTCAACGTCAAGACTAAGAGCGTAATGGGACTTCCATTGTTAAACGCAGGATATATATATATATATATATATATATATATATATATATATATATATATATATATATATGTGTGTGTGTGTGTGTGTGTGTGTAGAGAGAGAGAGAGTAGGTAGATGGAAGTAAAACACTGAAGGCCTCTACGAGAGGGAAGAACTGTCTGATGATGTGGTAGAAGATGAAATGGGAGTCGATTTGATAGACTTAAAGGATCTAGTATTAGAGTCAGAGTTTAACAGAGCTTTGAAAGATTTGCGATCAAATTAGGCAGAAGGGACAGACAATTTGCCATCGGAATTTCTAAAAACGTTGGAGGAAGTAGAAACTAAAAGACAATTTTTGAAGTTGGTGTGTAGAATCTATGAGACAGATAATACAGCACCAGTCTTTCGAAAAAATATCATCCATGAAATCCAGAAGACAGCAAGGGCAGCTAAGTGCGAGAACTATCACGCAATCAGCTTAGCAGTTCATGGATACAAGTTGCTAACAAGAATAACATACAGAAGAATGGAAAAGAAAAATGAAGATTTGTTAGGTGACAATCAGTTTGGCGTTTGGAAAGGTAAGGAAGAGGCACTTCTGACATTGCGCTTAATAATGTAAATCAAGACACGTTCATAGTATTTGTCAACCTAATAAAAGCGTTTCACAATGTGACATGGTATAAGATATTAGAAATTCAGGGAAAAACACGAGTAAGCTATAGGGTAAGACGGGTAATACACACTGCTTGACAACTGTTGAACAGGAATAATCACAGGAAAAGACGGACGGCATACCTAACAGAATTGGACTGGTACGTTTATAACGAAAAATGGTACAGATTTCATCACATGGGGAAGTGGGATAACAGAGATAAATAACAATCTTTTTGATGCAGTTCAGACTCCCAACATAAAGGTCGGTAAAGGGTTCTCAGTAAAGGATATGCCCTCCTATGGCTCTAATACAGATTCTGGACCCGTTACTCACGCTGGCTGTCAAACTGTGAGGAGTCCTTGGGGGATGTCTCCCACTCCTGTCTCAAGGCGGTTTTCAATTCTTTTTCGGTTCGAGGAAGGGGTGTTCGTTGCGAAGCATGTCTGCCAAGAGCATCCCAGGTATGATCTGTAGGGTTTAGGTCCAGGGAATACGCAGGCCACTCCATACGTTCAATATTTTCACCTCCCAATACGTCCGACATCTCAGCGGCCCTATGTGGGCAGTCATTGTCATCCATAAACAGGAAGTCGGGACCTACCGCATCCCTAAACAGACAGACACGATCCACAATAATTCCCTGCAACACCACTGTGCAATAATAGTACGTCACACAAAGATATGCAGCAGTGTTAGGCCAGTGTACATCATGCCTAACCTCACCATAATGCCTTGGCCATACCGGTGACATGCAGGAACATTCTGTTGTGTGTACCGTGTTCCTTTCTCTCTCCACACTAACAAGTTGCCAGAATCATTTGCCATAGTGAAGCGGGATTCATTGAAGAACGTCACTGTGGCCCACAGTTGCTGACCCAAAGCAACATGCTCCCGGCTTCCGAGCTTACAAACCAACCTGATTTAATCACTACGACATGGTTCTGCTGGAACCACTTGCACCATCAGCGTGTAGAAGGTCTGCAGTGATCTGCTTAGGAGTGAAATGGCTGTTCCTTTTCACATCTAGGGCTACATATCGATCCTCTTTGGCTATGGTGACCTGTCTGTGACCACCGGCAAGCTTTTGCATAACATTTCCACCTTAAACGGCCTTTTTAATAGTGAGATGACATTTTTGGACACATCCATTATTGTGGCCACAGCAGTGACACTTCAACTGGCTTCGAGCCATCCAACTGCTCGCCCACGATCGTAAGCACTCAAATGATGTCTTGCAGACATGTTTCTGTACCACATGGAATGTCGCACTAATCAGTTCCACAACAACCTTCGTCAAACACTGTACTGCATGAACTGTCGAATGCGCACAGAGTGTTCGAGCACAGGCTTCGCTGCAGTTAACACTTTCGCCCTCTACATTTCCTTTTACTACACTACTGGCCATTAAAGTTGCTACACCAAGAAGAAATGCAGATGATAAACGGGTATTCATTGAACGAATATATTATACTAGAACTGTCATGTGATTACATTTTCACGCAATTTGGGTGCATAGATCCTGAGAAATCAGTACCCAGAACAACCACCTCTGGCCGTAATAACGGCCTTGATACGCCTGGGCATTGAGTCAAACAGAGCTTGGATGGCGTGTACAGGTACAGCTGCCCATGCCTCTTCAACACGATACCACAGTTCATCATGAGTAGTGACTGGCGTATTGTGAAAAGCCACTTGCTCGGCCACCATTGACCAGACATTTTCAATTGGTGAGAGATCTGGAGAATGTGCTGGTCAGGGCAGCAGTCGAACATTTTCTGTAACCAGAAAGGCCCGTACAGGACCTGAAACATGCGGTCGTGCATTATCCTGCTGAAATGTAGGGTTTCGCAGGGATCGAATGAAGGGTAGAGCCACGGGTCGTAACACATCTAAAATGTAACGTCCACTGTTCAAAGTGCCGTCAATGCGAACAAGAGGTGACCGAGACGTGTAACCAATGGCACTCCATACCATCACGCCGGGTGATAACGCCAGTATGGCGATGACGAATACACACTTCCAATGTGCGTTCACCGCGATGACGCCAAACACGGATGCGACCATCATGATGCTTTAAACAGAACCTGGATTGATCCGAAAAAATGACGTTTTGCCATTCGTGCAACCAGGTTCGTCGTTGAGTACACCATGCAGGCGCTCTTGCCTCTGATGCAGCGTCAAGGGTAACCGCAGCCATGGTCTCCGAGCTGATATTCCATGCTGCTGCAAACGTTGTCGTACTGTTCGTGCAGATGGTTGTTGTCCCGCAAACGTCCCCATCTGTTGACTCAGGGATCGAGACGTGGCTGCACGATCCGTTACAGCTATGCGGATAAGATGTCTGTCATCTCGACTGCTATTGATACGAGGCCGTTGAGATCCAGCTCGGCGTTCCGTATTACCATCCTGAACCCACCGATTCCATGGTCTGGTAATACTCGACCAACGCGAGCAGCAATGTCGCGATACGGTAAACCGCAATCGCGATGGGCTACATTCCGACCTTTATCAAAGTCGGAAACGTGATGGTAAGCATCTCTCCTCCTGACACGAGGCATCACAACAGTGTTTCACCAGGCATCGCCGGTCACTGCTGTTTGTGTATGAGACATCGGTTGGAAACTTTCCTCATATCAGCGCGTTGCAGGTGTCGCCACCGGCGCCAACCTTGCGTGAATGCTCTGAAAAGCTAATCATTTGCATATCACAGCATCTTCTTCCTGTCGGTTAAATTTCGCGTCTGTAGCACGTCATCTTCGTGATGTAGCAATTTTAACGGCCATTAGTGTATCATTGGTCGGGTGTTCCATAGCAATTGTAGATTGTTCCGTAGTGGTTGGCAGTTATTTCTTAGCAAGTGTCAGTTGTTCATCAGCAACTGTCAAGCTATGTACAAGATGTATAAGAACCAAGAGGAAAAAATAAGAGTAGAAAGCCAAGAACTAAGTGATCGGATTAAAAAAGACCGCCTACTCAGATGATTCAGCTGCTAAAAAGTTCAAAGAAAACTTGAGTATCATATCAAATAGGTACCCAGTCATACAACTAGTGCTGGTGGTGACTTCAATCGACCCTCCTCATCTTGGCGAAAACATCTGTTTAATGTCGGTGATAGGCTAAAATCATCGTTGAAAACTGTACTGAATGCTTTCTCCAAAAATTATTTTGTGCAATTAATTCAGGAGTCCACAAGAAGTGTAAAAGGTTGCGAAAACATACTTGACTCTTCGCAACAAATAATTCTGAGCAAATAGCGAGAAGCATGACGAATTCGGGAATTAGTGACCAAAAGTTCATTGTAGCAAGACTAAAACTGTAACATCCACCTCCACCAAAAATAAACGCAAAATACATCTATTTAAAAAAGCAGATTAAAAATTTGCTTACGCCTTCTAAGACAGAGAGGACACCAGATGTGGTTTAAATTCTAAGAAATATTATCGGCGAATTGAGAGTTTCATTCCTAGTAAATTAATAAGAGACGGATCATATTATCCTTGATACACTAAACACGCCAGCAGACTGTTGGAGAAACAATGAAAAAGGCATACCAGATTTAAAGGAAAACAAAATCTCCAAGAATGGGGATGTTGAGCACAAGCTCAAAGTTTTGTGCAGAATGCGAGATTCTTTAAATAGTTTCCACTATGTAATTCTGTCTCTAAATAGGGAAGAAATTTCAAAGAGATTCTGATCGTAAGTAAAGTATACCAGCGGCAAGGCACAATCGATACTTTCATTGCGTGTTAGCGGTGGTAATGTTACTCATGACAGCGCCACTTAAGCGAAGTTACCAAGTATGGTTTTCCGAAATTTCTTCAACAAAAATAAAGTAAATATTCGAATCAAGAACAGCTGCTAACATGAGTAACAGAAGCAGATACCTTCGGTGTAGTGAGGCAGCTGAATTCACTCAATAAAGATATATCTTCCCGACCAGATAGTATACAATTTTGGTTTCTTTCAGAGTATGCTGATGAAGTAGCTCTATTTTTAGAAATCAAATACAACCGCTCGCTCGACGAAAGATCCGTACGTAAAGACTGGAGAGTTGCACTAGTCGCACGAATACACAACAAAGGCAATAGAGGTAATCATTTGAATTATAGACGCATATCACTGACACTAAATTGCATTGAGATTTTTGAACATATGCTATGTTCGAACATTATGAATTACCTCGGGGAAAAACCGATCTATTGATACATAGCACGAATTCAGAAATATCCTTGTTTGGAAACAACTCTCTGTTTATTCACACGAATTAATCAGTGCTATCGGAAAGGGATCTGAAATTGATTAAGTACTTCTAGATTTCCTGAAGGAGTTCGGCACACTTCCTCGAAACGATTTATAAACAAATTCCATGACTACGGGGTATCGTCTCAATTGTGCGATTAGATTCGTTATTTCCTGTTAGAAAGGTTACAGTACGTAGTAACTGGCGGAAGGTCATAGAGTAAAACAGAAGTGATATTCGAGATTATACAACGATGTGATGTATTCCTCTGCTGTTGTTAATCTGTGTAAAAGATTGAGAAGAAAATCTGAGGAGCAGATATGCTGTCATTTACCGCCTGGTAATGTCATCAGAAGATCAAAACAGATTGAAAAATGATTTAAACAAAATATCTGTGTGGTACGCAAAATGGCAGTTGAGGTCCTCCACATGAGCGCAAAACAAATTTCGGTTACACGATAAATCAAACAAATTTAAAGTATTGCTGATTCATCTAAATACCTAGGTATTGCAGTTACGAGCAGCTTAAATTGGAACACTCGCATAGAAAATGTTACTGGGAAGACGAACCAAAAACTGTTTTATTGGCAGAACACTTAGAAGATGCAACACATTTGCTAAAGAGACTGTAACTTGGGGAGTTTTGCTGCGCGGTATGGGATTCTTAGCAGACAGGACTGGCGGGGGACATAGAAAGAGTTCAGAAAGGGCAGCTCGGTTTGTATTATCCTGAAATAAGAGAGAGAGTGTCATGGATATGATAAGCTAGTTGGGATGGCAATCATTAAAACAACGGCGTTTCTCATTGTGGTGAGATCTTTTTACGAAGCTTCAGTCACCAACTTTCTTTTTCGAGTGTGAAAATACTTTGTTGACTCCCATTAACATGGGAAGAAATTACCACTGTAATAAAATAAGAATAATCAGAGCTGTTACGGAAAGAATTAGATTCTCGTTTTTCCCACATACTATTCGAGAGTGGAATGTTTCAAAAATAGTCAGGAAGTGGTTCTGCGAAACCTCTACCGAGCTCTTAAGCGTGAAATGCAGAATAGTTGTGGAGATGTGGATGTAAATGCAGTCTTTCGTAACTTTTCAACCTATACATCGAAGAAGCAATGACAGAAACGAAAGAAAACGACAAGAGTTTGATTAAATATCATCGTGAAAGGATACAAATAAGATTCGCGGACAACATTGCTTTCCTCAGTGAAAGTGAAGAAGAATTAAAGAAGCTGAATGAACAGTCTTGTAAGTACTGAATATGAATTGAGAGTAAATAAAAAAGGACGAAAGTAATTGAGAGCAGCGGAAAGTTATCGATAAATATAACATGAAACTCGATGACCAAGAAGTACGCGAAGTTCATGAATTCTGCGCCTCGAAAGCAAACAACACGTGACAGTCGAAGCAAGGAGGACATGTTGTTGTGGTCTTCAGTCCAAAGACTGGTTTGATGCGACTCTATCCTGTGCAGACCTCTTCATCTCAATTTAACTACTTAAACCTATATAATTCTGAATCTGCTTAACGTATTCACCCCTTGGTCTCCCTCTACGATTTTTATCCTCCACACTTCCATCCAGTACTAAATTCGTGGTCCCTTGACGTCTCAGAATGAGACCTACCAAACGACCCCCTCTTCTAGCCAAGTTGTGCCACTAATTCCACTTCTCCCCGGTTCTATTCAATACCTCCTCATTAGTTACGTGATCTACCCACCTAATCTTCAGCATTCTTCTGTAGCATCACATTTCGGAACCTTCTATTCTCTTCTTGTCTAACCTATTTATCGTCCATGTTTCACTTCCATACATGGCTGCACCCCATGCAAATACTTTCAGAAAAGACTTCCTAACACTAAAATCTCCCCTCGATGTTAACAAATTTCTCTTCTTCAGAAACGCTTTCCTTGCCATCGCCAGTCTACATTTTATATCCTCTCTACGTCGACAATCATCAGTTATTTTGCTGCCTAAATAGCAAAACTCATTTACTACTTTAAGTGTCTCACTTCCTAATCTAATTCCCACAGCATCATACGATTTAATTCGACTACATTCCATTATCCTCGTTTTGATTTTGTTAATGTTCATCTTCTATCCTCCTTTCGATACTGCCTTTCGTTCAACTGCTCTTCCAAGTCCTGTGCTGTGTCTGACAGAATTACAATGTCATCGGCAAACCTCAAGGTTTTTATTTCTTCTCCCGGGATTTTAATTCCTATTCCAAACTTTTCTTTTGTTTCCTTTACTACTTATTCAATATACAGATAGAATAACATCGGAGACAGACTACAACCATGTCTCACTCTCTCCTTAACCACTGATTCCCTTTCGTGCCCCTCGACTCTTATAACTGCTGTCTGCTTTCTGTACAAATTGTAAACAGCCTTTCGCTCCCTGTATTTTACTCCTACCACCTTCAGAATTTGAAAGAGAATATTCCAGTCAACATTGTCACAAGCTTTCTCTAAGTCTACAAATGCTATAAACGTAGGTTTGCCTTTTCTTAATCTATCTTCTAACATAAGTCGTAGAGTCAGTAATGCCTCGTGTGTTTCTACATTTCTACGGAATCCAAACCGTCTTCCCCAAGGTCGGCTTCTACCAGATTTCCCATTCGTCTGTAAAGAAGTCGTGTTAGTATTCTGCAACTGTGACTTATTAAACTGATAGTTCGGTAATTTTCACATCTGTCACACCTGCTTTCTTGGGGATTGGAATTATTATATTCTTCTTGAAGTCTGAGGGTATTTCGCCCGTCTCAAACATCTTACTCACCAGGCGAAACGGTTTTGTCATTTGCTGGTACTCCCAAGGCTATCAGTAGTTCTAAAGGAATGTTGTCTACACCCGAGGCTTTGTTTCGACTTGTCTTTCAGTGCTCTGTCAAATTCTTCACGCAGTATCATATATCCTTTCTCACCTTCCTGTACATCCTCTTCCATTTCCATAATACTGACCTCAAGTACGTTACCCTTGTGTTGACCCTCTATCTACTCCTTCCACCTTTCTGCTTTCCCTTCTTTGCTTAGGTCTGGTTTTCCATCTGAGCTCTTGATATTCATATAGGTGGTTTTCTTTTCTCCAAAGGTCTCTTTAATTTTCCTGTAGGCGGGACCTATCTTACCCCTAGTGATATATGTTTCTACATCCTTACATTTGTCATCTAGTCATTCCCGCTTAGCCATTTTGCACTTCCTGTCGAACACATTTTTGAGACGTTTGTTTTCTTTTCGCCTATTTCATTACTGCATTTTTATGTTTTCTCTTTTCATCAGCTAAATTCAATATATCTTGTGTTACCCAAGGATTTCTTGTATCCCTCGTCTTTTTATTTACTTGATCCTCTGCTGCATTCACTATTTCATCTCTCAAAACTACCCATTCATCTTCTACTGTATTCCTTTTCCCTGTTCTTGTCAATCTTTCCCTAATGCTACCTCTGAAACTCTAGAACCTCTGGTTCTTTCAGTTTCTCCAGATTCCACCTCCTTAAATTTCTACCTTTTTGCAGTTTTTTTCAGTTTCAATCTGCAGTTCATAACCAATAAATTGTGGTCAGAGTCCACTTGCCCCTGTAAATGTCTTAGAAATCCCTGCCTTACCATTATACATAATCAGTCTGAATCTTTCCCGTGTATCCAGGTCTCTTCCACGTACAAAATCTTACTTTATGATGTTTAAACCAAGTTTTAGCTATGATTAAGTTATGCTCTGTGCAAAATTCTACCCGGCGGCTTCCTCTTTCATTCCTTACCCCCAGTCCACATTCACTTACTACTTTTCCCTCTCTTCCTTTCTCTACAATCGAATTTCAGTCCGCCATGACTATTAAATTTTCGTCTCCCTTACTATCCGATTAATTTCTTTTATTCCATCAAATATTTCTTCAATCTCTTCATGACCTGCGGATCTAGTAGGCATATAAACGTGTACTTCTGTGGTAGGCGTGGGTTTTATGTATCTTGGCTACGATAATGCATTCACTATGCTGTTCATAGTATCTTATCCGCATTCCTATTTTTTAAATTCATTATTGAACTTACTCCTGAATTACCCGTATTTGATTTTGTATTTATAACCCGGTATTCACCTGACCAGAAGTCTTCTTTCTCCTGCCACCAGACTTCACTAATTCCCACTGTATCTAATTTTAACCTATCGATTTCCCTTTTATAATTTTCCAGTCTACTTGCCAGATTAAGGGATCTGACATTCCACGCTCCGATCCATAGGACGCCAGTTTTGTTTCTCCTGATAACGACGTCCTCCTCACTATTTCACCTCCGGAATATTTTACCCAAGAGGATGCTATCATCATTTAACCATAAGGTAAAACTGCATAGCCTCGGGCGGGGGGGGGGGGGGAGGGTTAGGGGGGAGGGGGGGGGCGGAAGGACGACGTAAAAAATAGAATAGCACAGCCAAAGAGAGCATTCCTGGCGAAAAGAAGATTATTGGTATCAAACACAGGTGTTAATTTGAGGAAGACGTCTCTGGGAATGTACTTTTGGAGCACAGCATTGTATAGCACTGAATCATGGTTTTTAATAAACAGGAAAAAAAGACAATCGAAACGTTTGAGATGTGGTGTTACAGAAGGATATTGAAAATTTGATGGTTAGATTAAGGAATGAATGGGTTATGTGCAGAATCGGCGAAGAAAGAAACATATTCAAAACTCTGACAAGGAGAAGGGAGAGGATGATAGGACATATGTAGAAACATCAAGGAATAACTTTCGTGGTTCTAGAGGGAACCGTAGAGTGTAAAAACAACAGGAGAAGACAGAGATTGGAATACGTCCAACAACTAATTGAGGAGGTAAGATACAAGTGCTACTCTGAGATGAAGGGCCTGGGACAAGAGAGGAATCCTTGGCGGATCACATCACACTGCTCAGAAGACTGATTACTCGGAAAAAAAAATGAGAGGAGACGTTCCGTGGCATTGATTCCATGAGACACAGAAGCGTTGTGAAGTCATTGTCCATGACTGCTCTAGTAACGTACGTCCACAGCTCTTTGAAATTGGTCTTTGTTGGATTCAAGACACTTATTGTTCTCAATAATGTCCCAGATGTGTTCAGTAGGTTGGGTATCAGGTGATCTGGGGCCTAAAGCAAGAGCCCTGATGTCCGTCGAGCTTTCCTCAATCTACTCTGACAATTCGAAAACGACTTGGGTAAGGAGAGAGAGTGTTATCCTATTGTGGGGTACTTCATGCGAATAATCGAATGCAAGCGTTCAGGAAACTAGGTTTCTCTGTTATTAGACGGCGAGACACGGTGGCAGACGTACCAGGGGACCAACTTTGTCCTTTTAAATGGCCACCTGCCTGAGCGGCATCATGTTGCCCAACAGGTCGTGCTTAGAGATGGCAAAATTTACTGAAGTGTTGTATCAAAGTTTGACAACTCGCCTGGAAGATGTCGATGCTAAAGATATATAAGACATGAAATGTCGATATTTTCAATGTTTCAGCTTTTCGATTTATCAGAATTTATTATTCTTTTAAAGCTGTTTGGTTTTTAAAAACGAAACTTTTCGTACCAAAACTGGTTCAACGAAAAGCCTGTCGTCCTTGATTTAAACATAAGCTTTATCCAAAAAACACTTTAACATTTTAATTGCTCCTAAACTACAGAAAATTTATGAAGCTAAATAATTATACCAAAACAATGTAAACTGTAGGATCTTTGACGATGCTGACGTAGCCACACTCTGACCTCTGCTTGCACCGCTTCGTCACTAGTAAAGCGAAGTTCTTCTGAAGTCAAAATAGAGTTTGGAAATCAGCAACAACATATATTAAGTTCGCTCAGCATCTTACAGTTAGCTCAAAGGAATAATATAAAACAGTGGTGTCAGTTTAGATACTAACAAAAAAATTGCAGTTCAAAACAGTACTCGTTCTTCAAAAATATTAATGTGTCAGAAATAGTGGTAATTCACTTTTAAAATTGAGCAGTTTTTTTTTATTTCTATGGAAGGTGGATTTCTCTGTTATAAATGTGACGGTTACACCATTTTTGTACACATATCGTGGTCTACGCTAATATGTGAAATATGCATTCTGCCAATAGTTTTGATACAGTCCCGTAAGGGTTCTCTTATAAGATATTGTCACAGAGAATATGTAAAAAACAGTAATTACTTCCATTCAGTATCAGGTAAAAATATATACTCAGTACTAAACTATAAGGTACATATATTGGAGAAATGCATCGTGTTCTCAATGTACCTTCAGTATAATGTTAATGTATTAAGTCTACAAAATAACTGATGTATCGGTATATCGTTGTCAAATCTAGTCGTATTTCTTCATATTGTTTGCGACATAATACTCATACCCTGCCACTGGGAGAAACAACGCACACTCGTACTCATCATTCCAGGCGATACCTTTTGATGCGTTTTGTGTGGCCAGTGGCGGGCTAATCTCTTTACGCTGTGATACACAGTGGGCAGAGGTAAACATAAGGTAGGTGGCTTATGTTTTCTCGCTTGTGGAGTGTTTACTTGTGAAGTAATAAGGAGCGTGAAAAATTGCCACCGACACTGGCCGATGAACGGTACATCAACCAATTGTCAAGAAGGTCTGTTTGTCTGTTCGTCGCCGGCCGGTGTGGCCGTGCGGTTCTAGGCGCTTCAGTCTGGAACCGCGTGACCGCTACGGTCGCAGGTTCGAATCCTGCCTCGGGCATGGATGTGTGTGATGTCCTTAGGTTAGTTAGGTTTAAGTAGTTCTAAGTTCTATGGGACTGATGACCACAGACGTTAAGTCCCATAGTGCTCAGAGCCATTTGAACCATTTTGTCTGTTCGTCTATAGCAACCTCTCTCTCGTCTCCTGTCGTCACCCAAGATTAACAGATGACTGGAAAGAGACAACGGAGCGAAGACAGTATGCTAATGTACTGTCCAGTGGTGCGCCACTGGAAAGTGAGGTCGAGTGGGGGAAACTACCACACATCTTACTAGGGCGGGAACACTAATTACTAAAACGTGAACTACAGATCTCTTATGTCCTTGCACGTGACGATATTTGGTTTGTGGGCACTCAGTTGCGCGGTCATCAGCGGTCCCAATCTTTACACAGTTCAATCTAGCCACTTACACGAATGATGATGAAATAATGAGGACAACACAAACACCCAGCCCCCGGGCAGAATCGAACCCGGGACCCACATGATCCAGAGACAGCAACGCTAGGCGACTAGGCCACGAGCTGCGGACGTCCTTGCATGTGCATCTCATAGTACACACAGTGGTGTTCTGAAAAGTAATACCTTCAAATTTTTATGTGGAAATTCTTAAAGCTTTTTAAACGAAACAAACGTTATTAACATTCTACGTCTTTACTCTTTATGTCTACATATCTATTTCTTAACATAGTCGCCGTGACGACAAACACGGTTATCCCAACGAGAGACTCGTTTGCTGATACCATCATTGACACGTTCCACATCACTGCGAAATGTCGTCTTCATGATCTATGGAACAAGTACACTACTGGCCATTAAAACTGCTACACCATGAAGAGATGCAGGTGATAAACGGGTATTCATTGGACAACGATATTATACTAGAACTGACATGTCATTACATTTTAACGCAATTTGGGTGCATAGATCCTGAGAAATCAGTACCCATAACAACCACCTCTGGCCGTAATAACGGTCTTAATGCGCCTGGGCATTGAGTCAAACAGAGCTTGGATGGCGTGTACAGGTACAGCTGCCCATGCAGCTTCAACACGATACCACAGTTCAACAGGAGTAGTGACTGTCGTATTGTGACGGGCCAGTTGCTCGGCCACCATTGACCAGACGTTTTCCGTTGGTGAGAGATCTGGAGAATGTGCTGGCCAGGGCATCAGTCGAACATTTTCTCTGTCCAGAAAGGCCCGTACAGGACCTGTAACATGCGGTCGTGCATTATCCTGCTGAAATGTAAGGTTTCGCAGGGATCGAATGAAGGGTAGAGCCACGGGTCGTAACACATCTGAAATGTAACGTCCACTGTTCAAAGTGCCGTCAATGCGAACAAGAGCTGACCGAGACGTGTAACCAATGGCACCCCATACGCCAGTATGGCGATGACGAACACACGCTTCCAATGTGCATTCACCGCGATGTCGCCAAACACGGATGCGACCATCATGATGCTGTAAACAGAACCTGGATTCATCCGAAAAATGACGTTTTGCCATTCGTGCACCCAGGTTCGTCGTTGAGTACACCATCGCAGGCGCTCCTGTCTGTGATCCAGTTTCAAGGTAACCGCAGCCATGGTCTCCGAGCTGATAGTCCATGCTGCTGCAACTGTTCGTGCAGATGGTTGTTGTCTTGCAAACGTCCCCATCTGTTGACTCAGGCATCGAGCGTGGCTGCACGATCCGTTACAGCCATGCGGATGGCTGTCATCTCGACTGCTAGTGATACGAGGCCGTTGGGATCCAGCACGGCGTTCCGTATTACCATCCTGAACCCACCGATTCCATATTCTGCTAACAGTCATTGGATCTCGACCAACGCGAACAGCAGTGTGTCGATACGATGAACCGCAATCGCGATAGGCTACAATCCGACCTTTATCAAAGTCGGAAACGTGATGGTACGCATTTCTCCTCCTTACACGAGGCATCACAACGTTTCACCAGGCAACGCCGGTCAACTGCTGCTTGTGTATGAGAAATCGGTTGGAAACAATCCTCATGTCAGCGCGCTGTAGGTGTCGCCACCGGCGCCAACCTTGTGTGAATGCTCTGAAAAGCTAATCATTTGCATATCACAGCATCTTCTTCCTGTCGGTTAAATTCGCGTCTGTAGCACGTCATCATCGTGGTGTAGCACTTTTAATGGCCAGTAGTGTATTAATGTAATGTATACTGCATAATGTTTGGCTGAATTTTTAGATATAAATTAAGGGAAAAAAACAACAACTTAAACATTAGTGTCACGCAATATTTTGTGTAATGTAATATCTTGTACAGACATCTTTTATTAACCTGACACGTTCCACATCATTACGAAGTGTCGTATTCATGATCTATGGAACAAGTATTAATGTAATCTAATCTAATCTACTGTGAAAGACTAATATTTTGAAGGATCAGCCTCAGTTGCGCAAATATTCTGGTCTTTACCAGGTTTCGGCTAAATTAATTTAACCTTCTTCAGAAACATAAAACTACTATAATATGCCAGGGTAAGGCACAGTCAACATTAAAATTAAAACCTATAGGACCGCGCACGAGTTGCTACGTGCTCAGTGCAAGTCCGCGTGCAACGGTCAGTGCCAATGTAGTTGCCGCTGCCAACCGACCGCGTGGTGAAGCGATGCCAGGGCCGGACTTCAGTTAAGTAGTTTTAATTCAACATGGTACCACGGTACTATAGGTTTTAATTTTAATGTTGACTGTGCCTTACTCTGACATGTTATAGTAATTTTATGCTTCTGAAGAAGGCTAGATTAATTAAGCTGAAACCTGGTAAAGACCAGAAAAATTGCGCAACTGAGAGGCTGATCCTTCAAAATATTAGAAATATCCTCAGTTGTGTGATTTTCCCCTGATTTATGGATGTGCTTTCCTGTTACAGAGCGACCTTGGTGGTGCCGTGGGGAGAGCAAGGAGCGGCTGCAAAAGGTCCTGAGGGCGTCTTCTTGGCCCCCGCCTATCCTCCAGAGCGCGTCTTGGACACGTTGGGCGCTGGAGACGCCTTCTGCGCCGCGCTGCTGTCTGCGCTGTCTAGCGGATGCCCCCTGCAACACAGCCTGCGATACGCCTGCCAGGTTGCTGGCGCCAAGGTCGGAATGCACGGCTTCCGTGGACTTCGGGACGTCCTCAGGGAACGCGGTGTACGTTGTGAAAGCTAGATAGACTTTTATTTGGAAGTCGGTGACACGAGACGCTCTTTTACAGTTTTTGCGATATGTATTTGAGCGACTGAATGAAATCATTTGCTACGGGTGTAGAACTTTTTGGGGTTCATAGCTGAAGTACTGAACAGATGACGTTGCAACATCGACCGATCCAGGGCCAGAAAGTTCAAAACCAGATGGTTTCGATGGCAAGAAATAGTCGTCACCGATATTTCGCCGGAACGTTAGAGGGAATGGTGGAATCTGGTCCACGATCACTGGGTCATGCACCAATGCCTTGAGCTAAATTCTGGGTACTTCTACAATGTATCATAATATGATGACATATGGCAGTCTTTGTGGTTCCTCCTCTGCTGGATGGAGAACGTTAACTTTGTGTAACTCTTATCTGGGACCCACCATTAACCAGCTCACATCCTCTCATTCCAAACCTATCAATGATAATATAAAAATGATACTAGGGACTCATCACAGTCATCTATATAGAACTTGGTTTACTGTGCCCAAGACAGAAGAGTGAGACCATGTGCACCATTTCCACCTCTGTCATCTGGTAGATAGCACTGCTGGATACCGATGCAGAGATCTCTGGTTCCGTTCCCGCTAACCTTCTCAGACCTGAGTTGAAAACGTCTGGGAAGGGTCCACCCACCTTCGAAAGACCAGCTGAGGAACAGCTTCAAATGAAGAAACAGCAAATCTGACACTCAAGAAAGACTGGTACCAGGCTGGGAGCCACACAACATATCTCAGTACATCACTATGTTACACAATTACAGAAGAAGATTGGTCTCAATGTGCAGCTTTGATCAAGGACAGCAGTAGGGTTCCATAAAAACACGGGAGAACTGCCGGATATCAGTAACGTTCTGCCACGATATTTCGCCGCAGAGTCTTCTGGCCATCTTCAGGTGAATGCCACTGTAGTAGTACAGGCGAGTACGCGCTGAGCTCCGCTATTTAAAGCCTTCTGAGGTGACATTGCGCATGCGCTGCTCAGCTTGATCAAGTGAGAGTCATCTTTCGTCCTCCTTCCAAAATTTCATCACTGGTGGGATTCGTTAAAGACGACCTGGGCCTGCGTAAACCAGGTGTTTACAAAATTCCGTGTGAATGCGGCAAATCATATATAGGGCAAACGACACGAACTGTGCAGGAACGCATTGGGGAACACCAACGGCATACTCGCCTTCTCCAACCCACCAAGTCCGCAATCGCCGAACATTGTATTTCCACAGACCATTCCATGAATTACGACGACACAAAAATTTTGGCCCATACATCAAACTTTTGGAGCTCGATTATCAATGAATCTGTGGAAATAAGATTGTCTGACAACGAGACTCTCATCAATCGAGATAGCGGTTATCAGCTGAACTCTGCTTGGAATCCTGTTATAGAGAAACTTCGTAGTCGACGTAGTTATCTGCATAAAGATGGAAATCGACCTGGTACCGATACGCCAGGCTTTCACAGTGGAGGGCGCGAGGCGCAGCGCACGGAGCCGTTATGAACGCGCACGCTGAGCAGCGCATGCGCAATGTCACCTCAGAAGACTTTAAATAGCGGAGCTCAGCGCGTACTCGCCAGTACTACTACAATGGCATTCACCTGAAGATGGCCAGAAGACTCTGCGCCGAAATATCGTGGCAGAACGTTACTGATATCCGGCAGTTCTCCCGTGTTTTTATTGAACAATCAGTACGCCGGGAAAGCTTTAAACATGACAGCAGTAGGGCTTTGTATGTTCCAGAACAATGAGGCGGGGGATACTGTTTTTTTATGTAAACAAACCAGCCACTTGCCCTTCCACAATTTAATGACCTTTATGTAAACAAACTGCTCGCTTGAGATCTTGTTTTATTTATTTAGGACAAAATTAATTGCCCAAGATGGCCACCAAAAAGTGCACTTGGTTAATTTTTATGCAGGTTTTACTTTATGGTCAAACGCTTTTAGCCTAATGTGATAACTGTCACCTTAATGATCATAATTTATCTTTAATCATAATGATCATAATTTATGACTCCAGAATGGCAGTGTCATCTCCCACACAGGTGTAGTATCCCCCTATTGCCCCCCTCCCCCTACCGATCCCCCTGCCTCACTGCCCCCACTGTCTGGGTGCAGCCTGAGTTTGTGCTCTGTAATCTGGGTTAATCAATAACAGCAGTGGCTGGAGCAAATCACGTGATATTCGCAATTTTCAGTTGAGTATCGCATCCAACGGTATTTTCTGCAAGGTCACTGCCTTCTATTGCTATTTACAGTCTTGTGGCTTCATTTGTGTAATTTCTAGTAGAGCATCACACCAAATGCCATTTCCTGTGATGTTTGTGTGACAACAATCACTGTGCATGCCCATCAATCACACCAACTTATGAAACTACACACATCAAAAAAAGTTTTGCGTCACCTCAGTTCCGAGAGTTTCGGAACCTTTACAGGAAATTAGAATAGAGATCAACATAAGCATCATTTCCGCCCTTTCTATTGCTCATGAAAACCACACATTGCATGTTGTACCACCATACAGTGAGACCTTCAGAGGCGGTGATCCAGATTGCTGTACACACCGGTACCTTTAATACCCAGCAACACGTCCTCTTGCATTGATGCATGCCTGTATTCTTCGTAGCATACTATCCACAAGTTCATCAAAGCACTGTTGATCCAAATTGTCCCACTCCTCAAAGGCGATTCAGCGTAGATCCCTCAGAGTGGTTGGTGGGTCACGTCGTCCATTAACAGCCCTCTTCAATCTATCCCACGCATGTTCAATAGGGTTCATGTATGGAAAACATGCTGGCCACTCTAGTCGAGCGATCTCGTTATCCTGAAGGAAGTCATTCACAAGATGTGCACGATGGGGGCGCGAATTGTCGTCCATGAAGGCAATTGCCTCGTCAGTATGCTGCTGATATGGTAGCACTATCAGTCAGAGAATGGCACTCACGTATCGTACAGCCGTTACAGCGCCTTCCATGACCACCAGCGGCGTGCGTCGGCCCCTCATAATGTCACCCCAAAACAGCAGTGAACCTCCACCTTGCTGCACTCGCTGGACAGTGTGTCTAAGGCGCTCTGTCTGACCGGTTGCCTCGAAACAAGTCTCCGACGATTGTCTGGTTGAAGGCATATGTGACACTCATTGGTAAAGAGAACGTGATGC
Organism: Schistocerca piceifrons; assembly: GCF_021461385.2. Classification (NCBI taxonomy): domain Eukaryota; kingdom Metazoa; phylum Arthropoda; class Insecta; order Orthoptera; family Acrididae; genus Schistocerca; species Schistocerca piceifrons. The sequence goes on along the minus strand of NC_060140.1, from coordinate 269,220,391 downwards.
CAATCCTGAGCAGTCCATTCGGCATGTTGTTGGGCCCATCTGTACCGCGCTGCAGGGTGTCGTGGTTGCAAAGATGGACCTCGCCATGGACGTCGGGAGTGAAGTTGCGCACCATGCGGTCTATTGCGCACTGTTTGAGTCGAAACAAGACGTCATGTGGCTGCATGAAAAGCATTATTCAACATGGTGTCGTTGCTGTCAGGGTTCCTCCGAGCTATAATCTATAGGTAGCGGTCATCCACTGCAGTAGTAGCCCTTGGGCGGACTGAGCGAGGCATGTCATCGACAGTTCCTGTCTCTCTGTAACTCCTCCATGTCAGAACAACATCGCTTTGGTTCACTCCGAGACGCCTGGACACTTCCCTTGTTGAGAGCCCTTCTGGCACAAATTAACAGTGCCGACGTGATCGAACCGCAGTATTGATCGTCTAGGCATGGTTAAACTACAGACAACATGAACCGTGGACCTCCTTCCTGGTGGAATGACTGGAAGTGATGGGGTGTCGGACCGTCTCCGTCTAACAGGCGCTGCTCATGCATGGTTGTTTACATCTTTGGGTGGGTTTAGTGAGATCTCTGAACAGTCAAAGGGACTGTGTCTGTGTTACAATATCCAACGTCTATGTCCATCATCAGGAGTTCTGGGAACCAGGGTGATGCAAAACCTTCTTTTGCTGTGTGCATATACAGTTTTGCGGCAGTATTATCGCCTTTTTCCCACGTTCCTAGAAGACATAGATAAATACAGGACTTAAAATGTTGAATACCTATCACCACTGTGCATGCACTACGCGCACACCAGTCTATCGCACTGTTTACGATTTTGGAGCTATTTCACTGATTTTCTCCCACTTTTCGAGAAAAGAAAATATTTAATAACTATCACCACTTTGCTTGTCCTGTGAGCACACCAACATATGGCACTGTTTACACTTTTGGGTCTGTTTTACCGATTTTCTCCCACTTTTCAAGAAGACACACATTTATGTTTAACAACTAACACCACATTGCGTACCCTGTGAGTACATCAATGTACGACGCTATTTACAGTTTCGTTGATATTTTGTAGATTTTCTCCCAATTTTCAAGGTGCGCAGGACATGACTAAATAATGTTTGGACCCACACTTCTGGTGCTGTTAGAACCACCGCCGAGGGTAGGAAATAAGAGAACTATGCACTTTATTTTTAAAACACGCTAAATCATGGAGGACCTCTCTCACAAGAATTTGCAGCTGCTATTGTTGTTCTTGATGTACCAAGATACAGAGCACAAATGCAAAGTCCCAACTCATGATGCAGGGTCCGCTTAAGAGTGGTGGTAGTGGTAGTGGGTGTAGGGGCTGGTGGTAGACGACCTGTAGGAGCATACTACACCAATGAAGAAGGTGAGATCGCCGTTTTTGAGTCATAAATTATGGTCGTTAAAATTAAATGATCATTAAGATGACAGTTATCATAGTAGGCTAAAAGCATTTGACCATTAAGTAACACATGGGTAGACATGAGCACTCCTTGGTGGCCATCTTGGTCAAAAATTTTGGTACTGAAAATGACAGTTATGAGCCAGTAATTAGATCCTAAATCTAGAAAATAAGAACCCAAGTAAGCGGTTCGTTTACGTAAGGGTCATTAAATCAGGCTAGGGCAAATAGTTATTGAAGTAAAAGAACAATGCACTTCCCCCCATTGTTCTGAAACCTACATAGCCCCATTACTAAGGCCTAGTCAATTTTCATAGATACCATAAGAGACTCATGAGATTTCATGGCACATCCATAAAGTTTTTAGTGCCTTAATAATTACCAAAAGAAATACACAGCACCTGAAATTATATTGCCCGTCTAGTAATCTAAAGTTGCATCTCCTATTGCCTGTAAGATGGAAGAAGAGTCATGCTTCTACATCTATGCCTCTTTCTTAATAAGTATGTACACCTCATCCTAACCATACAGAGAAGTCTGTGCACTTTGTCACTTTTTTCAAAATGCCCATTTTACTAGCAGAAGCTACGTCTAAAACCGACATTCTTTTGTCACAAATACGAAAGCTCAAGCACTGGGTAAATCAATTGGTTTTTCACTGTGATGCGTAGGTGAATGTGATTGAAGAGCTGAAGATATGATTTAGTGTGCTCATTGAAACTTTTCTTGTATATCGACCAGTGGTTTGGAAGTGAATTGTTTATTCATAAAAGCTCAGGTGTCATGTAAAGTAAGTTTTTAGATAAGTGAAAAAACTACGTAGAGTACGTTCTTTTAATGTTAGCCTTAGCGAGTTACTACAGGAGAAAAATAAAATAATACTAAGGAACATCATGCTATTATTTTTTGCAATTCTTTAAAAGATTTTAGACTTATTTTAAGAAGTACCCTGTACTTAGAACTCTATTAAAACTTTAAAGATATGTGGTATCTTTCTGTTTTACATTTTGTAATGGATTCTGCTATATTTCTAAGTCAGCTGACGCATAATCTGACATAGCAATAAAAAGAAAGAAACAAAATATCATGTTTTACTATAACAAAATGAAAATACTTACTACACATAAAACAATAACACTTGTATTTTATTTCACTGCTTATCCCTGATCGGCCGCACCTGTTCTGGAATTTGGATGTGACTAGGCTATTCCATTAACGTATTATAAAATCAGAATTTCATGTAGTGCATATTGAAAGACCTCCCTTACTTCCAGATCTTTGTTCACAGCTAAGTACCTGGGAAGAATATGCTTTTTACATAAAAAGTGGTGTCTTTACTGGATTTTCCAGGTGGAATAGATACCTCACTATTAATATGCGCTGATGCTGAGCCAGCTCCAAGATTGGCGGCATACTCGGTGAACACCATTAAGTGTTTGATTGCAAACGAAATCTTCTTGTGTTTATGCTTCTCTCGGCCTCAGAAGTAACTGATACAGTGTTTTCTTGAAATACTGGGGTCACAAAAAGTTGAATTCAGTTTTCACTATTGTTATCATAAACTTATTTTCCTGTTTTGGGTATAATATAAGTTTCTCTTGCCCAAAGGGTTAATACATTCAATATTGTGTCGGATTAATCGTATCGCCATTCAAACCCCTGTCAAAGGGAGGGTAGGGCAGTCCCATAGCAGGAAAGTAACGCACTGTTTAAGTGAATCGATTTGCAACAGCATAAGCAGCCAAAATGTTAATAACGTTATGGTCTCTGTTCTGGCCATCATGTGTCATTTAGTAAACATGAAGTTCCTTAATTGTACTCGAAATTTCACCAAAATTGCAGAAAAAATGTGCGGACTTGATTCGGTCTTATTTTTAGTAGGCAGTGTAGAACAACTGTAATATAACATAGGAACTGTTTCATGCAGTACATAGCTGTACTTATTTTTATTTTGACATTGATTTCGATCATAATCTAACATGTTCGATTCATCTGTACCAAAAGAGAACCACTGTATATCAAATGCATAATATTTTTCATTGTTCATACATGCATTATACACAGAATTTCGCTTATGTACACAAAACATATACATACAAAAGATATATTAAACTGTACGTTCCACATCTGCAATAATTAATTATAATACTGGAATGCTCCGCTTTGGTGTAACTTATGATACAAGTAATCATGTGCTTCTATCTTCCAGTGTAAACTATCATCGTACTTAGAGTTACACTAGTGCCTTGTCTACTGTTATAACTGCCCAAAGATCTTATTTTACAGGCCTAGATAGTAAAACATTTTCACTGTAGTTATATTCTAACCAATAACGTGCCCCTGACGCCATATTGCTCTAAAATTTGATAAACTACCGCAGGAATGAGACTTTACATTAATTATTTCTTCGTTAGATAGTGATTAGTCACCAAATTAAATTGTTTTAATACCATCACATAAAAACTTTTAGAACATGTAAGTGTGAATGCATTCAAGTAACAAAAGTAAATCATACAAAAACAGAGTTATTATGAAAGAATCATACATAAATGAACTACAATCAAACTTTGAGCTTCAAGACAGCTGACAGACTACTTATATAAGTTGAACAGTAGCTTCAGTGAAGAAATAACACTAATGTGTCCTATGTAATAATAATTTCCTATTTTCTTTACTATAATTCTAGACTTAGATCAGCATGTTTATTCGTAATCAGGCTGTTAGCTTCGGTCGGTAATGAACATGTTCAGACCTGAATAAACACTTGTGGTATTACACGTATCACATAGTTTCTTATGTCCATTTTTTTTTAATAAGGAACAGAAATAAATGTCATCAATTTGAAGGATGATGAGAATGTATTGAAATATTTAATCACACTTTATGCTGATCTATTAAAATAATGTGAGTGTACACACACACACACACACACACACACACACACACACATACATACATTGCACTTTAATGTTTCCAAAACATTATGACCACTGCCCACCGCTAGGTTGAACGCCTACCGGTGGTGTTGCGGGCACATGATGCAGTAAGGAAACAATGTAAGAGAGACGAATGGGCATTCATAGCGAACATACGGGCCGCAAATGCGGAAATCCATCGACATAATGGGATTTGACAAAGAAGAATCTCCGAAACGGCGAAGCTGGTCACCTGTTGGCGTACTACTGTCGTGAGCAGCTATGGAAAGTGATTGAACGATGGTGAAATAACGAGTAGGACGTATGGTATTGGACGACCACGTCTTACCACAAAACGTAGAGGGCTGAGGATCCAGGATAGACAGCGATCTGTAGCAGATCTGAGGACAGAGTACAATGCTGGTGTAGGCAAAAATGCTTCGGAACACTCTGTTCAAAGGCCATCGTTGAACATGCAGCTCCTCATCACACGACCCCCTACGTGCTCCTGTGTTTACCCAAAAATATCGTCAGTTATGATTACAGTGGGTGAGGCATGACTGAGTTTTCACCGTGGATCAACAGCAACGTGTCGCCTGTCGAAAGAATCGCGTTTCTTGTTACACAAGGTCGATGGCTGCGACGTAACACGCCGTCATCCAGGCGAATGGCTTCAAGAAACATTCACAGTGCCACAGACGCAGGCCGGCGAGGGCAGAATTATGCTATGAGGTATATTGAGTTGGGCTTCCATGGGATCTGTGGTGGTAATCGAAGGCATCTAGGTAGCAGTGATCTACGTGAAAATTATTGCTGACCGCTTGAATCGCTTCATACTTGAAATGTCCTCTACGGCGACGACATTTTCCAGTAGGATAAACAGTACGTGTTGCAAGGTCAGAACCGTGCTGCAGTGGTGTGAGGGGCATTATAGTGAACTCATGTCTTGGCTAGCAAATGTGTCTGGTCTGTAGTCATTGGAGAACACGTCGAGCGCCACCTGCGTATCCATAAACCACCATCCTGTAATTTGAGGGATTTGCTTGACCTGTGCGTAAACATCTGGGGCCACATACTACTAGAATCCTGTCAAGGACTTGTAATATCCTTGCCAAGCAGAACCTCTGTTGTATTATGTTTGAAAAGGGAACAACACGCTAAGCAACCAAATCTATCAGCTTTGATCAGTGTACAGTTTAGACGATATAAAATTGTAGCAAGCACCTACCGTTATCATCATTTCAGTCAGAACAATGATCGTAATCAAAGTTCTATAAAACTTTCTCGGACTTCTTCCACGTCAGTTCAGAGTAAAACCTCGAGGTTTCGACGATTACTTCCATCGCCTTCGTCAGGAACAATTGACCGCCAAAAATGCTGCTGTGGTGGCTTTATCTAGCCCAGAGACGGCTTCTGATTGGTCAGTAATTACGTAAAGCTACCGCAGAAGGTGTCAACGTCTGCGCTGGTGATGCCACCGGTCCTGCCGTAGCGTGAACATTCTGACGAATAGATATGGCTCTTTTCTACGTCGAGAGCTCGTTTCCAAGTACTGCTACGATTATATCCGCTGTCACGGTTGAAGATCTTCTCACACATTCTTATTTCTACAGCTTGTCTGGTTTGCAGATTGTAGTTATGTGAGTATTTAAAAGGGGGATATGTTTGTTGTGTACGTCATTTGCACCTACCTTTGGGAAAGTCAGTCTTCCTGTTATTTTTTCTTTGTTTAATATAATTGTTTAGAATTCTTGCCATTTTTAGGGACTAGACGTTTTCGTGCTATGTTATTCTGCGATATTTATCTGAGAAATACTGGAATTGGTATATGTGATAATATTATTGCTTTTAGGAAAATGTGCTCTCCCCCGTGAATTTGCCCCTGCTCGTTGTGCAAGTTGGATTCCAGGGGCATATCGAGTTGTATGTGCCCCTGTCTACTTAGCGCTGTGCGTAGAACCCAGAGATTACAATGGTACGTGCTAATGCTTTGTTACAGCTCAGAAAGATGTTTTCTTCTCCCTTTATGCATGTGGGCTTAACATACAGTGAAATTTTAGTGTTATAAATGATTCTAGGCTTGCCTTAGATAGTTATATTAATCGATAAAATAGCTAGTACGGACAGCAGATTACTATTCCCCCAAGGCACCACTACTCCGATTTTTGCCTCGAAAGCGGTCTAGCACTGATGCAACCTATTCGGCACAAGTGTCTCTCAAGCAAGGAATACAAAATTCCAGTGTGTGTTTACTTCCCGTGAGAAAATATGTCTTGTGCAATCTATTCAGAGAACTAACAAATAACCTGTTTATTGGTGTGAATTTTGTTGACGCTGGATAACACCTAGTAGATTTCGTACTTTTTCACATTATGTAACTTGACACATTTTGAATTTATTTATCATGATTAGGACCGTGAGTCCTTTTCTAATAACGAATCGCACATTATTCTCGTTTTACGGCACAAATGTTAGAATAGTTGTTATTTTTATTAAGGACTGAAATACAGAAAGATAATAACAGTATTAGCTGTACTAGAAACAGCTACAGTTTACGTTTAAATGTGAAGAGAGAATGAAAAGGGATTTTATTGAAGTAGATAGATTTACATTGTATGGTGTGGAGGGAATGAACACGATGGAAGAAAGATAGGGGACCGTGCAAAAACAGCGAAATGGAAATTTTGAAGAGGGAGGAGAAACAAGATGAGATAAGTAAACGAAAAAAAAGCGGAAAAGAAGACGATTTCCTAGTAGAAATTTACATGTGCGTCGAACGAGAACAACAGTTATACAAATTATTGAGATACAGAAAGATAATAACAGTATTAGCTGTACTAGAAACAGCTACAGTTTACGTTTAAATGTGAAGAGAGAATGAAAAGGGATTTTATTGAAGTAGATAGATTTACATTGTATGGTGTGGATTACTAAGATCAGAAAAGGCATTTACTATTAATTAGGGGATACATATTGAATGGAGATACCAGCAACCTTCGTATTCATCTACATCTTTATCTACATCTACATGATTGCTCTGTAATTCACAATTAAATGCCTGGCAGAGGGTTCATCGAAACACCTTCAAGCTATTCCTCTACCGTTCCAATCCGGAACAACGAGCGTGAAAGACAATCACTTAAATCTTTCTGTGCGAACTCTAATTAATTTATTATGATGACATTTCTCGATTTGTAGATGGGCGCGAACAAAATATTTTCGCATTCAGAGGAAAAAGTAAGTGATCGAAATTTCATGATAAGATCCTACCGCAAAGAAAAACTCCTTTTTTAAATGATTACCACTCCAGTTCGCATATCGTGTCCGTGGCACTTTCCCCGGTGTTTCGCGATAATACAAAACGAGCTGCCCTTCTTTAAAATTTTTCGTCAGTACCATCTGATACTAATCCCAAACCGTGCAGCCAAACTCCAGAAGAGGACAGACAAGTGAAGTGTAGGCAGTCTTTTTAGTAGACCTGTTGCATTTTCTAAGTGTTCTGTCAATTAAGGGCGGTCTTTGATTCTCTTTCCCCATATTATATATGTGATCATTCCAATTTGAGTTATTCGTAACTGTGATTCCTAGGCTTTTAGTTGAACTGACAACCTTTAAATTAGTGTAATCTTTCGTGTAACCGAAATTTATTCCTTTTAGTACTCACGTGGACAATTTGACGCTTTTCGTTATTTAGTCAATTGGCACTCTTCTCACCATACATATATCTTGTATAAATCATTTTTCAATTGGGTTTGATCATCTGATGTCTTTACAAGACTATAAAAGAAAGTATAATCGGAAAACAAACTAAGAGGGCTGCTGAGATTGTCTCCTAACTCGTTTGTATAGATCACGATCAGCAGAGTACTTGTACCACTTCGTTGGGGAACGCCAGCTGATACTTCTGTTTTACTCGATGACTTTTCTCAATTACTACGAACTGTGACCTTTTTGATAGGAAATCACGAATCCAGTCTCACAACTGAGGGGATACTCCGTAGGCACGCAATTTGTTTAGAAATCGATTGTAAGACACTCGATGTGGGGCCCATGGCTTGTCCTGATTCACAGCCTTTGACAAAGTCTGAGATAAATTCTAAATTTGCGTCAAAACTACATGGACTGAACATGCTAAGTACTTTACCTGAAATCAGCTCCCAAAAATACCCCAGAAAAACCTCTTGTCCTTGAGGAAAAAACTTCATTGTTAACCAATGTTATGACTTGTTTACACCCATACCATCTATCATAGATGGTTGTATCGATTCTACAGGGATTGAGTATATTTAACAAATTCACAACTTCATTAACATTTATGGCTAAAACTAGCTGAAAATTGTCACGGCAAATAAAAGAGCCTCGTTTCGAACGTAAATAGTCAAGTAAGTTCAATATGAACACTGTAAGTGCTTAAGTAAACAATAGAGCCAGACATATAGTGGGTATAGCCAGAGTCTGTCAGCATCGTAAAGACAGGAGGCACAAATAGTAAGTAATGTGAGACGTAAGTTTCTTCTGGCGTAACCAATGTTCAAATAACTTACAGGAATCGTCAACAATCGCCGGTATTTTGACATGACCACGCCCTGCCATTTTCAAGGCATGACTGCACAGCACTTGTATGTATATATGTATGTGTGTATGTATGTATTGAACTGGGGACCTAGAAACGATGGAGAGGCTTCGTCCCCGCCGTAGCCCTCAGTGGTACACAACCCCGCAACAGGCTACAGTAGTCCACTAACCCACCGCCGCCCCACACCGAACCCAGGGTTACTGTGTGGTTCGGCTCCCAGTGGATCCCCCCGGGAACGTTTCATTCCATGAGTGTAACCCCAATGTTTACGTGGTAGAGTAATTATAGTGTACGAGTACGTGAAGGCAGTGTTTGCACAGCAATCGCCGACATAGCGTAACTGAGGCGGAATAAGGGGAACCAGTCCGCATTCGCCGAGGCAGATGGAAAACCGCCTTAGAAACCATCCACAGGCTGGCCGGAACACCGGACCTCGACACTAATCCACCGGGCGGATTCGTGCCGGGGACCGGCACGCTTTCCCGCTCGGGAAGCAGTGCGTTAGACCGCACGGCTAGCCGGGCGGGCTTGCACAGCGCTTACTTGCCCTACTTAATGCATTGAAAATGGCAGGGTGGGCTCCTTCCGAAATATCGGCTATTGTCGACGATGTCACCCGGTTGCATTCCTGTAAGTTATTTGAACAAATGAAAAGTACTGTAGATCGTACATACGGGGACTGTCCAATGTCAAGAAGATGCATCACAGGTCCACAAGCATATCTGTGTCATTTCGTTGGTCGGCTCTTAATTCCAGTGCCGATCGAAGGGTTGGATCATGTTATAAAATGGTGTCAAGAAATTTTATATTATTAGCCATCAGACAAAAAACCCATATATTACTTTCTGGATCTTAATGTCGGTCCCACCGTACTCTGGACTTAACTGGTGGAGTTCTTCGTATCTGCATTTTTCTGGGAGCTGTTAATCAGTGACAGTCGCTAGGTAATTTGCACGTGGTTAACGGACGTCGGCTGACAGCAGAAAAGTTTGACAGTGGTAACTCGCAAGCATCTTTATCAAAGACTCTCCCAATGCAGTAACGGATAATTTCCCAACGCGAGAACTATGAGACTGTAGGTTAACGCTGGCGCATTCGTTTGAGATGTCAGCATCTGTTAGTATCCGAGATCTATTAGGTGCCACGACGAAGCCCCTGGGATAATCATACATAACTACACTGTACAAATATAATTGGTCGCCCTCAGCAGACCTCACTCTAAGGCCGTGTAGCATCATCTCAAAACCCGATGATGGTCTTAATTGCGCGAGAAAGATAGTCCACCTTTTTATTCAAGTCTGCTATATCCGTCTGAAGCCAATCACTGATGATTAGATCCCATAGAGCAATCAAATTGCGATGACGTTGATTTGCTACGATTCGTCTACTGTTCCAGATTGTTCCAGACATTTTATATGGGATTAAAGTCAAGTGATTTAGCGGACTAGTCGAAGAGTAATATGGTGAGTGAATGGTCGGTCGTCAACAAGAAATACAAGCGTGAAATCCTGTTAACAAGGCTGTTGTCGTATTGGAAGACGGGATTGTCCACACGAAGATGTAATTTTGTAATCGTGAATGGACAATTTTCTTCGGTGCTGTCATTAATCTTTGCAACAAATTCATTTGTTACATCAGATGGCGGTCCACTTCTTTCTCATCATGGGCGTTCATGTGACCTTCCTAAAGAATGTTACCATTTTTTTAAACATTGCTGTTACTGATAATGCCGGGTTCGCTTCCCGGCGGGGTCAGGGATTTTCTCTGCCTTGTGATGACTGGGTGTTGTGTGATGTCCTTAGGTTAGTTAGGTTTAAGTAGTTCGAAGTTCTAGGGGACTGATGACCATAGATGTTAAGTCCCATAGTGCTCAGAGCCATTTGAACCATTTACTCATAATGTTCTCTGCGTACATTGCACAAAGTACGATATGATTGTTTACAGCTTTCATGTGTTTCCCACACGTAATGCAAAACAACATGTAATTCAAAGGCGGTGGGACTTACGATGATAGCGGCCATTTTGATTCTCAGTTGCGGCACAACCAATAGTTCAGTAACCTTATTACGTACTACCCCCACTTCTTCGCACACTATACGGCATCGGAACTTACTTGCCAAAGAGATCTCGTATTATAGGAGAAAAATGAAGAACGAAATTGGTAATCTTACAACTAACATAAACGAACGAATTCGGAAAGGAAGCTCACTGAGTCAAACATCATAATGCCGTCATCTCTTTTAGTTCAATTTTTACTTTACAAGTTACTCTTGAGGCCAATATCCTATTTGATTCAGTTCATCATAAGAGAAATGGGAGTTACTTACATAGTGTCAGTTCTGTATGCCTGAAAATCAGAAGTATAATATTTTGATTCGACAACCTTCTCATGAAAACAGAAATGATAAAAACACAAAACTTACTGTAAAATTGCCAGAATAAATTCGAACAGAATGCTATTCTTACCCATGGTACCCATTATAAAGGGTATTGCGAAGCGAACCCCCCCTCCCGTCGCCATAGAAAGCAGTTACTGCACGAGGTTGCTTGCTAGCGCGCTAGCAACTGGTTTGGTCAGTGGTCGATATTAACTACAAAGGGCGTTCAAAAAGGTTTGCACATTCGCCTCCATTTATTTTTATTTTTTTTGCAAGAGAAGAATGAAATTCTTTGTGAACATACTTGGAACATTTAGCTATAAATTGAGTTTACTCACTCTAGCCTCCATCAACTGTGACGCATCTGGCCCAACGTTCTTTCCAAGATGTAAAAGCACTTTGGTAAAATTCTGGGATTGACTTTTACACCATCGCTTTACACAGGAAATAAGGTCTTTCTCACTATGAGATGTTTTACCGTATAGGTGGGCCTTCAGATGACTAAAGAGGTAGAAATTAGACAGGGCCATGTCCGGACTGTAGAGAGGATGAGGAACAATTTTCCAACCCATTTTCTTGATGTTCTTCCGCATCATAAGGGCTGTATGGGATTTGGTATTGTCATGGTGTAGCCTGATGAGCTGACCCTGAAGCTGTGGTCTGTGGGTCTTGATGGCATGTCGTAGCTTGTCCAATGACAAACAGTAATGGCCCCGGTTAATTGTGGGGCCAGGTTCCAAAAAGTCAATTAAAATGACACCACATTGATCCCAGAAGAAGGAGGCCATCACCTTTCGGCCCGCTGTTCGTGAAAGTCTTGGTTTCTTTTTCCGAGGGGAACCCAGATGACGCCACTCCATGGATTGGGTTTTGCTCTCAGGTTCGGACAAAAACAACCATGTTTCATCCTCGGTAATGGCGCCGTCAAAACACTGTTTCCACTCTTCAGTAAAGGTCTTCATGAGACCCTCGCACACATTCTTCCTCATCGTTTTCATTTCTCTTGTCAATAACCTAGGCACCCAACGTGCACAGATTTTTCTGTACGCTATTGACTGTACCAGTGATCCCACACTACCCAATGACAAACGAGTCATTTCAGCAAACTGTCGAGTCGTCACACATCTGTCGTTTTGGATGATTTGATGAATGGTCTCCTTATTCACATCACTCACTGCCGTCGATGGCCTACCGCATCGTGGATTGTCCATTAGTGAGAAATCACCTAATTGAAACCTTTGCAACCACCGCTGGATACTGCTGCTATCCACTGTGTCCTCCCCATAAACAGGGAGCAACTTCCTGTGAATAGATGTGGCAGATCATCGCCGGTCTTGAAGAGGAACTCCATCGCCGACCATTGCCGCAACCTGACATCTACTTCACGGTCCATTATGGCTCACATGTAAATAAAAGAAAATACTTTTATATACCAACTTATAGCTAAATTTTCCAAGTCGCTTCACAAAAAGTTTCATTCTTCTCCTGCAAAAAATAAAAAAAAATTAGAGACGACTGTGCAGAACTTTTTGAACGCCCTCTGTATAGGACTGATAAGATTTGCAGCATAATGATAGGCAAGTGAACAGCATTTGTTAAAATAATGTACAGTGAAACACTGAACTCTGAGTGGTGTATGATGGGTGGCTCTGCAGTTTAAGTCCTATACACTAATCCAACCTAACACAGTGAAAGAGAACTATTTAATCTATAGAAGTTTTGTCTGGACTCCTGTAACTAATAACTTTTTCTTTAGGCTCGGAATACTGAATAACATTTTGAGACAGTTTGCTTATTTCTATGCGACGATCACTCGTTGACAGCGGCTGGCAACTAACTGGTCGGTGACTGTTGCTGCCGCTGAATTGCTAGCGATGACGTGCGACAAGTGGCCGAGTGTGGCCTTGCAGCCACATTTATCCGCGATCGGCAGATGAATCGTCATCTGCACGCTATTTGAAGGAGGCAGGAAGTAGTCCTTGGTTTCGGCGGTCCATGTGGCATCAGACAGAACTATCGGTACTGTTTTAATGTCTTGCGGTGGAAGCGCAGTACACTGAGGTGACAAAAGTCTTGGGATAGCGATATGCACATATACAGATGGCGGAAGTATCGCATACACAAGGTACAAAAGGGCAGTGTATTGGCGGACGTGCCATAGGTAATCAGGTGATTCGCGTGAAAAGATTTCCGACGTGATTATCGATGCAGTAAGGGAATTAACAGCCTTTAAATGCCGGGTTCGTAGTTGGAGCTACATGCATGGGACGTTCAGTTTCGGAAATCTTAGGAAATTCAGTGTACTGAGATTCACAGTGCCAACAGTGTGCCGAGAATACCAAATTTCAGGCATTACCTCTCATCACTGACAACGCAGTGGATGACGACCTTCACTTAACGACCGAGAGCACAGGTGTTTGCGTACAGTTGTTAGCGTTAACAGACAAGCAGAACTATTCGAAAGCACCGCAGAAATGAATGTGGGACGTACGACGAACGTGTCCGTTAGGACAGTGCGGCGGAATTTGGCGTTGATGGGCTACGGCAGCAAACGACCGACGCGAGGGCCTTTGCTAACAGCACGCCATCGTCTACAGCGCCTTTTCTCGGCTCGTGACGATATCGTTTGGACCAAATGGTTCAAATGGCTCTGAGCACTATGGGACTTAACTACTGAGGTCATCAGTCCCCTAGAACGTAGAACTACTTAAACCGAACTAACCTGAGGACATCACACACATCCATGCCCGAGGCAGGGCCGGCTCGGTTGGACCCTAGACGACTGGAAAACGGTGGCCTGGTCAGATGAGCCCCCATTTTATGTTGTAAGAGCTGATCGGAGGACCGAGTGTGGCGCAGACCACACGAAACCGTGGATCCAAGTTGTCAATAAGGCAATATGCAAGCTGCTGCTGGTTCCATAATGGTGTGGGCTGTGTTTACATGGAATGTCCTGGGTCCTCTGGTGCAAATGAACCGATCATTAACTGTAGTTGGTTATGTTAGGCTATTTGGAGCCCATTTGCATCCATTAATGGACATCCTGTTCCCAAGAAACGATAGAAATTTTATGAATGACAGCCATTTCACCAGGCCATAATTGTTCGCGAGTGGTTTGAAGAATATTCTGTGGTTTGAAGGAATGATATGACCACGCATTTCGCCCGACATGAATCACATCGAACATTTATGGGACGGAAGTGAGAGCTCAGTTCGTGCACAAAATTCTGCACCCGCAACAATTATGTTTCTGCAGGGGACTTTCAACGACTTGTTGAGTCCATGGCACGTCGAGCTACTGTACTATGCCAGTAAAAAGGAGGTCCGATACTTACATTGGGAGGTATTCAATTACTTTTGTCACCTCAATGTAAGGTTCCTGTTACGTGTGCTATCTGCCTGGCGACAAATCAAAACTCCTTGCCCCATGCCTTAGACTGCCTAGCGTTGGCACCCACCATAGTTATGGGCGTGTACTATGTGTGTCGGTGGACAGGCCAGAGAAGTACGAATTTGGAATCAAATTTTGTAAGTGCAATTTATTTTGAAAACAATGTATTCTTACTGTGTTTTATTTAGTCAACATTAATTATAACACTGTCTTTTATGGGTAACAAGTTGTATGAATCGAGGTATTTTAACCTGCTGATTAGACTGAGATAGCTCAATTGTTTCAAAAGAATGCATTTAAAAAGTGTCCAAAAAGCAGCAGACATAATTTCTAAAAACGAAACCAAAAGCGAAAACTTGAATCACGTGAAGACAATCGATAATAGCGTTAATACGTATAATGTGTAGGAGACTGATATGAAATGAGATTTACAGTTTCAAGGAATTTTTTAATAGCCGAAAATGTATATTATGTTAGATCAAAACAAACTTTTAATACCGGGAAGTGTATATTAAAAGGAACATAGAGCCTTCAGTCGAAAACGACTGTTTATAATCGATGTTTACCTGGCAAGAGAAACAGTGAAGTCAACACAATTTTATCGGTCGCTTCTCCTGTCCTAGAGAGTTTTAGTCTACCTTCTGTTATTCCTGCTATATGTCATCTAGAATTAAGGTCCCTTTCTTTCACTCTATTCACAATACTGCGATGTGAATAGTACATCTACATCTACATGGATACTCTGCAAATCACATTTAAGTGCCTGGCAGAGGGTTCATCGAACCACCTTCACAATTCTCTATTATTCCAATCTCGTATAGCGCGCGGAAAGATTGAACACCTATATATTTCCGTACGAGCTCTGATTTCCCTTATTTTACCTTGGTGATTGTTCCTCCCTATTTAGGTCGGTGTCAACAAAATATTTTCGCATTCGGAGGAGAAACTTGGTGATTGGAGTTTCGTGAGAAAATTCCGTCGCAACAAAAAATGCCTTTCTTTTAATGATGTCCATCCCAAATCCTGTATCACTTCTGTGACACTCTCTCCCATATTTCGCGATAATACAAAACGTGCTGCCTTTCTTTGAAATTTTTTGATGTACTCCGTCAGTCCTATTGGTAAGGATCCCACACTGCGCAGCAGTAGTCTAAAAGATATGTAAGTAGGCTTTTCAGGTTTTTATGTCGGTAACGCCACGTAGTGCTCTGAATGAAAATCACTGACTGTGCTGTGTGCAATCTGTGGCTGGTTGGCATTGCTGGAATATTCGCTATTGTAGTGTTGGGCAGTTGGATGTGAACAGCACGTAGCGCTGTGCAGTTGGAGGTGAGACGCCAGCAGTGGTGGATGTGAGGAGAGATGGCAGAATTTTGAGAGCGGACGATCTGGACGTGTGTCCGTCAGAAAACAGGAAATTTGTAAGACTGGAGGTCATGAACTGATATATATACACTCCTGGAAATTGAAATAAGAACACCGTGAATTCATGGTCCCAGGAAGGGGAAACTTTATTGACACATTCCTGGGGTCAGATACATCACATGATCACACTGACAGAACCACAGGCACATAGACACAGGCAACAGAGCATGCACAACGTCGGCACTAGTACAGTGTATATCCACCTTTCGCAGCAATGCAGGCTGCTATTCTCTCATGGAGACGATCGTAGAGATGCTGGATGTAGTCCTGTGGAACGGCTTGCCATGTCATTTCCACCTGGCGCCTCAGTTGGACCAGCGTTCGTGCTGGACGTGCAGACCGCATGAGACGACGCTTCATCCAGTCCCAAACATACTCAATGGGGGACAGATCCGGAGATCTTGCTGGCCAGGGTAGTTGACTTACACCTTCTAGAGCACGTTGGGTGGCACGGGATACATGCGGACGTGCATTGTCCTGTTGGAACAGCAAGTTCCCTTGCCGGTCTAGGAAAGGTAGAACGATGGGTTCGATGACGGTTTGGATGTACCGTGCACTATTCAGTGTCCCCTCGACGATCACCAGTGGTGTACGGCCAGTGTAGGAGATCGCTCCCCACACCATGATGCCGGGTGTTGGCCCTGTGTGCCTCGGTCGTATGCAGTCCTGATTGTGGCACTCACCTGCACGGCGCCAAACACGCATACGACCATCATTGGCACCAAGGCAGAAGCGACTCTCATCGCTGAAGACGACACGTCTCCATTCGTCCCTCCATTCACGCCTGTCGCGACACCACTGGAGGCGGGCTGCACGATGTTGGGGCGTGAGCGGAAGACGGCCTAACGGTGTGCGGGACCGTAGCCCAGCTTCATGGAGACGGTTGCGAATGGTCCTCGCCGATACCCCAGGAGCAACAGTGTCCCTAATTTGCTGGGAAGTGGCGGTGCAGTCCCCTACGGCACTGCGTAGGATCCTACGGTCTTGGCGTGCATCCGTGCGTCGCTGCGGTCCGGTCCCAGGTCGACGGGCACGTGCACCTTCCGCCGACCACTGGCGACAACATCGATGTACTGTGGAGACCTCACGCCCCACGTGTTGAGCAATTCGACGGTACGTCCACCTGGCCTCCCGCATGCCCACTATACGCCCTCGCTCAAAGTCCGTCAACTGCACATACGGTTCACGTCCACGCTGTCGCGGCATGCTACCAGTGTTAAAGACTGCGATGGAGCTCCGTATGCCACGGCAAACTGGCTGACACTGATGGCGGCGGTGCACAAATGCTGCGCAGCTAGCGCCATTCGACGGCCAACACCGCGGTTCCTGGTGTGTCCACTGTGCCGTGCGTGTGATCATTGCTTGTACAGCCCTCTCGCAGTGTCCGGAGCAAGTATGGTGGGTCTGACACACCGATGTCAATGTGTTCTTTTTTCCATTTCCAGGAGTGTATAAATATATATAATGACTTTTGAACACTATTAAGGTAAATACATTGTTTATTCTCTACCAAAATCTTTCATTTTCTAACTTTGCCTATCAGTAGTTAGTGCCTTCAGTAGTTAGAATCTTTTATTTAGCTGGCAGTATTGGCACTCACTGTATTGCAGTAGTTCGAGTAACGAAGATTTTTGTGAGGTAAGTGATTCATGAAAGGTATAGATTGTTGTTAGTCAGGGCCATTCTTTTGTAGGGATTATTGAAAGTCAGATTGCGTTGCGCTAAAAATATTGTGTCAGTTTTGTGTTGATCAGAATAGTAAAGAGAGAAATGTCAGTACGTTCAGTTTTGCTTAGCTGTTTGAAAATCAAATAACGTAAGAGGTTTATCAGCAGTCATTGACAATTTTCCAAAGGGGACGTTTCAGAGGACGGACAAGCGTAGTGTAGCCAGTCTCCTTAGTAAGGTCTGTTACAAATGGTTCAAATGGCTCTGAGCACTATGGGACTTAACATCTGTGGCCATCAGTCCCCTAGAACTTAGAACTACTTAAACCTAACTAACCTAAGGACACCACACACATCCATGCTGGAGGCAGGATTCGAACCTGCGACCGGAGCGGTCACGCGGTTCCAGACTGAAGCGCCTTTAACCGCACGGCCACACCGGCCGGCGGTCTGTTACATTTTCTAAGTGTCTTGCCAATAAAACGCAGTCTTTGGTTAGCCTTCCCCACAACATTTTCTATGTGCCCCTTCCAATTTGTTCGTAATTGTAAAACCTAGGTATTTAGTTGAATTTACTGCCTTTAGATTAGACTGATTCATCGTGTAACCGAACTTCAACGAGTTCCTTTTAGCCCTCATGTGGATGACCTTACACTTTTCATTATTTAAGGTCAACTGCCACTTTTCGCACCATTCCGATATTTCTTCTAAATCGTTTTGCAGTTTGTTTCGATCTTCTGATGACTTTATTAGTCGATAAACGACAGCGTCATCTGTAAACAATCGAAGACGGCTGCTCAGATTGTCTCCCAAATCGTTTATGCAGATAAGAAACAGCAAAGGGCCTATAACACTACCTTGGGGAACACCAGAAATCACTTCTGTTTTACTCGATGACTTTCCGTCAATTACTACGAACTGTGACCTCTCTGACAGGAAATTACAAATCCAGTCACATAACTGAGACGATATTCCATAAGCACGCAATTTCACTACGAGCCGCTTGTGTGGTACAGTGTCAAAAGCACTTCATGTGAATAAGGAGCTAGTTGGGTTTCACAAGAACGATGTTTTCTAAACCCATGTTGATTGTCTGTCAATAGACCGTTTTCTTCGAGGTAATTCATTATGTTCTAACACAATATATGTTCTAAAATCATGCTGCATATCGACGTTAACGATATGGGCCTGTAATTTAGTGGATTACTCCTACTACCCTTCTTGAATACTGACGCGACCTGTGCAACTTTCCAGTCTTTGGGTACGTATCTTTCGTCGAGCGAACGGTTGTATATGATTGTTAAGTATGGAGTTAAAGCATCGGCATACTCCGAAAGGAACCTAATTGGTATACAGTCTGGACCAAAAGACTTGCTTTTATTAAGTGATTTAAGTTGCTTCTCTACTCCGATAATATTTACTTCTACGTTACTCATGTTGGCAGCTGTTCTCGATTCGAACTCTGGAATATTTACTTTGTCTTCTTTTGTGAAGGCGTTTCGGAAAGCTGTGTACAGTAACTGTGCTTTGGCAGCAGTGTCTTCGATAGTATCTCCATTGCTATCGTGCAGAGAAGGCATTTATTGTTCCTTGCCGGTAACATACTTCACATACGACCAGAATCTCTTTGGATTTTCTGCCAGGTTTCGAGACAAAGTTTCGTTGTGGAAACTGTTATAGGCATCTCGCATTGAAGTCAGCGCTAAATTTCGCCAATTTGGTATGTTTGTTTCGTTGTTTCTGCAACAGTGTTCTAACCCGTTTTGTGTACGAAGGAGGATCAGCTCCGTCGTTTGTTAATTTATTTGGTATAGATCTCTCAATTGCTGCCGATACTATTTCTTTGAATTCAAGCCACATCTGATCTACACTTAAATTATTAATTTGGAATGAGTGGAGATTGTCTCTCAGTAAGGCGTCAAGTGATTTTTATCTGCTTTTTTGAATATGTATATTTTTCCCTTATTTTTCGAGGATTTGGGGATTACAATATTCAATCTTGCTACGAAAGCCCTGTGTTCACTAATCCCTGAATCGTTTTTGATGCTTGTTATTAACTCAGGATTATTTGTTGCTAAGAGTCAAGTGTGTTTTCACAACCGTTTACTATTCGCGTGGGCTCATGAACTAACTGCTCGAAATAATTTTCAGAGAATGCGTTTAGCACAATTTCGGATGATATTTTATGCGTACCTCCGGTATTAAACATGTATTTTCGCCAACATATCGCGAGTAAATTAAAGTCACCACCAACTATTGTCGTATAAGTCGGGTACGTGTTTGAAATCAAACTCAAGTTTTCTTTGAACCTTTCAGCAACTGTATCATCTGAATTGGGAGGTCGGTAAAAGGATCCAATTATTATTTTATTCCGGTTGCCAACAATGACCAGTGCCCATACTAACTCACAGGAAGTATCTACTTCAATTTCGCGACAAGTTAAACTACTTCTGACAGCAACAAACACGCCACCGTCAACCGTGTTTAGCCTATCCTTTCGGAACACCGTTAGGTTCTTCGCAAAAATTTCGGCCGAGCTTTCAGTGCCTATAACGATTTGAGCATCAGTGCTTTCTATTAGGCTTGGAGCTCTGGTACTTTCCCAACACAGCTACGACGATTTATCACTGTTATACCAATGGTTCCTGTATCTACGTTTTTCCTGTGTTCAGCCTGCACCCTTTGTGACTGAAGCCCTTTTTGTGTTTTCCCGAGACCCTCTACCCTAAAACACTGCCCAGTCCACACTACACAGCCCCTGCTACCCGTCTAGCAGCCTTCTGCGTATAGTGGACACCTGACCTATTCAGCGGAGCCCGAAACCCAACAACCCTTTGGTGCAAGTCGAGGAATCTGCAGCCTACACGGTCGCAGAACCGTCTGAGCCTCTCATTCAGACCCTCCACTCGGCTCTGTACCAGAGGTCCGCAATCGGTCCTGCCGACTATGCTGCAAATGGTCAGCTCTGCTTTCATCTTGCAAGCAAGACTGGCAGCCTTTACCACTTCTGCTAGCCGCTCGAAACCAGAGAGAATGTCTTCTGATCCAAAGTGACACACATCATTGGTACCGACGTGGGCCACCACCTGCAGTTGGCTGCACCCTGTGCTCTTCATGGCATCTGGGAGGACCGTTTCCACATCTGGAATGACTCCATCCGGTATGCACACGGAGTGCACATTGGTTTTTTTTACCCTTCTTGTCAGCCAAGCCCCTAAGGGGCCCCATAACGCGCCTAACGTTGGAGCTCCCAACTACCAATAATCCTACCCTCTGCGACTGCCTGGATCTTGCAGGCTGAGTGGTTTCCTCTGAAACAGGACAGGCGTCAGCATCTGGCTCAGCGACAGTGTCAGCCACAGATACCACCTGGAACCTGTTTGTCAGAGAAACCGGGGATGCCTTTCGTGCGGCCGTCTGGGAAGTCTTTCGCCGCCTGCTTCGCCCCAGGGTGACCTCCCACTCGACCACAGGTGAGGGGTCAGCCTCAGTGCGAGCAGTAACTGGGTTGGCCTCCGGTAAGGACCGACCGGATGACTCTGACGTGCTGGACGTCCGTTGGATCCCCACAGCCGGCCCACAAAAGTGGTACCCATCCACTGCAGCCTCAAGCTGTGTAACCGAAGCCATCACAGCCTGAAGCTGAGAGCGAAGTGTCACCAACTCGGCTAGCATCTGCACACAACAATCGAAACTCCTGTCCATACTAAAGACCGTGGAAACTGCAGATAAATGGACTATCGGCACATGCTGCGCAACTCTACTGTAGAACCTGACGAAACCGTAATACGCAGATATTCAAAAACCTAACTACCGAAGCATTCAGGTGTAATTAATTTGACCCTGATTTGGAACTTGTAATATGTCACAAAATCGGTTTACTTTCCGATGTAAACGAAAAACGCGACAACTGTGGCTATTAGATATTAAATTTACACGCAGAAACTCAAGAAACTGAACTATTAAAGTATGCAGATGATATAATAAAATTCGCTTCTGGTTAGGAACTCGTAAATGACAAATGCGGTTACTTGCCTGTTTCTGGGTCTGTCTTTGTCGGCTACTGTTACCTGACTGGCTGACTAACACCAACAAGCGTAACTCATCAATTATTTCTTTCTTTGCTTTTTTTCCTTTTTTTATATTCTCCACACTTGCCTATCACGGTCTCTCAGAGGGTCAAAAACTTTTCTTAGAAACCTCCATTCAAAAGCTACCAATTTCTGTCCAGCTGCCTTCACGAGGTTAATGTCTCACATGCAAGACCAAAATACGCTCTTTTAGACGCTGAACGTCTCGCTTTAATTTCGAACTCACACCTATTACATTAAATGGAAAAACAGCCCCGGTGTTTAAAACTGTTTGTTGTTTTGAATGCCAAATCATTGGTTATTAGAGGTGTCTTTCTATCGTCCGTCTTGTAGGTAACCGTGTACTTCCTTTTCCCTTCACTAATTTTTATCCTTGTCTTCAGTGCAATGTTTTCATAGGCACTAGTGATGTCAGCGAGATTTGGTTTGCTTTTACTTATTAGAAAATCGTTATTTGTGTAAGTAAAGTGGAGGGGATTTGCTCATCCTGCTTTTAGGCCTCTTGGTTTGTATTTTTGGAAGTTTCTTTCAAATATTTCTAGTACTAGCTCCAATAGTAATGGGGATCGTGCATCTTCTTCCCTGAGGCCAATTTTGATTTCGGATTGCTCAGAGTTCGGTGAAATCGGTGACCAAATTTAAAAGTTATATGTTTAGACTTTTGTATGTCACGCAATAAAACCAAAAGGTCCTTACAGGTTTAAGTACTTACTGGAAACAATACTACGACTATTGGACTACAAACTAGGAAGCGATGTGTTTCTTACATTATTAAGTAATTACGATATAGTTCCTGATGCAATGAAGGGATAATTGTACCTTTGCATAGTCCGCCCCCGGTAGCTGAGTGGCGCCGGCACGGTAGCTCATCGTGTTCGGTCAGAGGGTTAGCTACCCTCTGTAATAAAAAACTGAGTGACCGGATGAACGAACAACCTGAACGGGTGTCATGACACGTCCGCCCCGAGCATATACAACGAGCAAAGTAGAACAAAATGAGATCAACAAAGAATTAAAAAAAAAAAAGTGGTCAGCGCGACAGACTATCAATCCCGGCTGGGTCGGAGATTTTATCCGCTCTGGGACTGGGTGTTGTGTTGTCCTAATCATCATCATTTCATCCCCATCGACGCGCAAGTCGCCGAAGTGGCGTCAAATCGACAGACTTGCACCAGGCGAGCGGTCTACCCGACGGGAGGCCCTCGTCACACGCCATTATTATTATACCTTTGCATAAAATCAAAACACAAACGCGGAAGCGTTTTAAATATAGTATCTTAAGATATATGAGTTTCGATAGTGTGAAACAAGTCTCTTCTGCCACAAATTTTGGGAGGCGGTGGTATGGACAAAAAAAAAAATGTTCGCTAAACATGAGCTCTAAAGAGCATATCAGTAATAGAAAACAACCAATCAATGTTTATTTCTCTCCACGACGCGTGATTGGTAATAGTAACTTGTCACGCGTCGTGGAGACAAATAAATATTGATCGGTAACAGTAAACTTGTTTTTTTTTATTTAAACATTTTTTATTGTTTTGATCCACACTACCACCTCTCAAAATATGGAAGTGGAGAGTCTGCAGTAGAAGAGATTTGTTTCATTGTATCGAAGATGAAAAGTGCTCATAGCTCTTAAGGTATGTGTTTCGGAACCCATGTTCACTGAGCCTTCTTTGCTTATAGTATCGTGTACATTCAACTGTATATGTTTACGACATTAATTACAGTTTTTACTCACTGTATGACCATAAAACAAATTAAGAAAATATGAAGATATCTATTCATTCAGAGAATCGAAGGTATGAAACGAAGTATCTGGATTTCAGAACTTGAAAAATACATTTGAGTCTAGATTAGCCAACTGTATATGTTTACGACATTAATTACAGTTTTTACTCACTGTATGACCATAAAACAAATTAAGAAAATATGAAGATATCTATTCATTCAGAGAATCGAAGGTATGAAACGAAGTATCTGGCTTTCAGAACTTGAAAAATACATTTGAGTCTAGATTAGCCAAAGTAACCGCTCCTAACGAACCATCAAGGCTAGCAAACATAAGAATACCCATTCAAAACGTGGAGGGATCAATAAGTTGTGGAGGTTTAGGGATTAAAATATGATGCCAGTGATGATAATGAAGCTACTGAGGTTTTCCTGTGATGTCTGTCAAAGTATGGACTCAAACTGTTCATCACTAACCATATTTACCATGCTTTGCTGTTTAATAATTATATACAAATTACCATAGGCTACTGCAATGCTTAAAATAATTTAGTCTAAAGAAAAGAATTACACATGTTCTCGCATCAGGGTAGTAAACAAAAAATGATTATTGCGGCTCTTGCGAAGGTATAAAATTTAATTGCAGTGTGACGGATGAGAATGGTCTCAGATTGACAATTGGATAATTATTTAGTCTTACACTCGCACCAGCACATTTCTTGATGAAAACACGATCACTCCAGACAGAGGAGCCAGTGTTTCAATTTAACGTATAGGTCAGTATTAATGACGTCAACATTAGACCTTTCTCCAAACCAGTGCAGGAGAGAGAGTTTGTGACATTATCATTGCATATCCAGACCAGACTGTTTACATTAGCGCTTCTGATTTTTTTTTCTATCAGAGTAACAGATCACATTACACGACCACGAAATTCAGCCCTCACATAACATCCTAAGACCGGAAAGAACTAATTAGCTGCAGATACCGTCGAGCGGTAACAATGTCAGTTTCAGAGGTGGTAAACATTACATAATAAGATAGCATTCTGATGTTTGCTGGCAGTGAGACTTTTGTGCTGATATGCGTTGCAACCCGGGATTCTTTCCATGGACGTTTTCAGAACACGAAGCTCGTTTTTAAGGCAACCCACATCGCTTACAACGAGGCCTACATATTCTGATTCACTGATCAAAGATAAATATGGCAGTGAGTGACAAAAGAATTCTCTGCGTCGGTGTGATCTGCTTCGACGAATTGTTGTACTGTGAAAACTACCCCGTCGAAGATTCTGTGGAAATGTACGTATGTCTAGAAATCGTAAGTAGTTACTTCATACTATGTTATGTCGTAGAAAGCTTTTATCTATCATTTATTTATAGGTTACTTGTGGTATATGGAAAATAAGTTTTTATTTCCTTGGCACAATCAAATGTTTGGGAGTTTAACTCTGGTACTACATGTAATCAGGAATTACAAAGACACTTAAAAAATGAATCTGGCTCTTATTTGTTGAGAGAGGTTAGAAGACATTGTCAAGGATGCATAGACAGTTGAATTGATACCTTTTGATGAGGGGGATGTTCATAAAACAGCGAATGTATGTTTCACGACAATCACGTTACAATGATATGGAGATCAAATGCTATCGATCGTAGAAGGAATTTATCGTTAACGCTCGATCAGTCATACGAAGAAACTGACATCGAATAACATATTTTTGTGTGTTCATTCGTTGTCCTCCAGCAAATGTAGGGGCAGTCAACTCAGACTGCTGTCAACTGAGTGTATTATATCGCGATAGCGTCGCTATAAATCACCGCAAAGAGAAAGACATAAAGTTAGATCTCCATCTGTCAGACGTGACAAGAATAGTGTACTATCCAATACATTTGCAATACTTCAAATCATCTTGCAAAAATGTTAAAATTTCTTTATTTTTTCTGATGAGCTAACAGCTAGACGAAAAATATATGATTACCTTAAACAGCACAGGTAAAATATTATTCAACAGCAAAGACGAAATGAAATGTAAGTCACAAAGTAGTGTGTATATGGTCACCTGCAAGTACTGTTAAAATTATATATAAATCAGTCATGCAGATTTACGACCGTTGGGTTATATGAACATCGGAGAAGATGGAGAGCACAAAAACTTTCTAATCAAGCAATAATGAAAAACTAGCCAAATGATCTAACTTATAACTTGACTAACTTGACCCTCCCCATACAGCTTGGGGAGGTAAAAAGATGACACTAATGATTGACATTAGAGTGCAATAAAAATAGAACCCAAAAGCTGACATGCAGAGTCGTGCGGCGAAAACATTAAAAAATATGTGTGATCGGCGTTCCAGTGGCCTCCAGTAACTGAAATACCACGAGCTTTCGATCGAGTATACGTTGACCACTGTCAAAGTGGTTCAAAATGGCTCTGAGCACTATGGGACTTATTTCTGAGGTCATCATTCCCCTAGAACTTAGAACTACTTAAACCTAACTAACATAAGGACATCACACACATCCATGCCTGAGGCAGGATTCGAACCTGCGACCGTAGCAATCGCGCGGTTCCGGACTGCAGCGCCAGAACCGCTAGACCACCGCGGCCGGCGTCCGCTTCCTCGCGATCGTAATACCCTGAGGTGATCGTCTAATAAAGTATTGGAATTTACAATCGGAACGATCGAGTCAGTGTTAATACAGGGCTCTGGACGATTAACTGGCAATATGTGTGCATGTGTATTGACAGATAATGATAATGACTTTTTATTAGTACGCTTTGAGTTATCAGCTGAATAAAGTTGTGATGAAACTGCTCGTTTCATTAACCTGGGTATGACAGAACAACAAAACTAATACTGGCATGGCATCTGCTGAGAAGGGGCAACGTCTTATGGCATGCAAGACTACGCACCAGCAAAGAACACGGAGTTGTACCAACGCCTACAACGAGTTGTGTTCAGTATCTAACATCATTGACAAGGTTGTGTTTTGTAGTGTGAACTACAGACAAAGACTGTTCGAGAGCAAATAGTCACAGGCTGTAGTCATATTAGAAAGAACTGTGTTAGTGAATGTCAGCAATTAAGATCATGGCTGTCATAACAAACGAGGTACAAGTAGATGGTGAATGAAATATACAGGAAAAAGACACAAATAATGGAGATTTCGTATGGGGCTTAGGGCTCGTGGAAGAAACTGAAATAAAGTAAATGGGTAATCAAGAAGAATCTAGAATCATAGACAGGGACAAAGAACTGAGTGCAGCTAATAAACAATTATTCAAAATGACAGTCACAATCGCATTATTTATTTTGCCGCCAACCGGTTTCAACCAACCGTGCACAGGGAAGGTGACGACACCAGCGAGCGACCAAATGGTGTAAATTGCCCTGGAGATGACCCCATCGCGAGTTGAAACATGTTGACAGCAAAATAAATAATGCGATTGTGACTGTCAATTTGAATAATTGATTATAAGTAAATTAATCGATGTTATATCCACACAACTATGTTGTCTAAAAATGTAAGTGCAGCTGAATGAGACAATGGGATGACAGTACGAGGAACAGAATTCGTTAGGAATGAAAATGGAGACATCGTAAGGATTGAGGATAGATAAACTAACATAAGCACAAAGGGCGTTGACGGAAAATTTTGAAATGGGTGACGGCAAAAAGAAGATGAGACACAAATGGTGTTAGAAATGAGGGCGGATGAATTGTGAATAGAGTCGCGGAAGAAACGAAAGAAAACTTATCAAGACTAATAGAACAACAACACTTATGAAGATTTACACAGATAGTAATCACTCATAATCGATATTTGCAGGAATAAGGCCATGAAACCCAGACGACGATGGCGATTTTTCATCTCAGATAATTCAGCAAAAGACCGAAGTGCGATATCTGAAAGAACAAATTGAAGAACAGAGGAAAACTGTCGAGAGTGTAAAGATAGGGGTTGTACTCCACCATTCAGAGTGAGCTCTGAGAGCTACGGGACTTAACTTCTGAGGTCATGAGCCCCTTAGAACTTAAAACTACTTAAACCTAACTAACCTAAGGACATCACACACATCCATGCCCGAGGCAGGATTCGAACTTGTGACCGTAGCGGTCGCGCAGTTCCAGACTGTAGCGCCTAGAACCACTCGGCTACTCCGGCCGGCTATCAGAATGGGATCAGTCGAAAGCACCACAGACAACATTCTAGGATATGCACTAAGAAACCTATCAGCAATTCAGAGCAAGAAATGCTTTCTACACAGCCGTAATTATAGGGGAAAAATTTGTCAAGGCGGAACTACGTCAGAGTGCTATATTACGGCTACTACACGTAAATGTTTTTGTCGTGGGTTTCAGTCGGAAGACTGATGCAGTTTCCCACGCTACTCTATGCTGTGCGAGCATTTTCATCTCTCCGTAGCTAATGTAACCTACATCCATTTGAAACTGCTTACTGTATTTATACCTACCGTACTCTACAATTTTCAACTCCACACTTCCTTACGTTACCATATGGACTATTACTTGATGTCTCAGGAGTTCTCGTATCAATCGATCCCTTCTCTTAATACAATTGTGTCATAAATTTCTTTTTTCCCAGTTCTATTAAGTGCCTCTTCATTTGTTAAGGGAGTTACTGATGTTCTGCATTCTTCTCGAGCAACACGTTTCAAAAGCTGCTAAATCTTTCTTGTCTGCGCACTTTTCATCCACGTTTCACTTCGGTGCACGCTCCACACAAATCCCTTCGTAAAAGACTTCCTAATTCTTAAATTTATATTTAGTATTAATAAATTCCTCATTTCCAGAAAAGTTTTTTCTCTTGCCAATCTGCATTTTATTTTGCTGCCCAATCTAATTCCCCCAGCGTCGTTTGATGTAATTCAACTACATTCCATTACCTTTGTTTCACGTTTATCTTATTAGCTCTTGTAATCTCATTCCGTTAAACTACTCTTCCAAGTTTTCTGATATCTCCGATAGAATTACAGTGCCGGCCGCGGTGGTCTAGCGGTTCAGGCGCTCAGTCCGGAACCGCGCGACTGCTACGGTCGCAGGTTCGAATCCTGCGTCGGGCATGGATGTGTGTGACGTCCTAAGGTTAGTTAGGTTTAATTAGTTCTAAGTTCTAGGGGACTGATGACCACAGATGTTAAGTCCCATAGTGCTCAGAGCCATTTGAACCATTTTTAGAATTACAGTGTCACTGGCAAAATTCGGAGTTCGTATTTATTTTCCCTGAATTTTAATATTCGTTCTAAATTTCCCCTTGGGTTCCTTCACAGCGTGCTGAATGAACAGATTGAATAATATCAGGAGTAGACTACAACATTGTCTCACTATCTTCTCAACCATGTCATCCCTTTCATGTCTTTGGACTCTTAAAACTGCAGCCTGATTTCTGTACAAGTTGTAAATAATGATTTACTTCCTGTGTTTTACCTGTGCTACGTTCAGAATCCCGGATACGTTCAAAATTTCGGTGAATGTAGTCCAGTCAAAATTGTCAAAAATTTTCTATTCTACAAATGCTACAAACGCAGGTTTGCCTTTTTAAAACATATCTTCTAGGATTCGTCATACAGTCAGTACTGCCTCACGTTTTCCTATATTTCTTCGGAACCCAAACTAATGTTCCCCGAGGTCGGCTTCATTCAGTTTTTCCTTTTTTCCTTTAACAATTCGTGTCTGTATTTTAGAATCATCACTTATTAAACAGATAATTTGATATTATTCACACCTGTAAGCAGCTATTTCCTTTGGGATTCGAATTATTACATTCTTCTTGAAGTCTGCGGGTATTTCCTCTGTCTCATTTACCTTGCACACCACTTGTGAAACCTTCCCGTCTCCTCTATATCTCTTTTGTTTTACGCAATAACCGTCTCCTCTATATCTCTTTTGTTACTCAACCTTCCCTTCTACAATAAGCTATGAAACCTTTCCTTAGGATTTCTATCTCTTGCTTAATAACAACAAATGAAATATTCCCTTTGAAATTTATTCTCTTTCTCAATCTTCGCAAACAAATTTAATTGCTGCTTGTTAAAACTGATTTTCTGATTATTTCGACGAAACATAGAATGTGTCGTCGTCGTCGTGGCCCTCAGTCGCTATCTGCAATAACCCAAAACTGTTCCTTACCTTTTTACTGTTACTGGATCGCCATCTGACTGCTACATTGAACTGGGACATTAATATACTTACTCTGGTTTACTACACTCTATTAACTGCTGGTGGGCTATCATATTAAGTGGCTGTATTTATTACCAAAGCTGACGTTATTCTTTAATTAATTTGGCTGAAGTTACGTAATTCATAGTTACACTTTTTCTTGACAATAATAAAATTTTTGCAAAGTTTTACGTTGATGGTTTTTTGGGATGGATGCAACATTGCTGGCAAAAATTAATTATATTCTGAAAACGTTTCTGGTAATGAAATGATTTTACAAACGTTCAAATTGGAGTTACTTTTTACAATAATCGTACAACTAGCATTGCGCAAACATACCTTCAGTAGTCTTGAGTTTCGCAAAGAAAATAATTCAATAATGTTAGTTCCTCTCATAGTTAGCTGATGTCTCTATTCATGCGTTTATGATCTCCTGTAAATCATAGCTGGTGACTGGCAGGCACACTGCTCCTCTCAACCTCTCGCTTCAGACCTGCTACCAACTCGCTTCACATCTCGCTTACTACTGACTTCCTACGAACGCTAAAGTGCGGTCTCTCTTGCCAACAATACTTTGGTGCAGACATTCCCTGCTACCACAATTATTTCCAAAATGACAAATATTAATTATTCCTACTTAATTCTATTAATAAAATACAAACACCTTTCATAAATTGTGGTTTGACAATAGACAATAGAAATATACACGTCTTACACTTGGAATAGTTTTATAGTGGTTGGCTTACCCTCCAAGGATCTCAATACTTTAGAACAAAAGTCATCTACTCCAGGGACCTTGTTTTTCTTAGGTCTTTCAGTGGTCTGTCAAATTCTTCTCGCTCTATCGCATCTCCCATCTCATGTTCACCTACTTCATCTTCTCTTTCTATAATATTGTCATCAAGTTTGTTTGTCATATATAGTCCCTCTATATATTCCTTTCCGTTTTCACTTCTTTGCTTAGTACTGGCTTGCCATCTGAGCTCTTGATATTCAGACACTTGCCTCTCTCTTCTCAAAAAATCTCTGTAATTTTCCTATGGACGGTGTCTGTTTTAAACATTATATAATTCAGTCCGAACCTTCAAGTGTCCCCAAGTCTCTTCCACGTACAGTCTTCTTCACTATTTTTAAACTATGAGTAAGTTAAGATTAAATCATGTTCTGTGCAAAATTCTATCAGGTGGCTTTCTCTTTCATTCCTTTGCATTAGTCCATATTCCGCGACTATTTCTCTTTATCTTTCTCTTCCTACTACCAATTTCCGTCCCTCCGCCTACCACAACTAAATTTTCGTGTTTGCTAACTACCGGAACTCCGAACTCCGAATATGAGAATGCTACGTTTTTTTTCCTGATGATGACAGCTTCCTGACTCGTCCCCTCCCGGAGACCCAAATGGGGACTATTTACCGCCGTCACCATTTAGGGCGTACTGTAGAGCTGGATGCTCCCTGGCGAAAAATATTGTATGTAGTTTCCCGGTGCTTTCAGTTATTTACAGTATCAGCACAGCACGGCCATGTTGGCTTATGTCATAAGACCAGATGAATCAGTTATACAGACTGTTGTCCCTGCAACTACTGAAAGGGCTCTTACCCCTCTTCAGAAATCATGGGTTAGTCTGCCCTCTTCGCAGGCATCTCTCAGTTGTGGTTGTACCAACAGTATGGCTATTTACCCCTTTGAGGCACGCAAATCACCCAACCTCGGCAAGGTGTGTGGTTCATGGAGGATGAGGAAGGGGGTGTCGTGGTTATGGACCTGTCAGTACAAGGCGCCACGACTCAATATACGAGGGAACTCCCCACGTCCTCGAAGAGAAATGCAATTAAAAATTATTTTACAGTGCTACAAGTCCAGCATTTCAAGCCATCGCACAGAATTCATTTGCGTAGCACACCACATACTTGTAGGAAGAAGCGAATGCTGTTGGCGCAAGAACTGCAAAGGTTGTTTGCACTACAAACGTTATGAAGAGGTCTTCATGTAATAATGCTGGTTGCGAATGAAGCAACAGTTCAATGGCTGCCTGTAATAGAAGAAAAATAATCAAAAGATAAGTTACGAAAGAAGAATATGACAGATAAAAGCAAAGAGAACGAATAATTAGATACTTAAGGAAAAAAGGTAAATACGAATGCAAGAGAAGAGACAGTAAGAGGGAAGAAAGAGTGGAGAAGGAAGATACGAGGTGCAGATAACGGGAAGAACAAACTGAGCGTAAAAAGCATAAGAAAGAAGAGAGACAGAGAAGAACTGAGAGGAGAAGCAGGAAATATGAAAGAGAGAACGAAGGAGATCTCTACAGTAAAAAATCGAATGTCCATGTCCATCCAAATGTAGTCCAGCTTACATGTATCACCTCTGGCTTAACATACAGCGCAAATAATGGAGCAAATATCAAGAAATAGTGCAGAAAGCGGAGCTACCCTCGCGTCAAGTGCGAGACCCAGACAACAAAAAGAAAAAAGGCGCACAAAAATAACAACAACTAGAGGAAATAATGCTAGAAGCACAGAATCTAGGATTTTCTCTTAAATTTAGATGCTACACATTAGTTTTAAAGTTTTTTGGTCCTCTCAGAATATAAAGTTGCGGTACTATACGGGAACAGCTGAGATAAGGAATGACGGCATGCATTGCAAGCATAGCGTGAAATGACCCCGTGAGGCGGTCGTCTTTCTCAAGTACTGACTGGAACCCACAAGACGCAACGTCCGCTTCGATATAAACGGTGTGATCGAAAAACTAGTAATGACTGAGAAGTGACAAATATTCAGAGTTACTTCTTCATACTTCACTTAGTGACCAATTGGCCACTGTCGTAGTTACTAGATTTGTATCAGCTAAATGTTGAAATTGCGTGTTTAATAATCTTAGATGTCTAAACCAGCATCGAGACGCTACCAACATGAGGGCTCCAATCACCTTCGATACGTCATTATTACAGAGAACACAAACTTGCCTGTGGCAGATTTATTTGCCCACTTAATCATCACCAAAACTGCAGAAGTAAAACACTCTGTGTTTTCATTTTTCCTGTAAACATATTTTCATTTAAAGCTTAGAATGATGTCCAGTGAATACCGCAGTCATTTGATTTAGTCTGTGTATTCTGGAAGGTTGTGACGTTATGAAATGAATTAAGGAATGTTCTTAATCCCTTGCTTTTTGGCGCTCGCCGCGGTTTCGTAAGTGTTTTCCTGACGTTTCGCCATGCACAACAGGCTAGCATTGTCAAAGGCTGAGCCGAGGCCGCGTCGTCGGTGTGTGGGTGTGGATACTCGTCTTGCTGTAAGAATGCCGATTTCCTGTATCAAGGTGCTTGGCGTGGCCCTCTACGAGCCTGCTCGGCCGAACACACGGTATGTCTCTCCTCTCGGACGGTAGCCATGCGGGGTCACCGAATCCCTGCATGGCTTTGAGTTTGGCTACTCTGAGCACATGGTACTCGTGGGATTTCGCTCGATGTAAACGGCAATAACTGGGAACAAGAAATCGCAGATTCGATAGGCCACGACCTTGCCTATGTGTAATTCCGATACACGAGGATAGACGTTTCACCTTCTTACTTTCCACAAGGAACCAACATTTAGGTGTGATTCCCGACTGAGAAAGCCACTGCAGAATATTTCTTTATATGACGACGTTCCTCCTAGTTACTTTGTGCGCTCAAGCTGACATCTTAATAATTTACATATGCAAGCGTGTAGCACGCTTCATGACAGTATGACATTTGTTACATGCCGTCTTCATGTTGAAATATTAATGGCCAGCAGTGTAGAAGAGACACGGAACATCCAATGAAGAGCGATACATTTCGTCACGAAATCGTTTAGTAAACGCAAGAGTGTCAACGGAAACGCTCAACAAACTCTATGGCAGCCGTTAATGGAGAGGTGATGTGCATCATGGACGAATTTATTGATGCGTTTATGTGAGCATACATTCAAGGAAGAGTCTTGAAACATATTACCTTCCTCCTACTTATATCTCGTGAAATGGCGACGACGACAAAATTAAAGAAATTAAACTTGTATAGAGGTTTATCAATAGTCGTTCCTCGCACGCGCCATACGTGAATGGAAAAGAATAGAGGCGAAATGACAAATCGTGCTAGGATTACTATCTGCCACATATCGTAAAGTGGATTGGAGAGTACAGATGTACATGGAGATGTACATGCCGATATCAGGGAACGAACACATCGAAAACTTCATTAGACATTACAACCCTCGTGTCTATCAGGCAGGGACAGAGGGATTCTCGTTCAGTTGAGGATTACAATTGAAGAAAAACTGGCCTAATAGGCGTCCATCTCTATGACAGGCGAGTGAAAGATGAAACTACTGTTCGATCTCGTGGATCCGTTTGTTCACCGATAGCCCCGAAACAATGCACCACTCCATATCCGCCTAATTGTGTCGCAATAGTTTTAGGAACTCTCCATGGACGTGAAGTGGTTTGTGTGGGCCAAAATACTATTTAGCACATGTGATATGCCGCAGGCACACATTCCCAGCAATCATCACAAGTTATAGGCTGTGGTTGAGTGATCATAGATGAGGATGGCTGTCAATGTATTTGATGTTTCGTGGAGTCATACTGACATGCGTCGTCTCTGTCGTCAAAAGGTGAAGGATGCTAAACTCTACAAGGTATATGAGCCTAACTCAGCTGCTCGTGAGTGTTTATTGGTCTAACTAGATGAGTAGTAGAATCCTGTTTCACGAAACAAGTACACTGTTAACCACGAAAACTGCAGCACCAGGAAGGGTATGATGTAACGAATTTTACTTATTGTGCACATACAACACAATAGGTGATATTAGGGTGTACAGGATACGAAATTAATTTGTAGGGCTGCCACTTCTGGCAGAAACAGCATTAGTATAGCTGGGCATCGTGTCGAACTGAGTTTGGTTGTCAGATTGAGCATATCATTCCACGCTGCTTCAACACTCTGTGCCAGTCAATCGTCGTGGCTGGCGACTGGTGGCGCGCCAGTGTCCATGATCAGATATTTCCAACTGGTGAGAATACGGAGAATGAGCTGGCAAGGCAATGGTTGAAAACCCTCAGCATCGAAGTAGGTCATGTTATTGGTCTTGCCATATCTTGTTGAAAGATTATGGCAAGGAGACGTCAAATGAAGAGCACAGCCATCGGCCTTACCACTTCAGGTATGTAACGCCTGCTATCACAGTCAGTGGCTGTGCGAACAGGAGGTGACCGTACTGTGTACCCAATGGCATCACGTACCATCACGTCAGGTGCTGGACCCATATCACGATGTCGAATGCGATCTGGCAATAATCGTTTTCCTTGGAGGTCCCACACAAGGAAACGCCCGTCGTGATGGTGTAGGTAGAACAGGGAGTCATCTCGAAAGACGACATGGCGAGTCTCCCAAGACCAGTGTAGTCGTTCGTCGGGCCAGTGTTTGCGCGACTCTCTGCTGCTATATATTCTACGTATATACTGAACGCCAAAGAAACTGGTGTAGGCATACGTATTCAAAACAGAGACACGTAAACAGGCAGAATACGACGTTGCGATCGGCAACGCCTAAACAAGACAACAAGTGTCTGTCGCAGTTGTTAGATCGGCTACAGTGGCAGGTTATCTAGATCTAAGTGAGTTTGAACGTGGTGTTATAGTCGGCGCACGAGCGGTGGAACACAGCATCTCCGAGATAGCGATGAAGTGGGGATTTCCCGAACAATCATTTCACGAGTGTACCGCCGTTATCAGGAATCCGGTAAAACATGAAATTAAAACATGAAAACTCCGACATCGCTAAGGCCGGAAAAAGATCCTGCAAGAGCGGGATCAACGACGACTGAAGAGAATCGTTCAACGTGACAAAAGTGCAACCCTACCGCAAATTGCTGCAGATTTCAGTGCTGGGTCATCAACAAGTGCCAGAATGCGAACCATTCAGCGAAACATAATCGAAATGGGCTTTCGGATCCGAAGGCCGACTTGTGTACCCTTGATGACTCCACGACACGAAGTTTTACGCCTCGCCTGAGTCCGTCAACACCAGCATTGAACTGTTGATGACTAGAAACATGTTGCCTGATCGGGCGAGTCTCGTTGTTTCAAACTGTGTCGAGCGGATGGACGTCCACCGGTATGCAGACAACCTCATGAAACCATGAACCTTGCATGTCAGCAGGGGACTTTTCAAGCTGGTGGAGGCTCTGTAATGGTGTGGGGCATGTGCAGTTGGAGTGACATGGTACCCCTGATACGTCTAGATACGACTCTGACAGGTGACACGAACGTAAGCATCCTGTCTGATCACCTACATCCGTATATGTCCATTGTGCATTCGGACGGACTTGAGCAATTCCAGCAGAACAATGCGACACTCTTCGCGTCCAGAACTGCTACAGAGTGTCTCCAGGAACACTCTTCCGAGTTTAAATACTTCCTCTGCCCACCAAACTCCCCAGACACGTACATTGTTGAGCATATCCCGGATGCCTTGCAATGTGCTATGCTCAGTTCGCAGAATTCCTCATCTATTCTAAATCTTAATAACTAACTATATGAGTGAATGCTTATACATACATATCACAATATTCAGACGCCATTTTATGTTTTTCACTTGTTCCTTGTGTAGTATTTTTTGAATTTCTTGACAGGGTTGTTACTCGACAACTGAGACCTGGAGGGAACGCTGCCAACAACTGCGCCGTTCTGGGTGAGCTGGGTGTTCAGTGCGACTTGTTTGGAACGCTCAACAATAATTCACGATCAGGAAGGTACGTCCGATATACATAGCTTTCTTATCAGTGTTTATAGGACCTACGTCAGCAGTCTCGTCATTCTTATATGTAACTTCGTTGTTGTCGTTGGGAACATTAATATATAAAATCTCGTCAAATAAATAACCTAATGAAAAACCATGACAATGATAAAATATCAGGATATTTTAAAATGATTAAATACACAGTAATGTATTCAAAAATGTCTAAAGAGCTACGATTTGAATATTTTCAAACTTAGATGTTAGAGCCAGACTTAAGTTACTTGCTGTTTGTTCTATTTTATCACCTTTGATACGATTTCTAAAGAGATAACAAAATTTATTAATCGTTTGTCTCTTACTGCCTTTAAGAAAACAGAGAGAATATACTCATACAAGCCATAGGTTGCCTTTTCATTTCCAAATTGGGTGCACTTTTTCAAGCTATGAGGTTCTGTTGTTTTTACTGCAAATCCCTCATAGTGGCGATTCTTCTCGTTAGTCGAGGAAACAGTGTGTCCAAGAGCAGAGTCGTTATGATACACCCAGAGTAAGAATGAGCAATGCCTCAGTAGCTGGAATGAACTACGCTGCAGCCAAATAATAAATTTTACTGATTACAGTTTGTTGTGTCTCACATCCAGCTATTGCTGTCTCCGCTGACGGTTTGATCAGTGCCTGAACAGCGATGGCACTCACTGTGTGTAGAGAGAATGTACACTATGGTATTATGTGTATTTTGAAATTCGCCTTGTGTCTTAAACACGCCGCGTGGTATTAGCTGAGCGGTCTAAGGCACTGCAGTCATGGACTGTGCGGCTGGTCCCAGAGGAGGTTCGAGTCCTCCCTCGGGCATGGGTGTGTGTGTTTGTACTTAGGATAATTTAGGTTAAGTAGTGTGTAAGCTTAGGGACTGATGACCTTAGCAGTTAAGTCCCGTAAAATTTCACACACATTTGAACACTTCTCACACCCGCCTTCCTATTTTGTCAAATACGCACATGCTCTGATACGAAGTATAATATCACTTTGTTGTCACTGTAAGTGAAGGAGGATGCCCGAATTATACGGGATCTGTCTTTCCGCTATGTACGTACAGCGAATAGGTCATAGTACAGTGGAGGAGTCACACAACACAGATGAGGAATATCCTGATTGAGCGCACCTCATCTACACCAGTGTCTTCAAAATTACATCTATCTCTGGATCTTAGTATAGGCGAAAAAGTCACTGAGCAGCCAGTAATTTCCTCATTTTACGATGCTACAGAATAAGGGTAATGCATTCATCAACTCAAAAGTTAGTTTGAACACTACAGTGCGGTAGTAGGCATCATCCTTTGCGTTTTTCCCATCTTCTGAGTTACGCAGTCAGTGATAGGATATACGTTATAATATGGAGAATCACAGTGGAGCTTTTGTATGGAGGCACGTGAATAAAATGCGGGTCCACGTGGTCCACATTAAAATCTACCCGTCATGGTGATTCCTTAGGGGTCTCACACAGACAAAAACTTGTTTGGGCTTTGAGTGAGGTCTTGAAATCACACTTAATTTGCAAACTGCACTTAAAAGCAAACTGGATTTCGGTTGGGTTTTTAAGACGTAAAGTTTCGACCTTAATGTACGACATTTGATCTTCAAAGGACGCAGTATCTGAGATGTATGCAGGCTCCATGTATACAGCGCGTTACTTGAAAACAGATGCTGCTATGGATGAAACAAAACATTTCTTTCTTTGTCAAGCCTCCAACGTTTAGTTTCCTGATGTAACTTCCACCATTTTTAAGCCACCCATCTTCTTCTTTCAGTCTGGATTTGAGCGAGGAAGCAACCAGGAATGTACGAGCCCTAATTTTTTGGGGCACCGTGATTTTTACCGGCAGCGTTCAAATGGCTCTAAGCACTATGGGACTTAACATCTGAGGTCATCAGTCCCCTACAGACAGGGCCTTGAACTAAGGAGATCTCCTTTCGGCAGAGAAACTAGAATAATTTTTGATAGCGAAAATGCAAAAGATCTGGAATTATTCAACCTTACACTTACCTAAATGTCCTCATTCATGTATGCATCTGTGATTTCTTTTGCATTGAAGAATGTCCCGGCACACAATAGATGGAGCCTAAACGAGAATTTGAAATATTATTTATTTAGTGTACAGCTTTTACTGTCGGAAATCTCAGAAGAGATGCTCGGCTCGCCTTCGATGCAGCTCTTTTACTTAAAATGAAAATGGGAAACGACAGTAAACCATTTTCAAGCTAGCGGACGGATAGATTCACACTACATTGCCTCCCGAATCCATGGATTGCTAGTTAAGAGGCTCACCACGCAGAGCTACCCCAAGCTGGTGTAGAATTTGAAAAAATTGGTTGTTGTACATTGTTTTAAAACAAAAGAAAATGCTTCACAACAATCGACTAAATTCTGACATTGCATGTTTTTCCTTTAATTGTGTATGTTTACTCATTTGATAGTGCACGAGTGCATGCATATTTTAAGATTTAATTGCGCATGGGACTGCTGGCTTCAGTTACAACAGCGTAAACAGATTTTGGACGAAGAGGGAGGGATGCAGGCATAGTCGGCTAGGACGAAGTCAAGCAGCCTGCTGAAATAACTTTTTCGAAACGAATGAATTATAGAATGTGCTGTCGTTATATGCCCCTTCGACTCTCCTTGTGAAATACTGCAATCCCAAAGCTCTACGAACCTCCAAATATCGACAATTATTGAACTACTAGGAAAAAAAGAAAACCTAAATTAGTTACAAACTACGACGTGCC
Source organism: Schistocerca piceifrons (assembly GCF_021461385.2). Lineage (NCBI taxonomy): Eukaryota > Metazoa > Arthropoda > Insecta > Orthoptera > Acrididae > Schistocerca > Schistocerca piceifrons. The sequence continues at coordinate 269,181,064 of NC_060140.1, read as the reverse complement.
CACACTTTATTCAACATCTAAACGTCACTAAAGATTCGGATTTAGGTTATGACACGTTCGATATGCCTGCCGTCGTGGGCGATGATGTGGCGCAGACGAATAGCGACATTTTTCATGACCCGCTGAAGTGTCGGAACATCGATGTTGTCGGTGACCTGAATTGCTGTTTTCAGCTCAGCAGTCGTTTTGAGGTTAGTGCTGTACACCTCGTCTTTAAAAAAGCCCTACAAAGAGGAGTCGCATGTGTTCACATCCGGCGAATATGACGGCCGATCGAGGCCCATGCCAGTGGCCTCTGGGTACCCCAGAGCCAGAATACGGTCCCCAAAGTGCTCCTCCAGGACATGAAACATTCTCCTGCTTCGATGAGGTCGAACTCCGTCTAGCACGAACCACATCTTGTCGCAATCAGGGTCACTTTGGATAATGGTGATGAAATTATCTTCTAAAACCTTCACGTACGTTGGTAATCACCGTGCCATCAAGGAGTATCGCACCGATTATTCCGTGACTGGACACTGCACACCACACAATCACCCGCTTAGGGTGATCCCTCAAATGCGCCAATTTTACTCATTGGCGAATCCATTCAAATGAAAGTGTCGCTAAACCATAACATACTAATTCCCATCATGGCTTCCGGCCAACCACGTAGTTTGAACGTCCTAACGCACGCCGTTCAAATTTTTACGATTTTATTTCGTATTGTTCAATAATTGTCACACTCCAGAAAAATGGAGTCAGAAGTGTCTGCTCAGATCACATTTCGCCACATTTTGTGTAAATGCATGTGAAGTGAACCAGTGATCAAAAGTTATGTGACAAACTGTGTGGAAACAGTGCACTGAATAGCTGTTGATCGAGACACCAACCTGACACGTAACAGGACGAAGAAATTTTGCAGATGACATGCTGTAAAAAAAACGACGAAAAAGGCACAAAAAAGGGATGTGTAATAATGCAGTTCATCTAGCGAGGTAATTTTAAGAAATAAAAATTTGAACCACTGAAGATGACACATAAGTGTCGAAACATGTCTGGGTAAATACAAAAATAAACTGCGTTTGCATAAGGCGAATTTTCAAAACAACCTAATTTTAAATCGCAAACACGGAAGAACATCAAGAGGAGCTTCAAGCCTTAGTAAAACGAGAACAAACACAACAATTACTACAAATCTTTATTCATCAGGAGTATAGTAGACAAGCAGCGTTAACACATTAATCGGCTCACACGACGTAGTTGGGTGGCATCAACAAAACGCTCTCGAAGCCAACAAAGGCGGCTTCCGAAGTAATAAACGTTACGCACGTGGTCACACAATTCAGTCTGAATACAAACTCAGTCTGATTCAACATGTGAAAACTAAAGAGCTCCCACAGTATGAACTCGCGAGATTTTCGTGATTTTGCAGAGAAGATCTTCAGCACTGACGGGGAAATATTATTTTGTAAACTATGTGCAGTTAACATGACTGTAGAAGAGCGCTTAAATTTGCAACAACGCTCTAATACCGCCAAACATAGCAGAAATACGAATATCAGTGCTGAAAATGACAGCAGAAAAACGCTATTATCTGAGCAAACGGGTCCACTTTCAATCGTGCAATCGTCCTTGAAAGACTTGTGTGACATGATGAGGTCTTGCAACATCCCATTGGGTAAGCTGAAAAACGCTTAAGACCTCTCTTGGAGAAGTACACAACACACCCAGTTCCAGATGAACCTACGTTCAGAAAGAACTGGTTGTCCGTGTTCTACGAGGAGCAGCTCAACAAAATACGAAGTAGTGTTGCTGACCAAAGGTCTGGGTGTCTATAGATGAAACCACCGACATGGGTAGGCGCTATGTTGCAAACGTTGTTGTTGATGTTCTAAAAGTTGACGGGCCTGGAGAAATGGTCCTCCTAACGTGTGAACCTCTCGGGCATTTTGTCTGAAGCTACTGTGGCCGATTGGTTTGAACAGAGACAACTTTTTGCTACTAGTAACAGATGGTGCTTTGTGCATGGCTAATGCGGCCATGGGGCTTCAGGTTCTCTACAACAGTATTGTATACTCACTTGCCTCGCCCATGCGTTATACAGAGCTGCAGAAAAGGTGCAGCCAAATTACTCTGATACGGACAAATTAATCTCACGTGGCAAGAAAATCTATATGAAAGTCTTCTACAGGTGCAGTAATTACAGGAATTTCACTGTCCCTCCCGGTAAGCCTGTTCTTACATGATTTGGCTTATGCTGCTGGGTATTACTGCACCAACTACACCAAAATAAATACGATCTTTTGTCGCCTTGATAGCGGAGAATCAAGTGCTTCAAACCTGTGAAAGAGGTCTTCACAAATACCTTGTCTGGACACTTGGCATACATCAACGCCAACTTTTCATTGGTATCAAAAGCCACTACGCGAATGAGAGCTGCTGATACTCCACTGTGTAACGCCTTGGGTATTGTGCAACATGTGCAGAGTGAGTTGGATCGAGCTCGTAGTCATGTGGCTGAGAAAGTGAACAACAAATTGCGAAGTATTCTTCAGCGGAATCCAGGATATTCTGCACTGTGCAAAATTAGTGATAGTCGTTCTGGGAATGCTACAACATTTGAAGACAATGAATCAAAACTGGCCTGCAGTTACCTTGCCGCCTTCAAATACACTCCTTTGGCGTCCTGTGATGTGCAGAGCAGAGCAAAACATGAAAGTGCAATTTATGATCCAATGAAGCTCTGCAGAAATTGAGTACTGGCAGGACTTTTCACTTTTTATAATACTTTAAACAAGTGTTAACATCACAGTTCGAGCGCTTGGCGTCGACTTTCGCAATGTGCTGAATACATGCCCTTGTTACAGTTCACCTATGTACTGAGGTGCTTTCAACACCCACTTTATGACGTCGTTTTGCTGAGTCGGTCACAAGAGTCATACACTTCGCCAGGCAGAACCGTGGCGTAACATATTAATGCTCTACTAGCGCTTAGCCTGTTCGTTGGCGACATTGAAGGGCCTATCAGCCTTCGTTGCGTAATCCAAAGCTGGTAAACAGAACGAGAGGTGTTCTCTCCATGGTCTTAAAGCGAATACTCTATACGCTCACGTGTCAAGCCGATTTTATTTATAACACCACTGCTCATTAGCTACGACAAGCAAAATGAGAGTAGTAATAATTGTGACTACCTTGAGACTGGTTCATTAGTCACAGGCGCTGACATAATCTTAATGAAGTAGATTTTGTTTCCTTGATGTGAACTGTTTACCCAAGAACCTGTAATTACCTTTTTCTCTTTTTATTACAGTTTTGTCACAGAGCAACTGGAGTCATATGGTGTAAACCTGAAACAATGTGAGATTGTAGAAGGCAAAGAACTACCAATGTCGACGTGTATAATTAATAAGAGGAATGGATCGCGAACGATACTGCACCACAGTGGCGATTGGCCTTGGGTTTCATATGAGGCTTTTCTTAAAATAGATTTGTCGCAGTATACGTGGATTCACCTGGAGGTATCGTAAACTGGGAGACATAACATATAATGCATTGTGTAAAGTTCATTAAGCGAAACTGAATGATTACAGACATGTTCTATGTTACTTTTTTCTGTTTTCAATTTCCTGTTTTCTGTTTTCAATTTTTGGTGGAGGCAAGAAACTTCGACCAGCTGAAGAAAATGGTAAAAAGGATTCATGCATGGAATTCTGAAGAGCGAAGACGTATCCCGATGTCACTGGAAATCGAGCATTATCATGACCATTGTCTGGAAATGATACCCACGGCAGATCTTGTTATGGTCAGCAAGGATTTCGCGAGGGCGCTCGGATATAAGTCAATGTCTGATACACTGGATGGACTTCATGGATACCTCAAACCTGGGTAACCTCCGTTTTCTAACAGATTTGTATGATATTTTAATTTTCACTACGAAATTCTTACGCGCACATTGTCTTAATGTGTTACATGTTCTTTGATGATTAGCTATGAGCCTCTGTATTACTCGCACTCTGGAAAAAAGGGTCGAGGCATTTTTTAATTCGATACATTATACAGGTATGGAAAACTACCTATTAAACTGCAGCATTCGTTTTCGCCTTGATATAGCTGGTTTAGAAGTAGCGACTTTGAGAAGTAGTCAAAACGTGCTTGGTCCCGGTTTCGATCTCAACAGCTGCATAATTTCTGTATAAAACTCGTCTGCCGGCCGGGGTGGCCAAGCGGTTCTAGGCGCTACAGTCCGGAACCGCGCAACTGCTACGGTCGCAGGTTCGAATCCTGCCTCGGACATGGGCGTGTGTGATGTCCTTAGGTTAGTTAGGTTTAAGTAGTTCTAAGTTCTAGGGGACTGATGACCTCAGCAGTTAAGTCCCATAGTGCTCAGAGCCATTTTTAAAACTCGTCAACAATGGGGGCCAAATACTCCGGGTATAAGGAGTCACCGTCATTCTGCCAACGGTCTTGTCAAAAGGGGCAGAGGAACGGACATTTTCATGGCAGTCTCTTGCATTTGGGAACTGGCTCTAAATGGCAGAAAAATCAGCAAGAACATGCAGTAGGCAATCGAAGCGGCTCCATTAAAGAAACATAACGTGTATCCAAAGGAGATATGGTCTGTAGTTGAAAAAGTGTGATGATGATCTATTCATTAGCATTGGACGGGCAGCCAAGGGGAAGGTAGCGCTCGGAAAGAATCTGAATAGCCAACGAAAGATTAGGATTTTACAAACCGGCCTGTGGAATGTCATATGTTTGGAGGTGGTAGAGAAGCTAGCAAGTCTGAAAAGGGAAACGCGAAGGCTCAATCTAGATGTTATAGGAGTCAGTGCATTGAAATGGAAAGAAGGTAAAGATTTCATGTCAGACGAATATATGGTAAAATCAATAGCAGCAGAAAATGGTACATCAGAAGTAGGCTTAGTTATTAGTAGGAAGGCAGGGAGAATGACTTAGTCAAAGCATCTCAGTAATAGAGTTGTTTTCATCTGAATCAACAGTAAACCAACGCCAAAAGCAGTAGTTGAGATGCACGTGCCGATGCCACAATTGGAAGACGATGAGACACAAAAAGTATACGAACATAGTGATCGGATAGTTCAATATGTAAAGGGGGACGATAATCTAATAATCATGGGAGATTGGAATACGGTAGCAAGGGAAAGATAGAAGACAGTGCTATGTGAGAAAGGCTAATTGATTACTAAACAAATTTTAGGTAGTAATAGACAACACACTGTTCTAAAATTACAAAAGAAGAAGGTGTACTTGGAAAAGGCCCAGACACACAGAAAGATTCCAGGTGAATAACGTCAGGCTTAGACAGAGATTCGACATCAGATATTCGATTCTAAGGCGTGAACAGGAACAGATTTAAACTCGGGTCACAACTTCGTAATGATGAAGAGCAAACAGAAGTTTAAAAGAATCGTTCAGAAGAATCAATGTGGAAAGAAGTAGGATACAGAAGAACAGAGGAATGTTGACATGTATTCCAAGTTCTCTATGGCTACGATAATTAATATCGAAATAGATAATACTGTTGATGGGAACTGGCATCTCTAAAAAGGGGAACCACAGAGACTGGACAGTCAAACATAGGCACAAGGAAAGTGAAACCTTGGGTACGGAAGAAAGATTTCAGTTGATCGACGAAAGAAGAGAGTACAAAAACGTTCACGGAAAACCGGAATTACGGCAATATAAATCACTTAGGAACGAAATAAATAGGAAGTGCAGGAAAGAAAAAGTGAAATGGCTGCAGGAAAATATGAAGAAGTAGAAAAAGAAGTGGTCATCAGAAGGACTGATGCATCATATATAAATGTGAAATCAAAAGCAGGAGCAGCAACATTAAGTGTGCAGTTGGAATTCGCTGTTTAACGCAGAGATGAGAGCGGGTAGGTGGAAGAAGTGCACTGAAGGCCTCTATGAAGGGGATGAACTGTCTGATGGCGTAGTAGAAGAAGAAATGGGAGTTCATATAGAAGACTTAGGGGATTCTGTATTAGAGTCAGAGTTTAAAAGACCCTTAGAAGACTTACGATCAAATAAGTCAGATGGAATAGATAACATGAAGTGTAAATGATTTAGATAACATACCAGACCCCTTAGTAGCAATTAATTCTGAGCGAATAGATGGTGTCATGACGGGTACAGGGATTAGTGACCAACAAGGTCGTTCTAGCGCGAAGTAATACCGTAACATCCAAATCCAACAAAAGAAACGCAAAATATGTCCATTTCAAAAAGGTAGATAACAGTTTGCTTGACCCCTTTCTAAGAGACAGACTCCATTCCTTCCAAACCAACTATCTATCCGTAAACCACATGTTGCTTGAATTCAAGGAAACTGAGAGATTTATGCCAAATAGATTGATATGAAATGGAACTGATCCCCCATGGTACACAAAACAGACTAGAAAGCTCTTGCAGAAACGACGACAAAAGGATTCCAGATATTGAGACTGCAAAATCTCCAGGATTGGCAATGTCTCGCAGAAGCTAGAATTTTAGTGCGGAATAATTTACAAGTAGATACTCTGTGCGTAGTGAGCAACTTAACTCACTCAATAAAGCCAAATCTTCTGGTTCAGGTAGTATACAAATTAGGTTCCTTTGGCAGTATGCAGACGAAATAGTTCCATTTTGTAATCAGATACGACCGCTTACTCGACGAAAGGTCCGTACCTAAAGACTGGAAAGTAGCACAAGTTACAGCAACACACAAGAAAGGCAGTAGAAGTAATACGATGAGCTGTAAACCTCTATCACATACATCGAATTGCAGTATGATTTTAGAGTACGAACTGTGGTCGTGCGGTAGCGTTCTCGGTTCCCGCGCCCGGGTTCCCGGCTTCGATTCCCGGCGGGGCCAGGGATTTTCTCTGCCGCGTGATGACTGGGTGTTGTGCGATGTCCTTAGGGTAGTTAGGTTTAAGTAGTTCTAAGTTCTAGGGGACTGGTGACCATAGATGTTAAGTCCCATAGTGCTCAGCGCCATTTGAACCATTTTTTACAAACTGTGTTCGAACATTATGAAATACCTCGCGGAAAATTATCTATTGACACATAGCCAGCAAGAAATATCACTCCTGTGAAACACACATGGCTCTTTACTCACACGAAGCAATGAGTGCTATCAACAGAGGATCTCAATTAGATTCCATATGCCATCTGCTTGTATCACAATTGTGTCCTTGATCGAGTCAGACTCAATAATGATTGGGAAAAACGTGATAACTAATGTGGGCACTGCAAGCCCTTAACTTTCGCACGGCTCGCTGAAGTCTGTGGGTGGTGGTACGTCACCGTTGCTTTTAAGCCCAAAGTTTAACACAAGTATGCATCAAGCCATTTAATAGCAGGACAACAATTTACCGGACTGACTTATGAAATAAATAAATAATTGAAAAGTGCAACAACTAAATAAAATCCCGTATGGTAGTAATGTGAACGATATCAGATGAGTTGATGTTTCAGCGAAATGTTTGCTTCAGAAATCTGCATATAACAATACGAATCGTTGCTTTATAACGAGAAAATTTACAACAAAATTTATAAATAAGTTGGATAATAATAAAATCAGTAGCGCAATTGTTGTTACGTAGTGCAGGCAGGGCATTTACAGGCAATAGCATGCGTAAAAGGAAATACCGTGTGGCTAGGGCCTCCCGTCGGGTAGACCGTTCGCCTGGTGCAAGTCTTTCGAGTTCAAGCCAGTTCGGCGACTTGCGTGTCGATGTGGATGAAATGACGATGATAAGGACAACACAACACCCAGACCCTGAGCTCTCAGAAAATCTCCGACCCACCTGGGAATCGAACCCGGGCCGTTAGGTATGACATTCCGTCGCGCTGACCACTCAGCTACCAGGGACGGACGTAGCAGGAGTGGAATAAGTACATAAAGCCGTGATTTAATTAACTTCCTCGTTAAGCGGTGGCAAAATCACGGAGTGCGTTGGTACGAAATTCCTCTAACGTTCTTGTAATTTGATGCAGCTCTCAATACTACTCTATCCTGAGCAGCCTCTTCATCTCGAATAAATATTTCAATCTACGTCCTTCTGAATCTGCTTACTGTATTCATATCTTGGTCTGCCTCTGGGATTTTTACCCCCCCCCCCCCCCCCAAACTTCGATTCAGTACTAAATTGGTGATCCCTTGATATCTCAGAATTTGTCCTAACAACCAATCCCTTCTTCTAGTCAAGTTGTGCCACAAATTTCTTTTCTCCCCAACTCTATTCAGTACCTCCTCGTTAGTTACGTGATCTACCCATCTAATCTTCAGCATTCTTCTGTAGCACCACCTTTCGAAAGCTTCTGTTCTCTTCTTGTCTAAACTGTTTATCATCCATGTTTCACTTCCATACATGGCTGCATTCCATTCTAATATTTCATAAAATACTTCCTAACACTTAAATCTATATTCGATGTTAACAAATTTCTCTTCTTCAGAAACAATTTTCTTGACATTGTCAATCTACATTTTATATCTTCTCTACTTCGACCATCGTAAATTATTCTGCTGCCCAAGTAACAAAACTCATCTATTACTTGAAGTTTCTTGTTTCCTGTTCTAATTCTGTCGGTATGACCTGATTTAATTCTACTACATTCCATTATTTTTGTTTTGCTTTTGTTGATGTTCATCTTACATCCTCCTTTCAAGACACTGTCCATTCCGTTCAATTGCTCTTCCACGTCCTTCGCCGTCTCTGACAAGAGTTACAAACCTCAAAGTTTTTATTTCTTCTTCCTATTTTTTCCTTTACTGCTTGCTCAATGTACAGACTGAGTAACATTGGTGAGAGGCTAAAACCCTATCTCACTCCCTTCTCAACCATTGCTTCCCTTTCATACCCCTCGACTCTTATAACTGCCGTCTTGTTACTGCACAAGTTGTAAATATCCTTTTGTTCCCTTATTTTAGCGCTGCTACCTTTAGAGGTTCAGTGAGAATATTCCAGTCAATGCTTTCTTTGGAATTGGAATTATTACATTCTTCTTAAAGTCTGAGGGTATTTCGTCTGTCTCATACATCTTGCACACCAGATGAAAGAGTTTTGTCATGACCAGTTCTCCCAAGGCTGTCAGTAATTCTGATGAAATGTCGCCGACTCCCTGAATCCTTGTTTTGGCTTAGATATCTCAGTTCTCTGTTAAATTCTTCTCGCAGTATCACGATTCCACATCTCATCTTCATCTACATCCTCTTCAATTTCTATAAAGTAGTCTACAAGTTCATCTCTCTTGTATAGACCGTCTATATTCATTCCACCTTTCAGTTTTCCCTTCTTTGCTTGGGACTGGTTTTCCATCTAAGCTCTTGATATTCATACATCTGCTTCTCTTCCCTCCAAAGGCCTGATAATTTTCCTGTAGGTATCTATTTTTCCCCTAGTGAAATATGCTTCTTAATCCTTAAATTAGTTCTCTAGCCTTTTCTGCTAAGCCATTTTTCACTTCCTGTCAATCCCATTTTTTAGACTTTTCTATTCCCTTTTGCCTTCATCATTTACTGCAATTTTATAATTTCAGCTTTCATCAGTTAAAATCAATATCTCCTGTGTAATCCAACAACTTCTATTAGGTCTTGCGCTTTTACCTAATTGACCCACTGCTACCTTCACTATTTCATCTCTCACGGCTGCCCACTCATCTTCTAGTGCATTCCTTCCCCCTATTATTGTCAATCATTGCCTAATGCTCCTTCTGAAACTGTCAACAGTCTCTGGCCATTTCAACCTTTCCGGGTCCCGTCTCGTTAATTTCCTACCTTTTTGCAATTTCTTAACTTTTAATCTATATTTGATAACCAATACATTGCGGTTAGAAACCACATCTCCCTGTGAAAATGTCTGACAATTTAAAATCTGGTTACGAAGTCTCTATTTTTACGATTATATAACCAATCTGAAACCTTCTGGTTTCTCCAAGTCTCTTCCACGTGTACAACTTTCTTTCATGATTCTTAAACTAACGCTCAGTGCAAAATTCTACCAGTCATTTCAATTTTTGCTTCTCTTCCTTTTCCTACTACCGAATTCTTCTCCTCCATCACAACTGAATTTTCGTCTCCGTTAACTACCTGAATAATTTCTTTTATCTCATCATACGTTTCTCCAATCTCTTCATCGTCCGCGGAGCTGGTTGCCATATAAACTTGTACTACTGTGGTGAGTGTTGGCTTTACGTCTGTCTTGGCTACAATAGTGCTATCACTACGCTTTTATAGTTGCTTTCCCACATTCCTATTTTCTTATTCATTATTAAACCTACTCCTGAATTACCCCTATTTCATTTTATATTTATAATCCCGTAGGCACTTTGACCAGAGGTCCTGTTCCTTCTGCAACCGAGCTTCACTAATACCCGCTATATCGAACTTCAACATATCCACTTCCGTTTTTAAATTTTCTAACGTATCTGAGCGATTAAGGGATCCAATCGTTTCACGCTTCGATCCGTAGAACGCCAGTTTTGTTTCTCTTGATGATGACATTCTCCTGAATAGTCATCGTCCGGCGATCCGAATGGGGGACTATTTTACTACTGGAACTTTTTACCCATCAGGATTCCATCATCATTTAACCACACAGTAGAGCTACATACTCTCGAGAAAAATTACAACAGAAGTTTTCCCTTGCTTTCAGCCTTTCGCAAAACCGGCAAGGCCGTTTTGGTTGATGTTACAAGGCCAGATCAGTCAATCATCCAGACTGTTGCCCCTGCAACTACTGAAAAGGCTGCTGCTCCTCTTCAGGAACCACACGTTTGTCTGGCCTCTCAACAGATACCCCTCCGTTGTGGTTGCACGTGCGGTACAGCTATCTGTATCGCTGAGGCACGCAAGCCTCCCCACCAACGGCAAGGCAGGTGGCTCTCTAACATATGCAGTGTAATCTAAGTTCATAATCATCAAGAATATCGCGGCTAATCTAGAACAAATTCGTCACAAAATCTGAAATCATAACATCCAGTGAGATTAGTAAAGTTCACCGCTGCTTATAAATAGTTAAATAACGACAAAGTTCGCTTGAGCGCAAGGGAATCAGTCTCCAAAAATGACTTGAAAATTCTAAGTACTGACCGAATTCAAAGTCAACAGCTCACTCCCACACATTTCTTCAGAGTCATGAAATATTTTCAAGTGTTCACCTCGCGCACACAAAATATTCGAAGTCCTTTAAGCGCTGTGAAACCGTGCCGCGCATGGCCACCCTGGGGATCTCACCGCTCTTAACAAACCGACGGATTCACACCGAAACACCGTGAGATCTGCTGTGCGAGTGCTTTAAGGACTCTATCTCGTTATCACTATTCAACTCAAGACGAATGAAAAGGAATTAGCATGTGCATTTTCAACTTCTCGCGGCGTAATGAATAATCCATTAAATTTCGGGCATGCAGCCGGACGATACGCGGCCGAAATATCAGTAGAAGAAATTTTATTTGCGCGGCTGCATGCCCGAAATTTAATGGATTAGGAATTAGCATATTTCATCAAAATATAAAAGTATTAGGGATAAATTTAGAGAAATGCTTACAGATGTTGACTCTGACATTATTGATATATCGGAGCACCACAATTCCGAGGCTTCCTTTACCAGGATACAGATTAGCTAGCTGTTTTTCAAGGAGTTCTTTTCAGAGTGGTGGAGTGGCTATGTGTGCAAAAAACAGTATTCCATTTGAGTCCCTAGACGCATCACGGCGTTGCATTGAACAGATACGTGAATGTTGTGCAGGGGCAGTTGAATTTAGTGAAACTAAACTTCTAATTGTTGTTGTTTATAGATCACCTAACTCTGACCTCAAAGCATTTATGCTCAAGCTAGAGAGTGTTCCTGGTTTACTTTATGGAAAGTACCAAAAATTAGTTACATGTGGTGACTTCAATATTAGTTTTGTATGTGATTGTGCAAGAAAAAGGATGTTCGTAGATCTCCTAAACTCATATGATCTGATGCAGATTGTGTTTTTTCTAACCAGGGTGCAGGGGGACAGCAGCACAGCCACAGACAATATTTTTATTCATTCTTCATTACTGAACGAGCATTCTGTTAGTAAAAGGGTGTATGGCCTTTCTGACCATGATGCACAAATTTTAACACTAAAAGGCCTTTGTACTTAAACCAATGTCATATTTGGTTACAAACTATGTAGGAAAGTTAATCCAACAGCAATAGAGAGTTTTTTAAACCTTGTCAAGGAACAAGAGTGGCAGGATGTTTATAGTGCCGATGACATCGATGATAAATACAATGCTTTCCTTAACAAATTTCTCATGCTCTTTGAGAGTTGCTTTCCATTACAACGTTCTAAACGGGGTACTAGCAGTAATAGGCAGCCCAGGTGGCTGACTGGTGGGATAAGGATATCTTGTACAACAAAGTGTGAATTATATCAAAATGTTAGAATTAGTCACAAACAAGCTACAGTACCCCATTTCAAACGGTGTTGTAAGGTGCTCAAAACGTTATTACGAAGGCGAAGAGTATGTGGTGCAAATAGAATAGCTAATTCACAGGATAAAATTAAAATAATAGTTGTGAAGGAAGTGTCTGGTCAACAGCACAAGGTCGACGATTTATAGTGAGTTCGTAGTAAAAATATTTCTGTTACTGATAAGTCATCTATGTGTACAGTATTTAACAATCACTTTTTGCGCATTGCTGGTGAATTAAATAATAACTTAGTTTATATAGGGAATCATATAACTCTCTTGGGAAATGCTTTTCCGAGATTGATGTCTGAAATACTCCTCTGTGATACTGACAAGGGAGAGATTGAGTCAATAATTAAATCACTGAAGACTAAGTACTCTCATGGATACGATGGAGTGCCTAGCAGAATATTAAAGTACTGTGCAGCACATGTTAGCCTTCTTTGTAATTTTTCCTTTAAGAATGGTCAGTTTCCGGAACGATTAAAGTACACAGTAGTAACGCCGCTTTATAAAAAGGGAGAGGGGATAATGTAGACAATTTTAGACCTATTTCTACGCCGTCAGTGTTCGATAAAGTCATTGAAAAGGCTGTGTATGTAAGGATAATTGATCATTTTATATCACATAATTTGCTGCCAAATGTACAGTTCGGCTTTCGACGTGGTTTAACAACTGAAAATGCTCTATTCTCTTTTCTCTGTGAGGTACTGGATGGATTAAACAAAGGTTTCGAAGGATATGCATATTTCTTGATTTAACTAAGGCGTTTGATTGTGTTGATCACAAAATATTCGTCCAGAGTAGCTCACAACGGGTTCACCCTTTGCTTTGATAACAGACAGCAAAAGGTCATTATTCACAATGCTGAAAATGTCTGTGATGTGTGGTCTGAGTGGGGCTCGGTTAAATTGGGGGTGCCCCAGGTATCAGTGTTGGGGTCACTCCTGTTCCTTATTTATGTAAATGATACGCCCTCTAGGATTACAGGTAATTCTAAAATATCTGTGTTTTCTTGTGACACTAGCTTGGTAGTAAAGGATGGTGTGTGCAACATTGGCTCCATTTCAAATAGTGCAGTTCATGACATAAGTTCATGGCTTTTAGGAAATAAACCAACGCTAAGTCACAACAAGACTCGGTTTTTACTGTTTCTAACACACAATTAAACGAAACCTGACGTTTTAGTTCACAGAATGGGCATATGATTAGTGAAACTGAACAGTTCAAATTTCTAGGTGTTCAGATAGATAGTAAACTGTCGTGGAAAGGACACGATCAAGATCTTGTTCAAAGACTTAATGCTGCGATTTTTACTATTCGAACGGTATCTGAAGTGAGTGATGGTTCGACACGAAAATTAGTCTACTTTACTTATTTTCATTCGCTTATGTAGTATAGTATTATATTTTGGGGTAACTCCTCCCATTCTAAAAGGATATTTTTGGCTCTGAAAAGGCCAGTTCCGGCAATAAGTGGTGTTAAGTGCGCGAATCTCTTGTCGACCCCTGTTCACGAATCTGGGTATTCTGACATTGTTCTTGATATATATATTCTTTGCTGTCGTTTCTTGTTAACAATATCAGCTTATTCCTAAGAATAAGCAGCTTTCATTCAGTTAATACTAGGCAGAAATCCAATCTGCATTCGGATCGCACTTCCTTGACTCCTTTGCAGAAAGATGAGCAGTATACTGCGCCATCCATTTTCAATAAGCTACCACAAGAATCCAAAAATCTTAGCAGTAATCCACAGGCTTTCAAATCGAAACTAAAGAGTTTCTTCATGGGTCACTCCTTCTATTCTGTAAAGGAGTTCCTTGAAAAATTAAGCCGATTTCTATGTTATATTGTCGATTGCGTTTACTTGAACTTAAGGCTTGTCTTTTTTTGGGTTCATAAACAATTTATTTTATCTGTTATTACCTTTATATTGTAATTTCATGTGCTGGTACGTTCCATGACCTTGGGGATTTCCTCCTCAATTTAGTCCAACGGAACCAGACGGGTAAAACAAAAAAAAAATCATGACGGCCACTCCCTTATCAAGACACACACACACACACGCTCTCAAACACGCGCAACGGCCTGATCGGCTAATTTCAAGGCTAATTAACTCGGAAATGGCGGAACGTATCGAATTTTTTTCTTAACATTTATTTTTCAGCACAACTTACTCTGCGACACTCTTACAATCTTTTCAGACTATCTGACCACTCTGTATATTAGCCTTTCCCCCAACGACATTTCCCGTGTACTCGTTATATGCATATACTCCAAATATTCCATCTCTGTCTACATCCTCCTCGGCCCTGGAGATGTGCAGTGTTTATTTATTTCAGTCTGTAATTGTAAATGAAATAATATGAGCTGCCTTTACAGTACCACAGCGAGAAAAAGGTGCTATGTTGACAGTTATCGCTTTGATGTAGTAGTCGATAGCGCTTTGTGATTGAAAGCTGTCCAAAGCGTTCCCAACTGTGATGACTTTCCTTATGCTGTATGGACTATTGGGGTATCTTGTCACTATGGTATGTATATCAGTGGTCCATTTAATACGTGTACCATGCGTTTGTCCATCTACACTTCCTCACCGCTGTCTTTGTTCATCTTCCTCTCCACTGACTGTGTACGTTCTCTCCCTAAGTCTCTGTGTCCACCATCCCTATCTCTGTCCATCTCATCCTTCCCCTCTCTATGACCATCTCACACTCACCCCTCTCCAATCATATCCCACTCCTTTCTCCCTCTATTTATCAGTCTGTCCCTTCCCCCTCCTCTGTCCAACTCCTCCCCACTATATCTGCCAAATTCATCTTCAATTTCTCACGACAACTCCTCTTCCCCCTCCTCTCCCATCTCTCGCTCCATCTCCTCCTCCCTCTGTCTCTACATCTATCTCCTATTCTCAACCTCAGTCCATCTTATCCTCCCCCTGTCGCTGTCTCCTCCTCCTCCTCCCCCTCTTTAATTGTATCGAATGTTGGGGTGTCTTTTCACAACAGTATATGTAGCCACGATCCATTTCATACATGTACATATGTCTATCCATTTCCTGACCTCTAACCCTCTGTCCATCCTCCCCCCTCCCCCATCGCCCCTCTATGTTCTCCCCTCCACCTCTCTATGTCCATCTGCCCTACCTCTGTTCCAGCTCATCACTCTCTATGACCATCTCTTCTTCACCCTCTGTCTATCTTTTCCTCCCCTTCTCTCTGCCCATCTCAGGTGGGAACCTGTCTCTATCATCTCCTCCTACAGCTTCTGCATCTGACCACCTCTTCCTCCCCCATCTCTCTCTTTCCATCTCCTAGTATCTCCTACCTATCTGTCTCTCTTCTTCTCCCCCTCTCTCTCCACCTCATTCTCCACCTTTATTTACCCTCCCCTCCTTCTCCCTCTCTTTGTGCATCTCCTCCTCTTGCCTGTCTCTGTCTCACCCTTCCTATCCCTTATCATACTCTCCATCACCTCCTTCCATCTCTCTCTGTCTGTATCCCACTGCCACCCCTCCACCCCCTCTTTTCTGTCCATCACCATATGCGCCCTCTCTGCCTGTCCATCTCCTCCCCTCCTCTCTCTCTGTCCGCTTTATCCTCCTACCTCTAGCTGTCCATCTTCTCCTCACCACTTCTCTGTCTCCACATCTCCTCCTCCCTCCCTATGTCCATCTCCTACCCCCACCTTCCTGTCTGTCCATCTCCTCCCCTGTTTCTCTGTCCATCTCCTCACCTCACTCTCACTATCCATCTCATCATCTTCCTCCTTCCTCTGTGTCAACTACTGGCGTGTTTTGTCACCATGATATATGTATCAATGTTCCATTTACATCTCCTCTCTCCCACTCTCTATGTCTGTCCTCCTCCTGCACCCCCATTTCTTTGTATGTCTCTCCCTCTTCTGTTTCTCTACATCCTAATTTCCACCTCTCTGTATCCATTTCCCCTATCTCTTTCCATCTCATCCCTGCCCTCTCCATGACCATCTCATCCTCACAACTCTCTGGTCATCTCCTCCTCCCTTCTTTCTCTGTCCATGTCCTTCACCTCCAACTCTCTGTCCATCTACTCCTCCTTCAATATCTGTCCATCTCCTTCTCCTATTTGTCTATGTATGTCATCTTCACCCTATTCTCTCTGTCTGTGTCATCCTCCCCACTCTATCTGCCAAACTCATCCTCCAAAATCTCTCATGCCAGAACTCCCTCTCCCCTCTCTCTGTCCACCTTCTCCTCTCATCTGTCTCTGTCCATCTCTTCCTGTACTCTCTCTATCTCTCCACTTCCTCCTTCCTATTCCCTTTGTCTATCTTCTCTCTGTACACCTCATCCTTCTGTCTCTATCAGTACATTCCATCCTCCTCACACATTCTGTCTCTCCATGTCCTCCTCCCCATGTCTCTATATCCATCTCCCATCTCTCTGCCTGTCCATCTCCCCTCCCCCTTTCCAGCTCATCCTCATCATCCCTCCTCACTATCTATTCCTCCTACCCTCCTCTTGAAGCCCCTACAATGCATACTGATATGAACCGCACAACAAGCCTGTAGTAGGGTCAAAGGGTAACCCTCAACTACAATCTGCTCATCTCTTTCACAGTTGTATGCAGTGGAGTGGCCTTCCTAATCACCTAATCTTAATCTCTTTGGGAGTGTTTGGGCTGCTCCCAGAATGTGTTGATCAGCTCTGAAAGAAAAAATAGCATCCACTTGTATAAGTTCATAAACGCTGCCATTAACAGAAAATATACTAAACCTTATCGCTTTGCAAGGTAATCATACTTTGCCAAAATATCAGTTTTCTCACAGGAACTTGACATATGTACTCCATAGTTTTCAATTATGTGACAACTTCAGATGTGAAACTTTGTTTCATGATTTTATTTACAATGTGTTATGTTTTCTATATGTTGGCTTACGTAGACATACCACGACACTGCACTGAACAGATACTTGAATGTTGTGCAGGGACAGTTGAATTTAGTGAAACTTAACTTCTAATTCTTGTTGTTTATAGGTCCCCTAACTCTGACCGAAGAGCATTTATGCTCAAACTAGAGTGTGTTCCTTGTTTACTTTATGTGAAATACAAAAAATTAATTATATGAGGTGGCTTCAATATTAATTTTGTATGTGATTGTGCAAGAAAGAGGTTGTTGGTAGATCTTCTAAACTCATATGCTCTGATGCAGACATTGAACAAATAAATTGTTGAAGTATTCTCATTTCTATGATTTTTCCCTTGATTTATGGATGTGTGTTCCTGTTACAGAGCAACATTGGTGGTGCCGTGGGGAGAGCAGGGAGCGGCTGCAAAAAGTCCTGAGGGCGTCTTTTTTGTCCCCGCCTATCCTCCAGAGCGCGTGCTGGACACGCTGGGCGCTGGAGACACCTTTTGCGCTGCGCTGCTGTCAGCGCTGTCTGGCGGGCACCCACTGCAGCACAGCCTGCACTACGCCTGTCAAGTTGCTGGAGCCAAGGTCGGCATGCACGGATACCGCGGACTTCAGGGTGTTCTCAGGGAACGTGGTGTACGCTGTCAACACTAGACGATTTTGTCCAGTAGTAGGTGACCCTGAGGAGCTCTTTTACAATATGGGCGGTACATATTCGAGTGACTAAAAAGAGATTTGTGATAATTACATCGAGATTAATTTGCTACATTTACAGAACTTTAGAGTCTGGTAATTGTTTCGCTGGTCTACCATCACACGTCATAGCTAGAGTCGTGAACAGATTATATTGCAGCGTAGTTCGATCCTGAGGTAAAAGGTTTGAGACCAGATTGTGCAAAAAATAATTGTCGCCAATATTTCAGTAGAAGGGTAGGAGAAATTGTGGAACTGGGTTAATATTCACCGGGCCATGCACCAATGCAGTGAACTAAATCACAGGTATCTCTACAATTTCTCATAGAGTGATGACATAAAACAATCATCTTGGTTGCCCGTCTGCCAGATGGGGAACATTAACTTTATGGACCTCTTGGTCCAATCTCAGAAGGGTATGCTGTATCCTAGAATCCACTTTTAGCCAATTCACTTCCTTTCATTCCAAACCCGTCTATGATAGTACGAGTTGAAGCGTGATACTAGGGACACATTAGTCACTTGTAAAGAACTCGAATTACTGTGCGAAAGACAGAAGGCTAAGGTCACGTGAAACCTTCTCACCTCTGTGACCTGCTGAATAGCACTGCTGAAAACCGACGCAAAGATCTCTGGTTCAGTACCCGATAACCTTCTCAAATCTGTATTGCAAAGCTTTGGGAAGGATCCACCCACTTTCAAGAGGCCAACTGAGAATATGTTTGAAATAAAGATGCAACACAATTGACATTCGAGAACGGTTTGCACCAAGATGCGGTCACAAGACTCACATCAGTACATAGGTACATCACTCATTTACAGAAAGAAAAAAATGGGTCTCCATGTTGTCCAGCATTGAGCCAAGAACTATGCAGACTATTTCCATGGACACTCTAAAAGTCTTTACAGAGCTCATCATATGTTCCCAAAGCTTTTATGATCTTAATGATTATCGAAATATTACATGACACATAAAAGTATGTTGCCCATGTCGGAGTCTAAAGGTGCATTTGGACCTGTGCGTCTACTGTTGACTCAGAAACAGAAAAAGGTTCATGCCTCTTATTCAAGACGTTTGCATGTCTCATCCCAGTCACCAGCAAAGAAGCCTGTACGCATTGTTATTGTTTTAAAGATGTCCGTTTTAATAGCAGCAGCTCCGGTTGCAGCCAGAATTGTTTTGCGACAAATACTAAACCGAAGAAAGAAGCTCAAGTGCTGAGTAAATTATATGTTCGGTGCTGTGATACCTGTGTTAAAGTAACTTAAGAGATCAAGATATGAATCAGTGTGTTCATTAAAACTTTACTTGGATGTTGGCTAGTGATTTTGAAATACATCGGTTATTTATAAAAGCCCATGAGCCACACAAAGTACGTTTTTAGATAAGTGGAAAGTCTATGCGGAGTACAATATTTTGATGGTAGCCCTAGCAAGTTGCTTAAGGTAAAAATAATGTAATACATTTTAATAGAGAAACACAAAATAAGGAACACTGTCGCAGATTTTTTGGAAAATTGTTAAAATACCTTTATTTTAAGAAGTGTCCAACATTTAGAACTCTGAAGCCATTAAAATATGTGATGATTTTCTATTGCACATTATGCAATGAATTTTCTTTTATTATATATCAACTGATGCATAACACCAAAAAGAGAGATATATACTGTTGTACTTTCCTAAAAAAACTAGAAAATACTTATTACACATAAAATAATAATTCTTATACTTTATTTCATTGTTTATTCATGGTCTGTGTCTAGCTTTTGGAAGTATCTAGGCCATTCCATTAATTTATCGTAAAGTCAGCATTTCATGTGGCATATATTGACAAACCTCCTGTACATCCAGATCATTTTTAGGGATAAGCGCTATGGAAGAATATACGTTTTCTGTAGGAAACAGTAGTGTCTCTACTAGCTTTTGCAGATGAAATAAATCTGTCATTAGTGTATTAATATGTGTCATCTGCAGAATGGTGACATAATTGGAGAACACCACGAAGTATGTGACAGTAAACAAACCGTTCCTGTCTTCACGTTGTCCTGCGACTTTAGAAGCGACTGATAAAGCGTTGTTGTTGAAATATAGGTACCATTAACGCTTGCACTCATTTTTCATTAGTATTACTGTAAATTTACTCTACTTCCTGAATTTTAGCATCACTTTTTCGTACTCAGAAGATTAACATCATTACGCCGAATTAATCGTTTTATCACTCCAAATATTAGAGAGAGAGTATGAGTGATGCCTGATAGGAAATTAATGCACTATTTTATTGAATGGACTTGCAGCAACGAACGAGACAAAAATCGAACAACATTAGTCTCTGTTCTGGCCATCACGTACTGATGACAATAGATGAGGCTCTTTAACTGTATGCGAAATTTCATCCTTGATGTATTTCACAACAAATGTGTAGATTAGCTTTGGTCTCTTTTCTCATTCCCCATTGTGTTAGAAGTAATATTATGATTTACCAGTTTTGACATTGTGTTCACAAATTCAACGCATTACACATATTACTCCATTGCATGACCACTCTTGTCATTACATGTAATAAATGTAATTCACCTTCACCTTCTCGAATTTCATGCAGAGTCATTTTTAAATGGGAATATTAAGTTAAGTATGACGATTACCGAAATTTGGGCACTTCACCATGAAGTTGACATATAAAGCTTCATGTAACATGAAACTGTTTTTTGGCTTATTAGTTAGGAAAAACTTTTTTTCTTTAAAAAAATCATGGAATTGAAAAGTATTAATTTATTGCATGGCCAAAGGCCACAAACAAATTTGAAACAACAGCTGAAGGTCTGAACAATTTAAAGTAAACCCTTCTCCTCTTATAAAAAATTTCCTTTAAAGTATACACATGGCTGAAGGCCTTATTGAAAGGGGTTCACGTAAATCCTCGACTGATGACCGCACATAACACATCAAACAACTAACGGCTTAGGGCCTGGATTACAAACAATTTCAGATAGAACCAATATTAAGGATTTTTTTATTTTTAAAATAAAATCAATCTTCAAAATTTTAATTCAACATAGCTGAAGGCCTTTATGTAAAATTTAAAAGGAACTGATTTAATACACAGCCTAAGGCCTCGCACAATACTTCAAACCAAAATGAAAATCACAATTTGAAACAAGCAGAACAAATGGTGCTCAGAAGTGTTCCAAGGGTCAGCCTGAGAAGGTAGCTCAAATGTAAGGTAAGGTGAGAAAGGCAGCCAAAAGTTGGAGTTAAACAATCGGATGGCAACCCATACTAGGGACTTCCCAAGGACTGACCAACAATTTAACGAATTCCCTTCCATCCAACCAATGGCACAACGATGGAAAATATCGGCCGAGGACGAGGATACGAACAGCACTACGTCTCCAGATATTAGCATTTAAAAACAGGCAAGGGAACAATAACCACTCTAAGCAAATATGACCCAAACTATTTAAAAGGCTGTTGAACTACACACCGTGCCGGACAGCATCAACACAACGAGGAAAGGCACACTGCCGGAAAAGTACACTAACGACCAGGGCATGTAACTGGGGCGTTAATGGCCACAGGACAGAAAATACTGCTGGTGTGCTTCAAAGGCATGTAACAGTCAATTTAATAATTAATCATAATACAGGATGACGGCTGCAAGATTTTGCCGACCCCAACACATCATACGTTGCTGCTAGCCCGAACAGCCCAGGGAGCAACAACCCACAAATGAACAAAGAGATATTACGATAGTTCAGGCTTCATAACAGGTTAACTGATCACTCAACTGCAGCGACCAGGTTCGGTGGGCAACGAACTTTGTCACTCTTGCAGCTAGCGCCTCACAATCCGACAGGACCTGCACACCGCCAGCAGTCCAGGCCTGCCCTCGAGCTACGGAGAGTTCCTTGCTGCTCTGTCCCAACCGACTGACTACCACATACACCACCACCACCACCCGGAAATACTAGTGGTCACACCAAAGATAGTACGACAGTACTAGTATCGATAAGCGCTGCTGTTGCCACTCAAGGAGGCAAGCCAGCAACTTTTTTACACAA
This sequence comes from Schistocerca piceifrons, assembly GCF_021461385.2. Lineage (NCBI taxonomy): Eukaryota > Metazoa > Arthropoda > Insecta > Orthoptera > Acrididae > Schistocerca > Schistocerca piceifrons. Next base: position 269,158,986 of record NC_060140.1, on the reverse strand, counting down.
GTAAGTAAGTAAGGAAGAAACAAGATGCCACTCGATGTGACAAAATGCCAAAGAACAAACAGTATGAATGCGAGCCACACACGGCTCAACGACACACATGCCTGAGGCCTTTATATAAATAAAATGGCCATCAATGCTTTTAGCTTTATGCAAACAAACTGCTCACTTGGCTGTGGCCGTTATATAAACAAAATGACCATCAGATGCTTCTAAACTAATTTGTTTATGATGCATAACCGGCATCTTAATTTCTATAATTTATGATCTAAAAAAGGCCACTTTCCCTCCCTTGTGGGTGGGTTTTGGACCATACAGCCAGTATGGGAATGTGCATGTGGTGTGGATAACAAAATTAAATACAATCTCTCTCATCAACTTGCGAAAAATCAAAGTTTTTAACTGTTCACAAATTCTGTATCAGCTCAGAGCCCCAACATGCTACTGCATGAAACAATTTACGCACACATTACACAGCACAAACACTTCAATGGGCCCCCGTAAATGTGTTTCGACTTACAAGTTTGGCTAAGTTTCGTCTATGGGCCACCAACTCACGTTTGTCGCAATGCACCCAATGTTGCATAAAAATATTTAATATAAATGCAGGCAGGATTTGCTTGGCAAAAATCACATACTCATGCACTTTTCAAAGTTTCATAATTTCGAGTTTATTTCCAATAAGATCATAGAACAATCGAAAGTCACAGTTCACAATAAGTTAATTTCAGAGCCCGATTGAATTTCTTAAGTTCTTGGAAGTGGTTCAGTAAACTATGATTAATTGTGTTTGTCATCTTCAGAAATTCATGGAAATTCCACAGTACCTCAAACTATAAATTCCACAATGGCTTCACACATAATGAGTTCACCATTATAGAAATAATAATGATAGATTAGTACATTGTTGGAAGACTGCCACATTGTGATGTAGGAATTACATGAACAGAAGTGCTGACGACAATAAGATTGTTGTATTTCAAAATCAGTAAGGTGGAAGCTGGGGATACAACAAGCAAATTGCATTTCAATATTTGGAAGATGTATGTTGAAAATCAAATGCTGTATGTTGAAGACCAGTTTTAGTGGATCATTTGTCGATGACAAGAATTTAAGGAAAAGCAGAACCATGCAGTGATACTCTAAAATACACCTGAGGTGGAGTGGTGTAGATAATCTGTTTTTAGTATAGATTTGTTGTCGAGAATATTACGAAACATTTATTTGCTTAAAAAAGGATGGCTACTTTGTATCAGCATGTCATGTACTGGGCACTGTATATATTGTTATCCCATACATTAAAATAAGGACACATCATAAACTGCTCCCACAAACACTGTTATTCCCCATATCTTAAGAAAATGAGCAATGACTCTACGAAACTTAGGCTAATGATATGAAAGACATTACTTCCAGACTTCTGCAGCAGATGGAAGAGATATATGTTATCCATACCCTAAATTTGATATTAAGGTTCTTCCACTCTCGAATAGCATGTGGGGAAAATGAACAGTAGGCTTGTTCTATGTGTTGTATTGGAAAAAGATCCACACCTGTAAGGATTAAATTCATTTTTCTTTCTGCAGATGTAAAGCAGATTACTGAGCATGGAGACAGTGCGTGCTACAGATTTTGATGTCCCTTTTAATACATACTGATCGCAGTAAACTAACTGGGGGCCTGCATCTTCAAAATATTATGTAGCTCTCCATTGAGGAACCTTGTTTAATATATATTTCACATTAGTTATATTGAAAAAATATGATCTACTCATAGCAGTGTTCCCAACCAGAGGATCCCTAGCAGCATACAGAAAAAATATAATCTACTCATAGCAGTGTTCCCAATCAGAGGATCCCTAGCAGCATACACTGCACAATGACATTGGCAAGAAAGAGAGCTTGTATTTCTAATCACTGCAATAATGTGAGTGTTATTAGTAAGTATCCAGACATATTTGAAAGTCTCTATTGATACTGATTAAACGAATATCACACTAGACTAATTTGGGACTGCACTATCCAATGAGAACATAAAAAAGTTTTTGTCCACCACAACCAAACGCAATTTGTCACTTTACGTCGACACTTGCAGCCTATGAAGTACCTGATGTGCGATATTTGTTTTTGTTGACTTCAGCTACAAACTGCAAAAACAAAATTGCAAATATATAGTGAAACAGTAGAGAAAAACATACCTGATGACTCTTAGGGGAATGACACACAATGCACTATGAGGGAAATAAAGAGAGAGCCGTCTGCCATAATTGTAACGTTAGTTATTGGTTGATAAATTCAGCAACGATCATTTTGTGAGAATGAGCGGCAAATACTACATCTACCAAACCGCAATTTGATACGAATTTCATAAACATTTGAACTCATATACCTCTGGAAAACTATAAAGGCCTTGTGTCACTTAGAACATGTTGTATTCAATGTAATTGAATGACTTACATCTGTATTATTCATGTATAGTTTAGCATATACATTTTAGCCCATTGCTACCCAGTGTGCTCTGCGAAGATAAAGTAGTAGAACTGCGTATGTTAGGTGCTCTGTAATATCCGTTTTATACATACTGTGCATAAGCTGTGTTGAGCAAAGATGAAATTTTAAGGGAATTACATAAGAAAGTGATTGAAGCTCTCATTTCTCATTTAATTATGGTAATACATATGGAAGGATCTCAGAAAGACTTGGGTGGAGCAGTGGGGAATGGTATGGCGTCTTGCTTATTTGCCCCTGTGCATTGGTTGGGTGCTGGAGTGCGGTGGAGAGCTGGAGAGCTCAGTCTCCTGTCAAGACAATGTAAAGTCTGCACTCTTAATGTGTTTATGCACTTGCAATGACAGTTGTAGGCTTCAATGTGCACTGTGGTGGTGAGCCTTTACTCGATGGCTGTACTGAAGACAAGTGCTGCTCCCAGTCAGCGCTAGGTGGTGAGGTGCATTAGGGATTCACTGCACGGAGCACTGAAGGCGGCCTCCATATTTTTTTTGCTTAATTTAAATAAACCCCATTGGTGGTGGTAGCAGTACAAGTGTGGTTAGTTGTGTGTGTACCTACATGCCTGTAGAAACGTTCCAACTTAGATTTCATGCTGTTATTTACAAGTCTTCCATAATCTTATAGCGACAGAGCACTCTAAGGCAGTCTAATAGTGACAGTGGGGACTGATGACCTTAGATGTTAAGTCCCATAGTGCTTAGAGCCATTTGAACCATTCTGAATAGTGACAGTACTGTTTTTAACACATTAATAACGCAGTGGTGATTCCTTACAGTGAAATGTAGACTTAGTAATTAGCAAAATTGTATTTTTGCACTATGATAACTTTTAAACATTAAAACATTGGGATTTTAACGTATTTGTTTAAATAATGCACTGTGCTGGTATTTGTTAAATATTTGAAGCCTCATATTAATGTGTGTCTTCTTGAAAAGTGGGTATTTGTGGAATACTGGGAGAAAATGGTCAGACTTTTAAGGAATTTCCCCACAACTGTAAATAGCATTATACATTGGCATGTTTGCAAAAAATACCATTGGTTGCAATGCTCTGCTGCAATTTGCAAAACCAAATTGCGAGTATCACCAGAATTTGCTGCTGCTACTGCTGAAGATACTTCACGATGTTGATCAGCCAACATACATAACAAGAATGGTAAGTCCATCTCTTGATTGTCATACTCTGATGTGTGGTCAGGGGGTCAACCCCACCAATAGGACTGCACTAAGGGAGTAGGGGAGGGGAGGTGGGGGTTTTGGATCATAAATTATAATAATTAAGATCACAGCTGTGGGTCGTAAACAGATTAAGGTAAAAGCGTCAGGTGGCTGTTTTATTTATATAAGGGCTGCAACCAGGTTAGCAGTGTATCTACACAAGACTAAAAGCATTTTCAGACGGTTTCTTTGTACAATGGGCCTCAGGCAGAAGTGTAGTTTGTTTACATAAGGGTTATTAAGTGGGTGGAGCCTTATGACCAGTTTGTTTATATTACAAGAACAAGAGGCCGCTTGATCCAGTATACCCACTGCTCCACTACTCTCCTGTGCTCTTCAGTTGTGCCAGACTGCGGTGTGGGACACTCCACAGACATGAGGCTAGCTGACATAAATCTTACTTGGAAATCTGTTACACGACTGATTGAGGTTTAAATGCCTCAGCTCTAGCTCTGGCCAGTCTCCCGAAGTTGAGGGAGGTGACTGAGTCATCATAGATCAAAATGGGTCCCAAAACACCGTTCCACATCCGAGGTAGTTAACACGCGCTTGTGCAGTAGAAATCGACTGGGAGGTACACCAGTGGTGGATGAAACTTTCACTGCCAGTATTTCGCCAGCAAGTGGAGAGCGTAAAGCTGCCTATCGCGTCTTTGCGCCAATGTCCTGGGTTAAATCCCTAATCTCTCCACAGTGTCCCATGAAGTGAGGACACGTGGTTGTGTTGATAGTGATATGCTTTCTACTACTGTCTTTTATTTATACGCTAAGACCAAAAAACGGGGCACCACGAAGGAGTTATGCAAATCGGTCACAAACCAATATCCATCCAGGTACTGAGGGAAAATGCGTGATTTTAAACTCTGGCGGCTGATGGATGAATGTGTAGCGCTGCAGCTGCCAACCATAGTAAACAGGGAACATCTCGATAGCAGGGCATAAAGACTTTGCAAATTTTATTCTGTGTACTTGAACAGTAATCATGCCTCGCAGACTGGCACGTGAACAATATAGGCAGACGTCAGCATTTGAGAGGACGTGTTGTTGGGCTCAACGAAAGCGGTTGGAGTAATCACTCGACATTTGAGTAGGGGCGATGCCACTATTCGACGAGTTTGGGAGGAATATATGAACCATGGCCGAACAAAGTGTCAAGAAGCGTGCGGTCGACCTAGAGAGACGACGGAACTTGAGGACCGAGCAATTGTCAGAGGGGCACCCAGAGCCAAGGGTTCATTATTATTGTCGATCCGACGTGCAACTGGTACGTCATTGACCACAAGGACCATTAATACGTGGCTCAGAGAAAGGGAGCGATTTCGTGGCGTCTTGCGCCTCCTACCATTGACCACTGTACACCAACAAGCCCGTTTGCAATGGTGTTGGGCACATTGTGTCTGGAATTTCATTGAATGGAGTAGAGTTGTAATGAGTCCCGCTTCGAACTTAGCCCCGATGATCAGTGAAGACATGTATGGAGATTCCCGAGACAGCGGTCGGACACCAACCTGACTGTCGCCCGCCATAGAGCCCCGTAATCACGATGGTCTGGGGTGACATTTCATTTCACAGCAGGACCCCTTTGGTTGTCATCCATGGCACCCTTAAATCGCAGCGAGAAATCGATGATGTTCTATGTCTCGTTTTGTGTCCTTCATGGCAAACCATCCTGGGCTATTTCGGCAAGATAACGCAGCCTGGACACGACGAGACTTCTGCTTTTCTTCGTGCTTGCCAAACCCTACCTTGGCCAGCGAAGTCGCCGGATGTCGCCACAAGAGGGAACATTTGGAGCGTTTTGGGTAGGGTCCTCCAACCAGCTCGGGATTTTGACGATCTAACGCGCCAGTTGGATAGAATCTGGCACGATATGCCTCAGGAGGACATCCAACAACTCTACCAAACATTCAAAAGACGAATAACTGTTTGCATGAGAGTCAGAGTTGGACCACCGCGTTATTGATTTGCTCAATTTGTGAAGCTCTTTCTCTTGAATAAACCATCCAGTTTTTTCTGAAATTGTAATAATTTGTTTGTCTTTACATGTACATTACATCTACCGAATTCGTCCCATTCGTATAATTCCTTCGTGGTGTGTCTTTTTTTTGTTTTGTTTTAGAGTGTATTTGTCGCTAATAGTCAATGACATATTCAAATGTGTTTGTTGGAAATCGAAAACAAATCTTACGGTCTATTGCATAGCGTTATGGGTTTATTACAACCGATAATGTTCAAATAGAACTGACCACACTGTACACGCACACGCTGTTCGTAATTGTAAAGTATTTCAGCCTTCTATTCTTGAACCTTGAACACTTATTTATTGCTTGAGACAGAAAAGACACTTCGCTCTATGCATGGAGCACATCTAAATGTTAATGATCTTCCCTGCATATAAATTCGTCTACTTTAGGTAAGCCTTTAAGCTTTAAATAGAGTGATAATCAAGCCTTTTACTGGTAGCAGACAGTTGTATGTAGGGAGCACGTTCCCAGTTCTCTTCACGGGAAGACTCTTGGCCTAGGTCCCTGACCTGCTAATCGCTGATAACCTCTGCTTCTCGATTCAACGTTCGTTGTGTAAAGGCACAGATGTCGCCAGCAACCAAGTGCACGAAATAGAGTTACGTTCACATACAAAAGCCGCACAGCAATCCAAGTGAAGGCCATGCTGTCTTGAACAGCTGTCCAAATGTAAAGAGGTAATTCCACCATGTGATAAGCATGACGTAACGTGCTACTGTCTCCATGTTTGCCGTGTGCTAGTGCATACAGTATGTTGATAGCCTTAAGATTCAGAGACATCATCCACGACTTTGTTCAGCGTAGAGTCCTCACGTTTTCTCCGCATTCAGCACCGCGTGAGTGCGTAGACAATGGCGGGGAATGAATTTAAAGTACTCTGCATTGGCAAGGTATGCCTTGACGAACTGCTGTACTGCGACAGCTATCCCGTCGAAGATACAGTTTTAAGGTAAATATTCGTGCTGTTTACTAAAAGCAATAGTTTTTAAGTGCCTGTTTGTTTTCTTACTTGTCCTGTTTGATAAAAAGAATATAAAGTCGCCATTAGTCTTTCTGAAGTATTCCCAGGCGAAACCTACGTAACATAGATATGTTAGGACTAGAAACAGAAATGCAAATTTCAAACAAGAGGGCTAATTTCAATAAATGTTTCAACACGTCTCTATATGATCCACTTCTTGATTCGTGTTTGGCATATAAATGCTTTCCTTTTTCTCTGACATTTCAGCAGTATTTGTCTCCACATTGTCTCACCACTGCGCAAACGCTACGTTGGTGGTGAACAGTTCATCACAAGTTGCGCAGTATTAAGATCAATACAGTAAACAAAAATTATCTATCGTGAGTCATAAAACAATAAGTAATTCAGTTCACTGACTTACGCTAGATAAGGAAAGAAAGTTCTCGCAATTAAAGTGACAGATTATAAAATAAAAAACTTGTTATGAAATATGTCTGACATTTATTTCATACCGTATATTCATCAACATGAAACGTGACCCCAAGGAGGAACGCTAAAACAGACTTTAACGAATATGTTTTTCGTAAGTTATCATTTCTAGCAATTAACCGATCTCACTGCACTGTCGAAATGACCTTCAAAACTGATTCTGTACTTAAATAAAAATTTGTACGAAATACTGTTACTGCTATCTAATGTAAACAAGTATCTACTGTCTTTATTTGCAAATGAAGTTGCACCGCCAGCCAGCTATTTACGAAAGGAATATTTTTAAATAAGTAAATTCTGCGACGTATTCCGGATTAAGCACGCTAATACATAGGCTAGTGACAGCAGAAGTTCAGTAAACATTAGAGATCGAATGGTCCAAGCGGACAACATAAGAATGTTTATACTTCGTACTTTTTGTTGTTGTCACAGGATTGATGTCGAAACCATTCAGTTCACTTGGCTTTCATTTATTATATATTTACTTAAATGATTGAAAAATTTATCCACAAGTTCTTTAGTTATCGTGTTTTCCTCACAGCAGAAGAAGGCTAAGTGTTCAATGTCTGTTTATAATGTGCTAGATATTTCTGTTCCTGTTTTCTTCAACCCAAGCTATCCTGCAGATTTATTTCTAATGAAGCAATACATTTATTGGTGTTATCGATCAATACTGTGCCACGTTAAATCAAATTATGAGCAGATTCATGATTTCATTACGAAATATTTTTATTTGTATAGTAACATAAACATGATAAAATCCTTTGTGACTCTCGACTGTATTTCTTAGGCTATGTCTCAGTGTAGTATCCAAAATGCACTCCATTCTTTACAATTTTTTATTCAAAAACTTCTTCATTTAAAAAAGTTGTTGGCTTCAATCAGGTCAAAATTAGTTCTTAAATTACCGGTGCATTTCAACTATCATTACCAGAGGCTTATGTACACTCTAGGGAGAAGTGTTTCAGCGGTTTCAAATGTTACTTATCCTCAATTTTGATCATTTCTTATTTTTATTTATTTTTTTATCGTCCCCAACAACCTCTTCAATATTTAGGTCTGCGGGCCTTTTTCCTTTTTCAAGTTGAATTGTTCTTCCATCTGATGAGGAGTCTTGCTACATTCTGTTGTACGACTGCATTATTTTCTGTTGAATTTACGCTGGCGAATTAGGAAGATATTCGTTAATGCTATGTCATAAGAAAACTCTTCAAACACAGCAGCACATTTCAATTGCTACGATACTTACTGTTGTGCTTTATAACAACTGAAAGTCGAACTACCCCTACGCTCAACAGAACAAAACACATGATGCCGTGCCTGATACTAGATCAACATTAAACAACGTATCTTATCGTTGTGTAAGATTACTTGATATATTAGAGATGATACAAACAAAAGAACTGTCGAACGACTTTTCTGTGCAATAGTTTGCTAACCGCCTTTATTTCTCATTCCATGTATGGATTGTAATGGTTTCTCATTTATTCATGACTGGAGAAAAAGTAAACTGTTCTTTGCTCACATTTTTAAAAAAATCTGTGAATATAACCAGAATTATTCTACTGTTTGCTTTCTCGTGGTTACATTCCATATGTATGTTATATTTAATTGATACTTTAATCGTTATAAACAACCACCTAATTTTCTATATACTAGTCTATACGATTTACAAGTTATAGTATTAAGGATAATTTTATATTTATTAGGCTCTTGTACTTGACCAAACATGGAAATATCGGGTTTCATCTTTCGAACAGAATCTTAAGTATGGTAAAAGATTATTTTCAGGTAGTACAAGAATGAGATAGTAAGTTTACATCGAGAATTTTGAATAAACTGTATTACAGAAAGAGACACTGAGTTCGAGAATTAAATACTGAATCAGCTATATGGGTGATGTGATGTGGCCTGGTATCATGTTGTTGTTGTGGTCTTCAGTCCTGAGACTGGTTTGATGCAGCTCTCCATGCTACTCTATCCTGTGAAAGCTTTTTCATCTCCCAGTACCTACTGCAACCTACATCCTTCTGAATCTGCTTAGTGTATTCATCTCTTGGTCTCCCTCTACGATTTTTACCCTCCACGCTGCCCTCCAATACTAAATTGGTGATCCCTTGATGCCTCAGAACATGTCCTACCAACCGATCCCTTCTTCTGGTCAAGTTGTGCCACAAACTTCTCTTCTCCCCAATCCTATTCAATACTTCCTCATTAGTTATGTGATCTACCCATCTAATCTTCAGCATTCTTCTGTAGCACCACATTTCGAAAGCTTCTATTCTCTTCTTGTCCAAACTATTTATCGTCCATGTTTCACTTCCATACATGGCTACACTCCATACGAATACTTTCAGAAATGACTTCCTGACACTTAAATCAATACTGGATGTTAACAAATTTCTCTTCTTTAGAAACGCTTTCCTTGCCATTGCCAGCCTACATTTTATATCCTCTCTACTTCGACCATCATCAGTTATTTTGCTCCCCAAATAGCAAAACTCCTTTACTACTTTAAGTGCCTCATTTCCTAATCTAATTCCCTCAGCCATCACCCGACTTAATTAGACTACATTCCATTATCCTTGTTTTGCTTTTGTTGATGTTCATCTTATATCCTCCTTTCAAGACACTGTCCATTCCATTCAATTGCTCTTCCAAGTCTTTTGCTGTCTCTGACAGAATTACAATGTCATCGGCGAACCTCAAAGTTTTTATTTCTTCTCCATGAATTTTAATACCTACTCCGAATTTTTCTTTTGTTTCCTTTACTGCTTGCTCAATATACAGATTGAACAACATCGGGGAGAGGCTACAACCCTGTCTTACTCCCTTCCCAACCACTGCTTCCCTTTCATGTCCCTCGACTCTTATAACTGCCATCTGGTTTCTGTACAAATTGTAAACAGCCTTTCGCTCCCTGTATTTTACTCCTGCCACCTTTAGAATTTGAAAGAGAGTATTCCAGTCAACATTGTCAAAAGCTTTCTCTAAGTCTACAAATGCTAGAAACGTAGGTTTGCCTTTCCTTAATCTTTCTTCTAAGATAAGTCGTAAGGTCAGTATTGCCTCACGTGTTCCAGTGTTTCTACGGAATCCAAACTGATCTTTCCCGAGGTTGGCTTCTACTAGTTTTTCCATTCGTCTGTAAAGAATTCGTGTTAGTATTTTGCAGCTGTGACTTATTAAGCTGATAGTTCGGTAATTTTCACATCTGTCAACACCTACTTTCTTTGGGATTGGAATTATTATATTCTTCTTGAAGTCTGATGGTATTTCGCCTGTTTCATACATCTTGCTCACCAGATGGTAGAGTTTTGTCAGGACTGGCTCTCCCACGGCCCTCATTAGTTCCAATGGAATATTGTCTACTCCGGGGGCCTTGTTTCGACTCAGGTCTTTCAGTGCTCTGTCAAACTCTTCACGCAGTATCATATCTCCCATTTCATCTTCATCTACATCCTCTTCCATTTCCATAATATTGTCCTCAAGTACATCGCCCTTGTATAGACCCTCTATATACTCCTTCCACCTTTCTGCATTCCCTTCTTTGCTTAGAACTGGGTTGCCATCAGAGCTCTTGATATTCATACAAGTCGTTCTCTTATCTCCAAAGGTCTCTTTAATTTTCCTGTAGGCGGTATCTATCTTACCCCTAGCGAGATAGGCCTCTACATCCTTACATTTGTCCTCTAGCCATCCCTGCTTAGCCATTTTGCACTTCCTGTCGATCTCATTTTTGAGACGTTTGTATTCCTTTTTGCCTGTTTCACTTACTGCATTTTTATATTTTCTCCTTTCATCAATTAAATTCAGTATTTCTTCTGTTACCCAAGGATTTCTACTAGCCCTCGTCTTTTTACCTACTTGATCCTCTGCTGCCTTCACTACTTCATCCCTCAAAGCTACCCATTCTTCTTCTACTGTATTTATTTCCCCCATTCCTGTCAATTGCTCCCTTATGCTCTCCCTGAATCTCTGTACAACCTCTGGTTCTTTTAGTTTACCCAGGTCCCAGCTCCTTAAATTCCCACCTGGTATCATAAGACAGTTAAATATGTTGTAACAACTTTGAAACTCCCAATATAATAAAATTCAAATCAAACGCACTTCTATAAATTTCTTGAACCTTAATACAGAGGTTAGCGCAAAAAAAACATTCAATTATCAATTACAAAACGCAAGAGTTACCGAAATTGTAATCTCTGCAAGCTTACAGTATCCACAGACACATACGTGCCGTTTCCCATTCCACGGTGCATCTCTTCGTATCAGTTTCATGACTTGAATGTACATTTAAAAATCAAATTATAATCAATTAAACTTACATTTTCTGTAAAGGGTCTAGCTCTGATTTGATTCATACCTTTCTAGGAAAAAATAAAAAGCGCTAAAAAGACCGTTTCCCTACGTTGGCTAATAGAGAACAATCAATGACAAAAACTGGTGCACTATCCCATATACTGGCACATTCCAGATAGTCAGACAAAAACGTAAAATCCGGCATGTACAGGCCTTCATTATAAAATAACAATAACATTCCTAAGGTTTTCAGTAGTAATGACAAAACGAAACCTTTGGCACAGAATGGTATGTGTAAGTTCACTTACAAGCACTATGAACAATTGTATGCTTGCCATTCGGGCAGAGGTATGACATTTAATTAAGTTGTCGGAGCACGAGAGAAACTAGAGACTAGAAAAGATGGATTCATCCTTTGCGATGCATCTTTTAACACAGAAGCAACCACCTTGTGATGTTTGATGCACTGTAAAAAAAAACAGAAGTACTTGAAAACAGTAAATATATGACTCAAAATTGCAATTTACTTTAAATGTCAAAACACAATTTCCTTTTTCCCTTCGTGAAAATACGTTTCACTTACACAAATGTTTGATTATAATAGTAAAAACCATTTTATTGCAGCGCTCACTTTTTCAAATAACAGTTAACTTTGCAACGTTTTCAGTATTCTGTGTCTGTACACTCATCTGTCTTACTAAACGACTAAACTGGTCCACGGTCACCTGGTTCCAGTTACAGGTTGCTATCTAACGACTGCCAGGGACAATAAAAATTTTACTTTCAATATTTCATATAAATACAGACCAGATTTAAATATTTAAAATACTGTCATAATCCACACATTTAGAGCTGAAATCTTATGTTAAAGGTTTAACACAGTAAGACTAGTGTTACAGTTAGAAAGCGTCCATATGTCTTGAGGCAGAATAATTCAAAGAGCCAAAATGACCCAGATTCTGATCATTTAGTATTTGAGAGTGAGAGCAATTAACGACTTCCTACATTCTGTACACATAATTTCAAATATTTACGAAACTTTTTCTGCTAACAACCCCCATCCCTCCTCCCAAGGAAGTCATGAAAAGGAAAAAGTTTATCGCTTACTATAGTTTCGCTGTTCATGCAGTAAAACTTGAGCACCAGGCATGAATTATTAATTTATTGCTTCTTTACTACTAGCTCTATTAACAACACACTTTGCAACAGTATCCACATAAACCACCGAATGTATCTACAATGTTATTTGTATAGGGGACTCTTAGATTCTTCAGGCGTTTTTTTTATCAGGTGTTTCGGAGGATACTTGCAATTTCGTGTTTTGAATGTGTAGCTGGGGTCAGACCAGACATACACCAAAACTCACGTCTTTCACGCGACACCGAGTGCCGATGAAAAGCGTCGGTTTATTCCCCACTGCAAACAAAATAGTTTTAAAGCGGAGTTTTCCGTGCCACTTCGATAGAGTGGTCCCAAATTACTCTATTATGATACTAGTTTTATCGATATGTATTATCAGGGACAGTAAAACATGATGAATAACAAGAACTCAAGGGCGACTGCGAAGCGCTGCTGCATGGCGGTAGCCAGTGCTGGCCAGAGCTATCCTATCGCTGCTGGAATACTGATTATTCCTTGTGTTTTACTGTCCCTGGTAACGCATATCAATAAAACAAATATCTCACTAGTTTAATATGGGACCGCTCTATCGAAAGGGCACTTAAAATTTCGTTTTAAGAATAATTTTGTTTGTAATAGGAAACAAACCGACGCTTTCTGTCTACACTGGGTCTCGCATGAAAGACGTGATGAGAATTGTCTGTTTGGGCCAACTCCAGCTACACATTCAAAACATGAAATTGCAAATATCTCCCAAAACAACAGAGAAAAAACTCCTCACGACTCTTAGTTGAGACGCCCTGAATATATACATATAGTTTAGGTGTAATGACATCGTGACCAAACGAATGCGTGAAAAATTAACTTCTGCTTAAAACAGAGCATAAATTTGCCAGAGTATACCCATCCATTGTTTCATAGCGAGAGCACTTAGTGATCTCCAACAAACCTTAAACTTCATATCAAACCTTTTCTAAACTTTTTTCTCACTTACATATTTAACGTCAAGTATTTAACACATTAACTCATTTGTAAAGTAATCAGACATTTGAAGCTGTTTTATACATGAGAGTTCGGCGGAGGGAATTTACTGGCATTTTATAAGATGCATGTCGTTATATATGTGGTCGTGACATTCATTTGTCACCTGAGGACTGCCTGAAGCCCCCCCCCCTCCTTCCCCCCCCCCCCCCCCCCCCCCCCCACACACACACACCAATTCATCGGCTATCCAACAGACTTTTTTGGCGTTTGGCTTCTTGGGTATGGTCATCCGACAGCATTTTTTTTTAAATTCTTGTTTCCATTTCTCTAATATTTGATTTCAATTTCTCAACAGAGTCCTTGATCGGAAGTTGAGTTCAGGAGGCAATGCTGCCAATAACTGCAAAGTTTTGGCGGAATTGGGTGTCAAAAGTGATTTGTTTGGGACGCTTAACGTTAACTCTACAACTGGGAGGTAAGTTCTGCATGATTTTATTTTCTTCTTTTGGACGCACTTAGCAACACACTGAATGTGACAGCTGTTTTTTTTTTTTTTTTTTAATTTTGGAGATTGTTCGTCGAAATGGGTAAACTAACTGAGAGAATCAAAACATACAAGTGAAATGAAAGCTAATTATGCAGTGCTTGTTACTTGAGGAAGATGTATATTAGGCAAGAGCACTTTCCTGCCACGTATAATGTCAATATGCCATACCACTCATACAGTTCAGTCCCGCCATTTTGATTCTGCGAAAAGTAGAATCCCACTGTCAGCTAGAAAAATCATGTTATAGGGAGTAGTTGTTATTGCTGTTGTTGTTGTCTTCAGACAGAAGACGGTTTGATGTAGCTTTGGACACAAGTGTATCCTACACAACTCACAGTATAACTACTGCAACCTACATTCACTTCAACGTGCTTATTGAAGTCAAGTATTTGTCTCTTTGTAATTATAGAGTGAAAATCAATAATAGGCTAAGTGCCAAAGACTAATTCCGAGTTATTCAGGTTTTTTTTTGTCTTGACAAAAATATTTTGATGGGAAAGCCTCAATAACACTTCTTTATTTTTTCTACAGTAAGAATCACACAAGCACTGCAATTTTTTAAAGTTCCCTTCCTTTCATCAATGAAAATACATATTTTATTCTGAAAAACGCAGAACTTGCTAAATGCCACACAGCTATCGGCAAGAAGAGGTAAGTGCCACTGAAAGGAATCTCAAGTATTTATCAGTTTGGTTAATGATAAACATTTTTCAGATACATTTTACGGACACATTGTTCTGTGATTAAATTATTTTTAATCCTTCTCTTAATTTTATAGAGTACAAAGCAATTTTAATTGATTAACGTTCGAAAAATGTTCTATTAGCTGCTTTGAAATGCTGCAGCATCTGTTGCAGATACTTTTTATTTTCAGCAGACGAGTTGTTTTTACATTGTTGTGACGGTAAAACAAAGTCCTTTATTATGTAAGTGGGAACCCCTTACTTGAAAATCTTGTAGGTGCTCCAGTCTTCAAGTCCGTTAAACATTGTTCTCCTCTCGACGACACTAAGTGCAGTTTCTTTCACTTGAATCCAACCATGTTTGGAAATATTTATTTTCGTTGTGTTAATATGTGTATCGGCTGTTTTTTTAAAATAAAAGTACTCAGATTGAAGCATAGTAGCCACATGGATTCGTGAATGGCGCATGGAAAGAATGATTGACGATAAACCTCTGCATTACCTCTAATTTCACTAATTTTCTCGTTGTGCTCATTTTGTGAGACGTATGTGGAGGGCGCAATATGTTGCCTAACTTTTCCCAGAAAGTACTTTCTCGAAATTTCAGTATTAAAGCTCTCTTTGAAGCATAACGCCTCTCTTGTAACGTCTGCCACTGAAGTTTATTAAACATCTCTGTAACGCTCTCATATAGTCTAAACAATCCCATGACGAAACGCGCAGCTCTTCGTTGTATCTTTTCTACCTCTTCTAGCAGCCCTACCTGGTAAGGGACCCAGACTGATGAACAACACTCAAGAATTGGTCGAACAAGCGCCTTGTAAACCACTTCTTTGTTGGATGCTAACATTTCACCACAATTTCTAAAATCATTGGGGGTAGTGGCAACAAAACGACTAATAACACTAGTATATAGAATCTATGAGACTGGCGATATACACACATAAAAAAAAGTTTTGTATCACCTCGGATCCGAAAGTTCTGGAACCTGTACAGAAAATTGGAATAGAGATCAACATAAACATCATTTCCGCCCTTTTTATTCCTCATGAAAACCACACATTGCATGTTGTACCACCATACAGCGAAACCTTCAGAGGTGGTGGTCCAGACTGCTGTACGCGCCTGTACCTCTAATACCCAGTAGCACGTCCTCTTACATTGATGCATGCCTGTATTCATCGTAGCATACTATCCACAAGTTCATCAAGGCACTGTTGGTCCAGATTGTCCCACTCCTCAACGGCGATTCGGCGTAGATCCCTCAGAGTGATTGGTGGGTCACGTCGTCCATAAACAGCCCTTTTCAGTCTATCCCAGGCATGTTCGATAGAGTTCATGTCTGGAGAACATGATGGCCGCTCTAGTCGAGCGATGTCGTTATCCTTAAGGAAGTCATTCACAAGATGTGCACGATGGGGGCGCAATTATCCTTAAGGAAGTCATTCACAAGATGTGCACGATGGGGGCGCAATTGTCGTCCAGGAAGACGAATGCCTCGCCAATGTGCTGCCGATATGGCTGCACTATCGTTCGGATGATGGCATTCATGTATCGTACAGCCGTAACGCCGTCTTCCATGACCACCAGCGGCGTACGTCGGTCCCACATAAAGCCACCCCAAAACAGCAGGGAACCTTCACGTTTCTGCACTAACTGGACAGTATGTCTAAGGTGTTCAGCCTGACCAGGTTGCCTCCAAACACGTCTCCGACAATTGTCTGGTTGAAAGTCATATGCGACACTCATTGGTGAAGAGAACGTGATGCCAATCCTGAGTGGTTGATTCGGCATGTTGTTGGGCCCATCTGTACCGCGCTGCATGGTGTCGTGGTTGCAAAGATGCATCTCGCGATGGACGTCGGGAGTGAAGTTGCGCATCATGCGGTCTATTGCGCACAGTTTGAGTCAAAACAAGACGTCATGTGGCTGCTCGAAAAGCATTAATCAACATGGTGGCGTTGCTGTCAGGGTTCCTCCGAGCCATAATCCGTGGGCAGCGGTCATCCACTGCATTAGTAGCCCTTGAGCTGCCTGAGCGTGGCATGTCTTTCTGTATCTCCTCCATGTCCAAACAACATCGCTTTGGTTCACTCCGAGGCGCCTGCACACATCCCTTGTTGAGAGCCCTCCCTGGCACAAAGTAACAATGCGGACGCGATCGCACCGCGGTATTGACCGTCTAAGCATGGTTGAGCTAGAGACAACACGAGCCGTGCACCTCCTTCCTGGTGGAATGGCTGGAACTGATCGGCTGTCGGACCCCGTCCGTCTAATAGGCGCTTCTCATGCATGGTTGTTTATGTCTTTGGGCGGGTTTAGTGACATCTCTGAACAGTCAAAGGCATTGTGTCTGTGATACAATATCCACAGTCAACGTTTATCTTCAGGAGTTCTGGGAACCGCGGTGATGCAAAACTTTTTTTTGTGTGTGTACTATCAAACTTTCGGAAAACCTTGATCCACTCAGTTTCGAAGAATGGAAGAGCCGACAAGTGCGAGAATTGTTGTACAATTAGCTTAACAGCGCCTGCATACAAGTTCCTGACAAGAATAATATGCGGAAGAATGGAAAAGAATATTGACAATCTGTTAGGTGACGGTCAGTTTGGCTTTAGGAAAGATAAAGGCAACAGGGAGACATCTATGACGTTGCAGTTGATAATGGGAGCAAGACAGTTGAAAAGTCAAGATACGTTCGTAGGATTTGGAGACATGGAAAAAGCGATCGACAGTGTAAAATGGTGCAATATGTTCGAAATTCTGAGAAAAGTGGAGTAATCTATAGGGAAAGACAGGTGATATACAACATGTACAAGAACCAAAACTGAACAACACGACGGGGAAACCAAGAACGAAGTGCTCTTAGTAAAAAAGGGCGTAAGACAAGGATGTAACCTTTCGCCCCTACTGTTCAATGTACACATCGAAGAAGCAATGACGGAAATAAAAGAAGGGCTCAAGAGTGGGATTAAAATTCAAGGTGAAAAGACATCTATAGAGAGTTTCGCTGATGACATTGCTATCTTTAGTGAAAGTTTAAAAGAATTAGAGGATCTGTTGAATATGAGAACAGAATATGGACAGAGTAAATCGAAGAGAGAAGAAAGTAATGAGGAGTAGCAGCCCGCCCGCTTGGCCGTGCGGTCAAACGCACGGTTTTCCGGGCGGGAAGGAGCGCCTGGTCCCCGGCACGAATCCGCCCGGTGGATTTGTGTCGAGGTCCGGTGAACCGGCCAGTCTGTGGATGGTTTTTAGGCGGTTTTCCATCTGCCTGCTGGTTCCCCTTATTCTGCCTCAGTTACATTATGTCGGCGATTGCTGCGCAAAGAAGTTCTCCTCGTTCGCGTACACGACCATTACTCTACCACGCAAACGTAGGGGTTACATTCGTTTGGTGTGAGACGTTCCCTGGGGGGTCTACCGGGGGCCAAACCGCACAATAACCCTGGGTTCGGTGTGGGGCGGCTGAGGGGTGAAGTGGACTGCCGTAGTCGTCGTGAGGTTGTGGACCACTGCGGCTGCGGCGGGGACGGCGCCTCTCCGTGGTTTCTAGGTCCCCGGTTAACATACAATACAATGACGAGTAGCAGAAATGAGAAGAGCGAGAGACGTAACATCAGAATTGAGCATCACGAAGTAGACGAAGTCAAGAAATTCTGCTACCCAGACGGCAAAACAGTCCATAACGAACGGAGCAAGATGGATATAAAAAGTAGACTATCAATGGCAAAGAGGGTATTCCCGACCAAGAGAAGTCTACTAGTATCCACAACATAGGTCTTAATGTGAGGAAGGAATTTCTGAGAACGTACTTTTGCAACACAACATTGTATGGTGGTGAAACATTATGGACCCGGAACAGAAGAGAATGGATGCATTTGAGATGTCGTGCTACAGAACTATGTTGGATCTTAGGTGGACTGATAAAGTAAGAAACGAGGCGAAGAAAGAAGCATATGAAAAACACGACAAGAAGAAGGGACAGGATGATAGGACACCTGTGAAGACATCAGAGAATGACTTCCATGGTACTAGGGGGAGTTGTAGGGTGCAAAAACTGTAGAGGAAGACAGAGATACGAAGAGATCCAGCAAATAATTGAGGGCATAGGTTGCAAGTGTTACTCTGAGATGAAACGGTTGGCACAGGAGAGGAATTCGTGGCGGGCCGCATCAAACCACTATGAAGACTGATGACTGAAAAATGCTGGTAGCTGCTTCCTGAAGTTTCACAGAGGCCCTGTAGTATTCATCATTCCGTCTCCACCATGAACATGATCATTTTCATGCACTACCAGCATTACCACTATAGCATAACAGCATCGACATTGTCATCACTGACTTAATTTTAACGGCTGTGTAAAATCATGTAAAAAGTTTTAAACGTTGTAAGTTTTGTGTACACATAAAAAACCAGATTTTACTTTCATCTGATTTACATTTGCTAAAATTTTTGTTAGGCATGTAAAAATTTGAAAAATTTTATCCACTAGCAGCCCAACTCCTTGCCGGGAATTCAAATAACAATAAAGAAACAAATGAAGTCTATCGGTATAAAGCGTCCATTGCTGAGTGCGTAACCTCTGTCTCTATTAAAGACGTTGAGACACATTCCATTTTCTACAGCGCCTTTGATTGCTCAGTGCCAGTAATTTGAGTGCAAAATGGCTCTGTTCAGCCGTCGGCTACGAACATGTATAGCCATTAGTTTCATGTCTGCAACATCTTCGGTTGCAAGTTCGAACACATGCCAACGCCAACATTTTGTCACCATAATCTAGTCTGCTACAAACTGGATTTTTTTATCCTTCACGATTGTGAAGGCCTCATGCTGACCTAGAGCTTAACAGATGATATGAGCGACAGTGTAAGTTGTCATTTCTCACATACCCTTCATGTTACCAAACACGAAGGTCACACTAAGTGTAAGAAAATCCTTACTCTGAGAATCAGTCGCCATACTTTTTATTTTTCGTCGCTTATTTTCTGGTAATTCTCGTCGGATGGGGTGATACAGTGTTGAAGATATGAGTTCAATGATGATGTTGCTTAACACTGTATAACTTAACAGTGCTCGATGTCACGGTCATAAGCGCTGTTCCCAAAATGGATTATATCAAGTATGTTCGAAAAAGGTATAAATTTAAAATTTTCCGCTACAACTCATAAGCTACACCCTAGTCACACACATAAACAGTGCACACCACTTATGATAGAGCGTTTACTACGTCAGATATTACAACATACACTAAAATAAAAAGAATTATCAATAGAAATTAACTGTTTTGGCCTATTGAAGAAGTTTCTTTCCACCCGACTGCGTTTAATTCGTGACTGCACAGTTACAAAGTGAACAATTTCGCCATATGATGTGACAATCGGCAAGTAACACAGTCTAAAGATGGCGTGACCGGGCGCGCGACCTGTTTTGACAGCTGAGGGGCAGGGCCGCACGTGGCTCGCCGTGGTATCAAGGATGCACCAAGCTCCAGGAGGTGGTCGTCAGGCTTTCGGGCACTGGCCGCAGGCAGAAGACAAATTAGACTCCGCTACTGATAGGAGCCAGAGCCTGCGAAACAGCCCAACTATAAGAAGGGCAGCAGATGGAGAGGTGCATTACTGGCAAGTGTTACTGAATGTCGTGCAGTTGCGATCGCGATCATTGGCGGTCGGTATGGCTTGCCGGACGTTTGTGGTCACCCCCTTCGCCAGATAGTTTGAGCAGCGATCCCTCAGGCGAGGATAGCCCTTCCTCGTACTCGTGTCCGCTTTCAAGCCGCCGTCTCCGCATCTTACCCGAAACAGCCAGTACGTAAGGAGCGTCCTTCTTCTAAATCTTGACTTCTTGAAATCAGGTTGGCAAATGAAAATACCGACCATAAGTATTAATGATCCCCCTCTGAACAGGTGCATTTTAGACACACTATAGTAGCTGCATCTAATACCAACATATTTCCAACTACCTTTCCATTGTGCCGAAATATAAAGCTTGTTTTCAATATCTGGAAACCGAAATATTGAAAACTTTTGGGAAACGAAACCAGTACCTTCGACTATATCAATATGTAATTAGTTCTTTCCAGCATAAATATAACAGCATCCTCACTCCGTTTGTACGGTGGCTTCTTTCCACACTTATGGAGTGCGACAGAATTATCCCATCGCCATGGGAGGAACAAGAAAGGAACGATGTAAAAAGAAATCAAATGTTCGCTAAGCATTTTCAACGCTGCATTTGTGACTATTTTAATTACCACGACTGACAGTCCAAAAAAAATAAGGAAAGAACGAATGGGCACATGAATGGTTGAAAAGAAGAAAGACATAATCCATGTTAATTTACTCGCCAAAATGCGATATCCTTTACTACAAAAATTTATTAATAACGTGTTGCGGCACAACGTACCAGATAGGTAAAGAAAATACTGTCACTGAATAGGAAATTGCAGTTGAAAATTGTTAGATGTAACTGTAATTTCTGATGACAACAGGGTCGCTTGAGTGACCTTTAATGTTGGCTTCGTTAAACTAAACCTCACCGCTTATTGTACTGTTGTAACGCCTGACACACTCTTTAATTTTTTGAAGTAATAAATTCTGATTCCCTTCACACTTTGCACAGGTTTCAGAATGTCAAAATTATAAATGGGTATTTACCATTTCGGCATGTCTAAAACTCAGCCTAAATAGACAACATCGTTTTTATGCAAGAATTATAGTGCACTTTATTTATAACTAAAACTTAATATAGCGCCGATAATACCAATGCAGTATACTTAACAGCTTTAACGAAACAATCCGCGAAGACTTAGTGCTCTTCATAGGTTACTTTTTAATGTATATTAGTCTTGTTTTTGAATATGGGCAAAGGCTTTCAAGCTACACCTAATGTTGCCAGTCTCTTTATCCTCTTGCCCAGCTTCAAGTACTTCTTCTTCCCCGTCTTCCCTTCCAGATTCATCTCCAACTTCATGCGCACGCACTTTTTGAGCTCCACTCCCTTCTTTCAGTACTCCACTAAATAAGTGATTCTAGGGTGAGAGTTCCCAATAACATTATTTATATTGTTGTTCCAACCTTCAACGACATTCGTCGTTCAGTGCCTTTTTCCGTAGCAATTCCACACTACTATGGGGATATCCTCACTCTGTAACCACTTGGCCATGAATTAGTTAATATATTGAAAGAGTCTTATGTTATTAGCAGCTTCTTTCTTGAATCTTAACCCATCCGTGCACACATGCTGACAAGAAGTCTAAAACCTTCGTTCTTGTTGTAATCCTCAGTTAGATAGAGATCCTTACGTTCTCTCCACAAGCTCTTCTTTATATGGAAATCACATCCATTTACTTTACCTGAGTGGAAACTTGACGAGTGGCCGATACCACAGCTGCCTCAAAATCGACGTTCACTTCTCTAGGACACTGGTTTAATCAGACGAACGTGTGTGTCTTTCTTCTTATTAGGGAACAGTGTAAATACAGCAGGAAGAATTTTTGTTTCATCACTGGGACCTCCTAACACAGCGTGTGTGATGTAGATCTGTGCAAACTGCCTGCTGCACATTTTAAATGTTCCGTCCATTAAAAAAATGGGAAGACGTTTTTAAGCTACCTTTTCTTTTGTTTCGACTACGAAAGAATATTCTCTCCTCTAATCCATCGTCTTCTAGAAGGAAAACTACTGCCATCTCGCATTTTTAAGAAATCTTCATGAAGATCAATTTCATAGGAATTCTTGGACTCTTGTTGGTTCGCCTGAACTCTATGCAGCTGACGACACAAGATCCGCTTCGTATATTCTGAGTTAGGAATCACTGTATCAAAGTCATAACCATTGTAAGAAAGCATAGGAATACAGCAATCGGTCGCAGTCTTGTTGGTTTTTTTATTATTCTTGTATGGAATTGCAACTGATTACTGTATTCCTATCCATCCTTATAAAAATACGCAGTCGTTGTGCACAACCGTACCGTATGGGATCACGCTGGTGAAAATCCATAACCATTATTATGACGATTTCCCATTTCAGCCACCATACATCCCGGATAGCTGCGCTGTTTCTTCCTCGAGCGCTCTTCTCCGCCCTCTCCACTTGTTTCTCCACTTCTAGAACTGCATCATCAGGTGGTCTACACGGCTGTTCTGATACGTTAAATACTTTTTAGTTCTTCGATTGCATCCTTCTCTTGCAATGATTCGATTTTTGGTGTTAGCACACAGCACATCCACGTAAGACCAACTTCTTTAAGTTCCTTCACCTCACTATACGCGTAACCACTGTAATGGCCAGAATGTCTGCCCTTGGTCGTTGTAATAACTTCCGTTCTGATGGTCACAGTAGGAAGTTCGGAGCCAAAGTGAGCATAAGGCCTTGTGTTTCGATCAGCGTGGCGTTATCCCTTCGGAGCAGGGAAAACATTGTGTCTGTCTAGACACCGTCCAGGGGAGTTCCAGCGGTCGGGTGGCGTGGGAGGTGGAGCAGACAAGGGTACCCAACTATTCGGAGCAGGTAAAACCGCAAATATCCGGAGTCACATGTGTCCGCTTTCGCTATTGTCCAGACACCGTGTTACTGACGCGGTGGAAGCCCAGCCCATACGACAGTTATGAGACTACAGTGGGAGGTTTTCCCTTTGGCGGGAACGAGTGTCTGAAATATTCATTGCACGGACACAGTCAATAAAAATCAAACTAATACAAATATAAAATAAGGAAATACACGTATTAAAGAAAAAGTTATCTTTTTAAATAACTATGTTGGTTTCACCATGTTTGTAATTAATTACTAGCAAATTTGCATATAGAAACTACCAAATTGATTAAACTGTGGTTGGGTTAAAAACTAAGATAGCAAGAAAAAGTCCAAGGGCACCGTCAAAAATCTGGTAAAATTCTAGTTTAGAATTATGTGCCATATTATGCTAGATATAAGAGAAATGTGTATTTGAAAATTTGGATGACGACAGGTGAGGCTGTTTAAGGGCAGCGGACATCTGGGCTCAGGGCATTGCAATCTGAGTCTCGAAAGCAAGAAAAGCGGTGCGTTGGTCGCATCGTTAAAGTGAACGTAGAATTTTTCTGAGGACATTTCCGTGAACTTGTCATAATTTTGTGCTACTATCAGGCAACATATCAGTGGACTTGGAATTTTCGCGTTGTCTAGAGTAGGACTTGTAATATTCGCCAGTTAGCTTGGTCTTTGATTTCTAGAGCAAGTGTTGGACTTGTGCTATTTTTCGATGTTCAGGAACTGAATGCTTGACAAAATTTATTTACTTTAAAGTAAAATCAATGTGAATAGTGAACATTGTTTAATTTATCACCAGCCTCATTCCTGCCTGCATTTAATTAACTTGTGATGTAGTCAGTCCGACTATTTACTGTGTGATACATTGGGCATGTGGTTGTCCCCTAGACTTTATATAGCTGTATTAAGAATCCATCACACACCTCGTATCCTTAACTTCATAGCACCAAACGGACACAAAATCGTCGCACGGTGGGCCCCTACATGGATGTCACAGAATTCGCCACTGCATCAGCGAAATCAGAAACAAGCGCAATGTACCCAGAAAGCAGAATTTGAAAACGGGTCAGTGAAAATATGAGACGACAAGTGGAGAACCTCACTGTGACTTCTAAAGCAAGAAAACAGGATTAAGGTTTAATGGCCCATCGACGGCGAAGTGATTAGTGGTGGGTCAAAGTTCGAAATGAGGAAGGATAGACACAGAAATACGCCACTTCCTTTTTAAAGGAACCAACCTGGCATTTATCTTGTTTATGAAAACCACGTAACACATAAATCTGTACAGGGTGTTCTAAAAATGTTGCGACAGTTTCGAGGCCTTTTAGAGCGTGTCTTTAGGAACCAATCGAGGATAGCAACCCGTGTCTGGAAACTCATTCGACGACGAAGTTAAAGACTTCAGCTCCAGTCACTGGGCCACTTCTTCGGCAATAAACGTGACTTTGCACGCTGAAGGACCGTAGGCAGAGCACCTCGCAACATTGTTTATTATTCAGTGTCGCACCTGGTTGCCACGATCGCCAATGTAAAAAGGCTTTGTCTCCCATGAATGCGATGCTTTGTTGCCTTGGTGGATGACGGATTTGTATACAGGTTTCCATCTGCAGTATGTTTCTCTCCTATACACAGAAAAACACTGAAGGTTTTAGAGGATTCCAGATCAAAACCCACGTCCGAAACCGTTATCCAGTGAGGCAACAGGACCAGATTCATAGGAGACAAGGCCTTTGTATGCAGCAGCCAGCTCCATCTTCTGCACTTGATAACAATCAGTCGCCATCACTTATTAACGAACAATATAGCGAAATGTTTCGCCGTCGGTCCTTCGGCGTACAAAGTTAGGTTTGTCGCCGAAGGGGTAGCCTCGTGGCAGCATCCAGCGCCTCTAACTTCCTTCCTCAAGACACTGTGAACTTTGTCGCAACAATTATAGGACACCCTGTATAACCAGGTGAGATTTAAACCTTGGTCGTCGTGAATACAAGTCCAATGTGAGAACAACTGCGACACATCTCTCAGCAGTGACTTCTAGTTCAAACTTAGTGTTATGCCTCGTTTCCAACCACTGCTTCCTCAACTGTTGAAATAAAATTTTGTTATTGATCTCAGAGAAATTATAATTTTACCTATTTTCTACAAGAAAATAATAGTTTACATTTTGTAATCATGCTAACAATGCCTTAACTTCTTTTCGGAGCCATAATACCGCAAACTACGACTTTAAACAGTTGTCCAGCGTCGTAAATACGCATTTCTCGTTGTCCCCTTTCTCTTTCTTTTTCTTCTGCTCGTCACAAGTTTTGATCTCGTAACGCCGTTACTACTATATACAATACATAGATCTTGTTCTGGCATAGTTGTTGCATAACAGTTTTTTGTAGACTTTATAAAATTAAGTACAGTACCTTGCTCCGACGTAAGAGAGGACCCGCAGTCGCTAATCATGCTGGAGTAAATAAATTAGTGAAATATACTACAACAAGTTTATTCACGGGCGACAGTCTGTAAGTGGTCTAAGTCATGGTAACCAATTCACATCTATGAAGTGTCCACTGCTGCAAGCCAAGGGCAATTTTTTGATGCAGTAAAGATTATTTTATCTTTTCTTAATTTTTCGACACAATCACACGAACATCTCTCAATGGCGTAGGCGGTGTCAATCAGCCAGTAGTCACATCGAGCTAGGCATTGTGAAAACTGATGTCACTGTGTCGGCATAAAAAATAAAAGAACTTTAATTTCTAAAAGAGTACATTTTTTTTCAAATTAAAGTTTATTCCAGTTAAAAACACGAGTCGTAAGATTGTAGGTATACCGATTTCGGTTGTTTGGTTATTACCAATAGTCCAGCAGATGTACATTGTCCAATGGCTGAGTTATAAAGCATCATTCGGCCAGTGAGGAGATTTCTGTTCTGCGTGACACGTCATACGTTATGATGCAGTCATTGGGCAAGATCATTAGATACACTGTTTTTAATGGATGGATAGTCAAAATCAGTAAAATCAAAGTATTTTGACATGATTATTATATTGCAATAACACTTACTGATTCGCATATACTTCCGGTTGTTCTTGCCTAATACGGCACACACACACACACACACACACACACACACACACATATATATATATATATATATATATATATATATATATATATATATATATATATACGAGGGTTATTCCAAAAGTAAGGTCCTATTGATTGCCAAATTGAAACCACAGTGAACATCAGAAATGTTTTACTTGTAACAATTAGCTACACCTTTCAGCTACTTCTCTACGTAGTCGCCGTTCTGACTTAGACTTTTGTCATAGCGTTGTACCAACTTTTCAATAGCCTCATCATAGAAGGCAGCCGCCAGTGCTTTCCGCCAATTCTCCACGCTGGCCTACACCTCGTTGTCTGTGTCAAAATGTTGTCTTCAAAGACAGCGGTTCATGTGACCAGAGATGAAACTCAGGGGGAGACAATTGCGGACTGTATTGTGGGTAATCTCACATTTCCATTTGAAAACGATGCAGGAGCATCTTCATTGCCCCTGCAGAATGCGGCTGAGAATTGTCGTGAAGACGAAACAGCACGACAGTTATGTAATGTTGGCTGCATAGCTTCAGGCGAAATTTCTCACCAGGCCCTCGTACTTGGCGGCAGACACTATTTTCTAGACATCTTTACGCACTCACTGCGAGCTCAGAAATGAGAAGAGCGACGTGATGCTAACTAGGGTTATACTAGAGACACTACCCAACACATCTGTGCAAAGCTTTATCGGATTTTCATAGTCGTTTCCATTTCGCGACCGATCGGACCTTACTTTTGGAATAACCCTCGTATATATATATATATATGCTTACGTAAGCATAAAAAGATTTCAAATTGGAATACGCTACGTATGACAGCGTCTAAAGATCAAAACGGGATATTTCCCCGCATCATCTTACAGAATAACGTGATCTTACTTCAGATTACAAACTTTGTAGTATGTTCGATGATAATGGTGCCCTATTGTTTTTTATCACAAAGACATGTAATTTTTCTGGATATTTATTCGTGCTGTTTTTCGCACAGCCTCATTAAAGAAGAACTGGAGTCGTTTGGCGTCAACGTGAATCAGTGTGAATTAATTGAAGGCTGTGAAATACCAATAGCGATATCCATCGTTAATGAAGGAAGTGGATCGCGAACATTCCTGTACTACACAGAGGACTGGCCGGAGGTTTCGTACGAAGCTTTCCTAAAAATAGATTTGTCACAATATTCTTGGATTCACGTAGAGGTATGTTCTCAAAATAATTCGATAAAGATTTATATTTGTTGTTGCTGTTTGGGCTAAGCATGTTATATAACATCGCCTGGTACTATTTATTAATTTTGCTTTTATGTGAAATTTCGTTGATTCTGCACTGTTTCATCCAATCCATGTGTACTGTATTTTCTCCTGGACGTAATTACACGTGTCCGTTATGTCCGTTCAGATGCGGAAAAATGACCAGCTGAAGCAAATAGTACAAAGGATTACTGAATGGAATTCGAAACGTGCGGCTTCTGGAAAACACAGTCCAGTTCCAGTGTCTCTGGAAGTAGAGAACAACGATGATCGGTGTCTGGAAGTCATGCCACTTGCTGATTTCGTCGTCGTCAGCAAAGACTTCGCTAGGATTCACGGATACAACTCAATGCCTGAGGCGCTGGATGGTCTTTATGGACGTCTGAAACCTGGGTAAGATATTGCAGCAGTTTCCTTCAAAAAATGAAGGTACTGCACATAAAGCGAACGATCATTTCCCAAAGCGGGTATCAAATACCATTCCCTACCTTGTGAAACAATTTTCTTTGGTTCCTTAGACAATATTGGGCGAATGTTGACAATGTTGCATGAAAAAACATTACATACTTGTAAATCGCGTTTAATAAATCTCGCGGAGACGCCTCTGTAGATTTGGAAGCAAGTCAAGGATACAGAATGATTTTTTCACTGTGCAGCGGAGTGTGAGTAGACATGAAACTTCCTGGCAGATTAAAACTGAGTGCCAGATCGAGACTCGAATTCGGGACCGACTTCGAATCTCGATCTGGCACACAATTGTAATCTACCAGGAAGTTTCAAGTCAAGGATATACATTTTCGCAGGCGTTCTTTATTTTTAGCATCCATCTGAAAACTGAACTGGAAATGCTTCAAGTCTTCAGTGTTCACATTTTTGTCATTCCTGTCCTGCTCTCATGGAGAACTGTATTTCACATAGTTTTAGTCATTTGGGTCATTCTTTTTGTTAATTCACGATCCTTACATTGATCACTGTTGCATCACATCTAGTCCCTAAAGAGTTTCATTGTTGGTAATAAGTACTACATCTATTAAGCGAACACCAGACAGAGAAACGATCCATACGCTGAGGGTGTTCAGAACTAATATAAATTATCCTGCTAAAGATAGTGTCAAACAGGCTTTAGTAAAAACTGCAAGCCCTTCGTAATAAACTGTATACAGTAGAACCCCTCTATACGACTTTGGATGGTCCGTCACTCCGGTTAGTCAGACTGTGCTGAGGCGCGCGAGCCTGTGCCAACTTGTCACTGACTGGACGCCTGTCGGGCCATTGTTGCGGTGTCTATCGCTGTGCATATTGTTATACTGTACGTTATTGTGCAGTTTTATCCTTTGTTGGGATTAAACTTCGTTGTTTGCTTTATTCCGTGTTCTCTGCCGTACTTATTACTGTAGATTCACTGTGTGTACAGTTGTCTGTTTTTGAACATGTCTGGATTCGAACGTAAACACGCACTTCTTTCACTAAATGAAAAATTAGCAGTGCTACAAAGACTGGACGAAGGAGATTCGCTCCAAAAAATTGCAAAGAAACTGAATGAAGGTGTTACGACAATTAAGGATTGGAGGAAGAATCGGCAAGACATTTACTCCTATACAGTTACGATTGACGGTGAAAACACTCTGAAGAATCGCAAAACATTAAAAAAGCCTAAACTTGTACTGCTTGATAACGCATTGTGGATATGGTTTTGTCAAGAAAGAAGGAAAGGAACTCCAATATCCGGGCCAATTCTCAAATAAAAAGCGATAGTTTTGTACAAAAAACTGGAAGCCGAAAGTAAATTTGCTGCCAGTGAAGGCTGGATTGATCCTTGGAAAACTCGTCAAATATGTATCCCTGACTTTTTTTCCAAGTAATTTGTTTTCGCTTTTACTGTAAAAACAATGCATACAGTATAATCATTTCTTAGTTTATACATACAGTAGTTTATTTCTTTGTAAAAAAATTACTTTTTATATATACAGTGCTATAAACATTTTTTAGTTTACAGTATATATCGTTTATACGTTATTATGTTCAGTACAGTGCTGTAATTTGTTTGTCGTTTTTCCTTTTAAAACCAATACATATTACAGTGTGTGTAGACGTTTTATAGTTAATATACTGTTCAACACTGTGTAAAAAACATCTTTTTATATTACTGTAGACATCTTTTAGTTCTCAAATCGTTTAATTTTTTGTGCTAAATGTCTTTTTTATATTTTCTGCGATAAATATTAGGTTTTTCGGATAATCCGACCTTTTTCTCGTTCCGACCATAGTCCCGGTCCCGAAGGTGACGGATTAGAGGGGTTCTACTGTAATAGAGACCAGTTTGAGGCGTTTCATCCGACGTATTCCTTGTATTCCATATAGAAATGTCTGCGGTTCATTAAGCTGTGATTATTGCTACTGGGTTCGTGCATAGGTTCCACATGTTTAATAAACCAACAGATACACATAATGGCTTTACTGATCAAAAATATATTCTCTTTCACTGTTTACAACAGTTAGCAACGCTGCGGTAACTTTTTGACTCCGCGATTGTAGAAATCACGTGGCTTCGAGGCGAAGAACTCGTCGAACCTTGTTCGGACAGCATTTTCGTCCGGAAAGGAAGTTCCGTGAGGGTTGTTCGATGGAGAGCGGAAAAGGTGAAAATCTGATGGCATAAGATTAGGTGAATAAGGTGGGTGCGGAATGAATTCCCAACCCAACTCCTGTACTATCTTATTTGTTATTCTAGCAGAACGTGAGCAGCGTCATCGTGGATCAGCATGACTTCTCGCACTCTTCCTGGTCGTTGTTCTTGGACTGCGTCTGCAACACTCTCCAGTTGACCGTAAATGCCAGCAGTGATGATAACGCCTCGGGGAAGAAGTTTGTAGCACATCTTTTTCACCAAATGCATAACATTATCTTTTGTGGATGTGCGCAGGTCTTTGTACGTGGAGTCGCTGCTTTGTTTGGGCTCAACCATTCCTTTCGTTTCCTTATGGTAGCTTAAGGACTAGCTACGACACAGGATAAGAACAGTCGGTGTTGTTCACGAACCAATTGATGACGAGCAAGCAGAGATGCATATATGGCCACCCACATAATTTTGTGATTTTGTCTTAGAGCATGCCCAGACACCCCATTTTTGAACCTTCCCCATCTCATGCAAGTGTCGCACAACGTTGGAATGATCACAGTTCATCACTTTTGCCGGTCCCTTGAGCACACTTACATGGATCATTGAGAATGAATCTGTTGAAACGATCTTCATCAACCCTGAGGGTTTTCCTGAACGTCAAGAGTCAGTAATGTCAAAACGATACTCCTTCAAACGAGAAAACTATTTGCTTGCCGTGCTCTGTGTAATGGCATTATCCTCATACAAGACACAAATGTATATGGCTGCCACCGCTGCTGTCACCCCTCTATTGAACTGAAGAATATCTCGGAAATGTTCCAATATTTCCACTTGGCACCACATTTTCTGTCGTCCACAGCTTCTCTCATTATCTCAGTTAACATAATGACATTATGTAAACTCAAACAACAACAGTGAAGTACAAATAAAAAAACGACAAACGATATATAAATCCTTAGCAACCGGAATATCAACATGCAAAACTAAATCGCTACAAATTATGCACCAACCTAATAAAATGAGGAGAAGTTAGGATTTTTACTTGATCCAGTCATCTTGATTTGGATTTGCTATGGGTTCCCAAATTACTCCAGATGAATGTCGATAAAATTCCTGATGACAGGTGTAATCTAGGTCGACCTAGTTATAGTCACAATATAAACTAATCTAACCCAACAGCAGACAATTCCAATGAACCTTTCTCACGCCCCGAGCAATTAGTAAACTTATATAGACACGCATGATGACTTCCTGTGTAAACATTGGTAAGTGACAGTTGATGAGAGACGGAGTTATTGCATGTAAAACATGATGTGTGGCCTGCCATATTCGTGTTAGTTGATAGTTCCATGATAACCGAGAAATGGCATCTCGATCTCTGATTTCAGATTCTCACTAATGGCAACTTTCTCGGGATTGTCACGTGTAAATACTGGTACGTGCCAAAACATGGCTGCAACTAGTAATAACGTGTGTTTGCTTGTGACAGGTAAACGCTTTATAGGTTACGAAATTATATTTTTCATCATCAGACAATTTTCATGTGTTCGTCAAAACATATGATGCATTGGTTTAATGGTGAATTGCCGTGAAATGTCCGCGGGAGCATCTGATTTCACTGTTTTCTTCCAACAAATCATATTCGTAATGTTGTTTCTTTCTTTCTCAATCACATACGTTAGTTTGCGTTATTAACATTTGGAGAGCAGGGTCACAACATTATTGTGATTCAAAGACCGCACCCGAGTATAGATTGGGCTGCGATTTTCTCAGCTTGCGAGCCCACCATCGCTCGAAAATTGGACTTGTTTCATAAAAAGACCTGACCTGCCCCTTGACCGGTGCTGCTATTTGTGGTCAATTTCTAGAATTATTTCGACAGAAACATCAGCGAACTTAAATAAACAGCTGCTGTCGTGAACGTCTGAGTCAAAGATCGCACCGACGTATTTCATGTGTGTACTCGTTAGGTTTCGCAGTTTGCTGTAATTCTGCTACAAATAAGTTACGTTTGTTGAGTGAGAAAGAAATTTTCGAAACTCAATAGGAAGAAACTGCTCAGAAACTCAGTTCACACTTTTTTCTTGGGAGGACAATTATACTTTCTGCCACCATTATTCCTAAGCCCAATATTCTTCAAAGTGGCCAGTCTCGAAAGTGTTAAACACTTTCACCTGGTTACAAAACGAATTTCCAAAGCGCACCACATGTTTTGGACTCAGTTAGAACACATGTTGTCGTCTTCCTAACTCCATGCTGGCGAGCCATCTGGCTGGTGCAACACATGTTGTCGTCTTGATAACTCCGTGCTGGCGAGCCATCTGGCTGGTGCTGATGACGGCGTAACTGTCAAAGATCTTGTATCTCCCCACCTTCAACAGGATGGAATTCATTTCCAGCTACACTTCCATATGATCTTTTTGCTTCTTATGTTTTCAAGCATCGTTTCCTGTAGTTTGTCCTCATTTAACAAAATCACCCGGTAGACTGTTTAACATGTTATAACACGAAAACTAATTGCCGTACGAGTACCAGACTTGGTAGCATTAATATCAAGGAAATAGGGAAGAGAAATAATGCAGAACCAATTCAGCTGAAACACTTTTAATGTGTTGCTATGGTACCATTACATACCGACACCATTACTGCTACAAAAGGGGCGTAATAAGGCGTCCATCAGTGTCCAGAAGGATCTGAAGACGCAGGGTTACAATCTGCACAGCAGAACGAAGCATGTCCGTAGGTATGCTGTCTACTCCTCTTGATATACTGCGCTTCAGATCAGCACATGTGCGGATGTTCCCCTCGTAAACCCTGTCCCCCAGGTAGTCCCACAACCAGAAATCACAGGGAGTGATATCATGTGATCGTGCCGGCTAAGCATTTGGAAACGATCGGCTGATAATTTGATTGTTTCCAAATGTATTTCGGAGAAGCAGATGAACTTCACGAGCGATATGCGGAGGGGCCCCATCTTGCATGAAAACTGTTGAGTTCAATGCGTCTCTCTCCTATAGAGCGGGTATGACAAGCTGGCGAAGCATATCGCAGTAACTCTGGCCAGTCACACTGCACGTTTTTGGTCCTTGAGTGCCAACCTGTTCAAAAAAGAATGTGCAAATGATGAACGTAGCCACGAAGCCATGCCATACGGTGTCACGTTCACCATACAGAGGAACTTAATGCACTGTAACTGGAGGTGAAGATCCCCACACTCGGCAATTCTGTCTGTTCATCCCACCCGTCAAAGAAAAATGAGCTTCGTCTGTCCATAGGAAGGTCCAGGGCCAGCCCTCGTCAACTTCAATCCTTGCGAGAAAGTAGAGAACGAAGTCAACACGTCGTTGTGCGTCCTGTGGTGCAAGCTGCTGTACGATATGGATTTTCTACGGATACCATTGGAGAATGGTTCAAAAATGGTTCAAATGGCTCTGAGCATTATGCGACTTAACTTCTGGGGTCATCAGTCGCCTAGAACTTAGAACTAATTAAACCTAACTAACCTAAGGACATCACACACATCCATGCCCGAGACAGGATTCGAACCTGCGACCGTAGCGGTCGCTCGGTTCCAGACTGCAGCGCCTAGAACCGCCGGCCACTGCGGCCGGCTGAGAATGGTTCGAAGCACCTTCCGCACAGTGTACCACTGGATGTTCAACTGTCGTGACACAGCACGCGCACTGCCTGACGATCGGGAATTGCGCGCAGCGTTGTCTGCCATAGCAACAGCGATTTCATCAACTACATGTGGTGCGACCGGTCGGCGGGCTCTTCCCGCAGGGACGCCCAGTTTTCCAGTTGATTCCAACTTCTTCATAATGCTCAGCACAGCAGGTGGAGAAGGAGGACCCTTCCGTAATCCTTTCAGCCGGCTATATTCTCGAAGTGAGCTTCGCCAATAATGCCTTGCTCCTTTTGTCCAAGCTCATGTTGCCATGTCAGCAAGTGCGCTGCGACTGGTCAGGTGACGCTATGAATCACGATGACTGATCACGGCACCTGGTGGCCATAGTTAGAACTGGACGGTAGCGCTGTGATGCGTGGAAATTATGCACCCAATACTCTGGATATTAATGCTGCGAAGTTTGGTACTCGCACAGTTATTAGTTTCTGTGTTATAATGTGTTGGAAAGGGAAGTTTAATTATAACCAGCCGTTAGTATGGATGTAGATGTGTTTTCCACATCCTGCTAGGTGAATACTAGACGCAGACAGCTGGGGTACACTCATTCCGTCCCGGGGGGGATGGGGTGGCGGCAGGAAGGGCATCCGACCACCCCTTAAAATTAACCATGCCAAATCCGCACTTAACCCTGCCGACCCTGCGCCCGATGCGGGATAAAGGCTGTAGCAAAAGAAAGAAAAAAAGGAAGTATAGATGTAGATGTGGTCTCAGAGTGCTTTATTGACAGGAGAGCTACTTTGCAGGGCGACGCTGGTGGTGCCGTGGGCGGAAGAAGGAGCGGCTGCCCGAGGTCCTGAGGGCGTGTTCTTCTCGCCCGCCTTCCCTCCGGAGCGCGTGGTGGACACGCTGGGAGCGGGGGACACGTTCTGCGCTGGCCTCATGCTGGCCCTGGCCAGGGGTCGGCCGTTGGAGCAGAGCCTGCGGTTCGCCTGCCAGGTCGCTGGTACCAAAGTCGGCATGCGTGGCTTCCGAGGTCTCGGGGATCTGCTCAGGCAGCGAGGCGTTCGGATCGAGTAGCCGCCAGCTTCGCAGATTACACGGTTCTGCAGCGTCAGCATCTTCTTCGTCCATATCACTTCTTGTGTTACAAAATAAACTTCACTGACTCTATATTTACTGTATGTGTCTCATTTCCAATAGAGTAACCGTCTGAGCAGCTGTGGCTCTCGACTCGGCAGTAGTCGACTCAAAATCTGGTGGCAGGGAAGTTTTCAACGCCAGTAGTTGGCGAGCAATGCGATGAGAGGTAGCTGTGTGACATTCCTTACCGACAGACTTGCCACCGTGTCCTGGATTAATCTCCAAGACTCATGGAGTGAGGGCATGATAATCAATCCTTTGGACGGAAGTGTCAAGTTCGGCGGCTGTTCGTGAGGAGAAGGCTATGTGCCAGCATCGAGCTTCACTTTCTCTCTTCACTTTCGTCCTCATCATCAACAACAACAGAAATACGAAATTGCACACAACATAAATTCACCAGTCACCTACACTAAAAAGTTAAAAATGGATATGAATAAAGAAATTTTTGGCAATATTGAACCTGTTGATACCACCCGCTTGTTTTGACACATTACAACATCAAGATGTCAGATAAACCACTCATCGGTATCAAACACGTGCAAATAATGCGCCATAGTACGAATTATAGTTATTATCATGACATCAAAGCATTGGCTTCGCTAGTTCACGACCGAACTGTCACGTCCCAACCTAACGTCTAATCTAGTTCTCAGGCTACACCATAGAGCAAAATTTCACCGCAACTTACTTCCCAAAAAAGAACTTCGAAAGAAAAATAAATATTGTCAGTGTTCCTTTCTAACTCCGTTTGAAATGTATGATGATACATGCAACATATCATTACGTCACGATTCAAAGCTAACGTCCAATGTGGCTGAACCCATCCGAAATCCCTTCTGAAGGAAAAAAGGGAAGAAGATTCGGTTAAATGTGCTGTCTACCACGAAGTCATTAGAAGCGGAGTAAAAACTCTGGTTGTAGAAGGAAATGGGCCTCTCTCTTTCAAAGACACCGTCCCAGCATTTTCTTTTAGTGGTTGCGGAAGTCATGGGAATCCTAAATCAAAATGATTGGACGAGGATTTGAACCTCCATCCTCCGGAATACGAACTCATGTCTCACCATTGTGCCATTTTCTGGATTGGGCGCGAGAGAAATTACAACGTATCAGAGCCAACAACGAATTACAGCAGGTACTACTCACCAGTGGAGTGATGTTATAATGATCATCAGCTGTCAGCAAGTACAGAAGACAACTATACGAAATGAGCGTCACTCAGTAAGGTGTTACTAGGTCGCTATAGCTAGATGGAGCCATGTTGCCAATAGTTGAGCTTATGGCTGGTGAAGAGTGTATCGTGTAGAATCCTCAAAGTGTCGCGATGTTACTGATAACACGGGAGGAATTTCCCAGTAATGCTGATTGTTTTTCCAGACATCTCACTATCGAGTGATTTAAGGGGGGTAAGACGTGAAACGGGCCGACTTGGAGCAGGAGAGGCACCACAGGACATTTTAATTTACACTGTCTATACGTTTACAAATAAACTCATAAAATTTTGTTAGCATGACCAGGAAGGATTCAGGATTCACACTCATAGCAGAGGATGTTCAAAAACATAACAAAACAATTTTTTTTTACATGTGAAATTGCATCATTTTTTCATTTGTTGCTGTAGGTACACTATTCTTCATAAGTAAGAGAGATCCTTCGATAAATTTTACACAGCATACAAACCATACTTACAGGTGTATGAAACTCTAGAATTTCCAAAATATGTTAAAAA
The DNA here is from genome assembly GCF_021461385.2 of Schistocerca piceifrons. Classification (NCBI taxonomy): domain Eukaryota; kingdom Metazoa; phylum Arthropoda; class Insecta; order Orthoptera; family Acrididae; genus Schistocerca; species Schistocerca piceifrons. Next base: position 269,122,173 of record NC_060140.1, on the reverse strand, counting down.
CTGTGGTAAAATTTGAGATAATTAACTAAAAAATTCGAGTTTTGTCTAAACACGAAGTTAACGTAACAGCCCATTCATTTTCCATAGATTTAATAAATCATGAAGTTTCACATTTAAAAAATATTATTTTTTCGTGTTTTTGAACTTCCACTGCTATGAGTGTGAATCCTGAATCCTTCCTGGTCATGCTGACAAAGTTTTATGAATTTATTTGTAAAAGTATAGACAGTGCAAATTAAAATGTCCTGTGGTGCCTCTCCTCGAAGTCGGCCCGTTTGACGTCCTACCCCCCTTAATGGTTATGTGTTACACTTCATTATATCTCATTGTTCATTACGGATGACTAATAATATACTAGAAGGATCACTCAGAAATTTTTGAGAAATGTTATTCAGACTGCTTGTTCAGCAAAACTTCCCTTGCATCTTTACAACGTCATTTCCTTCAAGTTTCTCGTACATGTCAACCCTCTCAAAACACTTACGGATCATTTTAATAAGTATTTTTAAACAATGTATTTACTCTTAAACAGGTATATGTAAAAAATAAATATAAAAAGCCATGAAACCATTAATTCTTAGTGAGAATCCATAGCGGTTGGGCCAATGAACTCTTTTTCGTAAGGAGTAGAGTTCTAATTCCTCTTTTAGCCATCGTATTTACGTCTCTGCTTGGGTTCGAATTCCAGGATGATTTCGTACTAAAGATCAGGTTGATTTCCTCCCCCATCCCTGTGCAGGCAGAGTTGTCGCCTGTCACTAATGACCAGAATTTTATGTGATTTGGTATTCTGTGACAACGCTCGTTCTCTTATTGGTGCAAAATCGCAAAACACTTGCCATTGGCCACATTTCCTTTCCCTGAAGCGTGGCAGGACACCTATTAGCAACATCAATGGCAGTTAGCATCTTGCTTTCTTTCAGTGGGACTAGAGTTGTGTCCAGTCGCCCATTCATAAGTGGCGCAACCGTTCGTCTGCCAAAACGACTTGCACTAATCACTTTTTGGGTCATCATCATTGTAGAAGTTAAAGGAGCTTGAGTGACGGTTAATCTCTCCACCGCAATGGAATTATCATGTTCCCTCAATATACAATAATTAATGTACATTTTGGCCTTCGAAATTAAACCCATTGACTATCTATTGTCGAAACTTCAAAACACGATTTTTGCATTCGTGGGTTAAATTTTTTGTATTCCCAACCGCAAACCTTCTTCATGGGAAGACCTCCCAAACTCCATGTACAGTCTTGGCTATATCCATAAATTCAGTTCCAAGATTACACAGTCAGTTGTAGTAGTTCCATTGGTCATCCTGTTCCATCAGTCCCCTCAATTATTACTGGTTCATACGAAGAATTTTCTCTTCCTTCCTGTCATACAAAAAGTACCATCAAAATGCTCCAATAGATGCTTCCTTGCATGTCGGTGGATTGACATGTCAGTTGCCATTTGTATACCTGTCGCACTCAGTACGCTCCAATATCAAATGTAGAATGAAGTGATAATATGCGATTCCGTTATGTATATTTGATCTACCGACTTGAAACCTCTACTGTCAATGAATCCTGCAATAACTTCTCTGTTCAGTTTCAAATAGTTCAAATAGCTCTGAGCACTATGGGACTTAACATTTGAGGTCATCAGTCCCCTAGACTTAGAACTACTTAAACCTAACTAACCTAAGAACATCACACACATCCATGCCCGAGGCAGGATTCGAACCTGCGACCGTAACAGTCGCGCGGTTCCGGACTGAAGCTCCTAGAACCGCTCGGCCACCGCGGCCGGCTTCTGTGCAGTTTCCTAACCTGACCTGATACAGAGACAGCAACAATAACAAAAAGATTAAGTTATGTAGGTGCGTGTTGCGAAATAATAAGTGAGAAATATGATTTTTGGGTTTAGTTGCATTGAACAGCTTAGTGAAGTATTTTTGCTATATGTGTTTCATTTGATCGGATAAAAACTGGAATACAATGCCATCATTCAATTCCTTGTTTTGAACGATTTATAACAAATGAAAATTCATCAAAAGCTGGTGAAGGTTTATAATGACCCTGTTCCTTCATTTTCAAAAGCGTCTGATTTGAAGTAAGCAATAATTGTCTTGGGAATGATCCACGAGCAGAAAGTCTCAAAACTGCAAGCAAATATGAAAATATTTTTAGGGTTGTTCGTCTGTGAGCTTCAGTTGATGGCAATATTATATGAACGATTTTTTAATTATGTCTGTCTGTGCAGAACTGAATAAAATAATTTTTGTTTTGCTGCACACCTTTCGATTTAATTTAGTGTCGCATCTTTAGTGGCCTGAAAATTGGTATACAGCTAGTCCTTGTAATTTATTTCTCTCATGTGTGGAGTTGATTAAATTTGATTGGCCTGTTTCATTACAACGTATGCAACTTTATGAATGCACTTTATTGTCACTCATGTTCTTTTCTTTTGTGTTGTATAGCTGGTGTCCGTATGTTTTGTCTTTTTTTTTGGTATGTTGCTCTTCGTATTTCGCTATATTTTCTGTGTAGATTGTGCTCAGTTCTTCATTTTTAATGTAATTCGGTCTATCGAATGCCTCTGTGTGACACCGGTTGTCGACTGCTTTTTATGTTGTTGTTTGCACCACATCCTCTTAATTTTTATATAATGTCTTTCAATGTGCAACTGAATTATGAAAATGTGTTTAGCCTTTATCCCTCTAAGCTGTTGATATGCTTCGGTTTCCTTCGAGGGTCCTAGTTTTTTTACATGCTCGGCAGAGCTTGTTTCTTTACAACGTTTGCAAATTTTGCGTGTTAATTTATGTGGATAAGTCATTGCCTGCCACGTCCGTTTCGTTTGTGCTGTTTAGCCACTGTATGGATGTTTTGTCTTTGTGTGTGGACTGGTGCTTTGTACATTTTTCTGTATTGTGCCTGTGTAGAATTTGTTCTGTACTTTTAATTTTGTTTTTCCCTACGAGACTAAAAAAACCTGCCAGCACAAAGCGCAACCATCACATACACTTTCCCCCCACGTCATCACGTTCGTTGGGTGTACTGTTACGAAGGAGGTAAGAATAAAGGAAGATGGAGTTACACATGCTGAGAATAAGCATTGGCTGAAACGATAGGGTGGGCAGTCTACCATCTTACGAAGACCAAGACGAGTGTTTCTCCATTAAAACCCGATGTGAAACTTGCCCTCTCTACCTAAAGCCACTAAACTGACAATCACTTCTGAATATTTACTTTCTTGTAGGAATAATCATAATCAGTCAGCTGACAATTTATTGATACAAAATTTCATTAATTAACCGTGGACTACATCGCGCCAAAGCAACTGATCATTACAATTTAAATCGATCTGTTGGCTGTAATACTTCACAGTACAAATGCCACGAGATGTTTCTGATCATTACACTATCAAAATGTGCAATTTGAAGAATGCAAACGTGAAATGATACGTTTTCTTCAGAGGAACACAAAAAACATTGAATGGAAATATTGACTGAGCTTAGTTGGAAGTAAACATTACCACGAAAATAGAAATGCTGACATTTAATGCCACGTAAAGCCTGTTCTTATCTCTCTCATACATATTTTCCTTCTAAAAACGTTTAGGTCATTCTACAAGCTATCTATATCGTTTGACAATTCTTCGCAATCAGAAATATATATTTCTCATGATTTTAACTCACCATGTGCAGTTATTAGTGCACATATAATCAGTTACGATGTCGGTACAAGGAATTTCCGTGTCAAATGGGTTATACGCTGAAGTGATCTTTTTATATGCAACCAAACAATACCACAGTGCTTTGTGAAATTAAATATCGATTTTAATTTCCTTCCTTGAACCTATGTCTGACTGTCCAACATCTGTGATTCCCCCTTTCAGATACGTCCACTTTTCTTCAACTGAACTGCGTCCTGTGCTCTTCATTATCGCAATATCCACTTCTTTAGCGAACTTCAAACGCGTCACATAATCCCTCAGCACTTCAGTACCCCACCTCCTTCCACACTGATTCTTCCGGACGATTATCTTCAGTCTACTCTTCATCATTACTAAATTATGACCTGAGTCTACATTTGCTCCTGGGTACGGTTTACAATCCAGTATTTCATCTCTGAATCTCTGCCTAACCATGACGCAGTCTACATTTACATCTACATCTACATCCATACTCCGCAAGCCACCTGACGGTGTGTGGCGGAGGGTACCTTGAGTACCTCTATCGGTTTTCCCTTCTATTCCAGTCTCGTATTGTTCGTGGAAAGAAGGATTGTCGGTATGCCTCTGTGTGGGATCTAATCTCTCTGATTTTATCCTCATAGTCTTTTCGCGAGATATACGTAGGAGGGAGCAATATACAGCTTGACTCCTCGGTGAAGGTATGTTCTCGAAACTTCAACAAAAGCCCGTACCGAGCTGCTGAGCGTCTCTCCTGCAGAGTCTTCCACTGCAGTTTATCTATCATCTCCGTAACGCTTTCGCGATTACTAAATGATCCTGTAACGAAGCGCGCTGCTCCCCGTTGGATCTTCTCTATCTCTTCTATCAACCCTATCTGGTACGGATCCCATACTGCTGAGCAGTATTCAAGCAGTGGGCGAACAAGCGTACTGTAACCTATTTCCTTTGTTTTCGGATTGCATTTCCTTAGGATTCTTCCAATGAATCTCAGTCTGACATCAGCATTACCGACGATCAACTTCATATGATCATTCCATTTTAAATCACTCCTAATGCGTACTCCCAGATAATTTATGGAATTAACTGCTTCCAGTAGCTGCCCTGCTATTTTGTAGCTATATGATAAGGGATCTATCTTTCTGTGTATTCGCAGCCCATTACACTTGTTGACATTGAGATTCAATTGCCATTCCCTGCATCATGCGTCAATTCGCTACAGATCCTCCTGCATTTCAGTACAATTTTCCGTTGTTACAACCTCTCGATACACCACAGCATCATCTGCAAAAAGCCTCAGTGAACTTCCGATGTCATCCACCAGGTCATTTATGCATATTGTGAATAGCAACGGTCCTATGACACTCCCCTGCGGCACACCTGAAATCGCTCTTACTTCGGAAGACTTCTATCCATTGAGAATGACATGCTGCGTTCTGTTATCTAGGAACTCCTCAATCCAATCCCACAATTGGTCTGATAGTCCATGTGCTCTTACTTTGTTCATTAAACGACTGTGGGGAACTGTATCGAACGCCTTGCAGAAGTCAAGAAACACGACATGTACCTGTGAACCCGTGTCTATGGCCGTCTGAGTCTCGTGGACGAATAGCGCGAGCTGGGTTTCACACGACCGTCTTTTTCGAAACCCATGCTGATTCCTAAAAAGTAGATTTCTAGTCTCCAGAAAAGTCTTTATACTGGAACATAATACGTGTTACAAAATTCTACAACTGATCGACGTTAGAGACATAGGTCTATAGTTCTGCACATCTGTTCGACGTCCCTTCCTGAAAACGGGGATGACCTGTGCCCTTTTCCATTCCTTTGGAACGCTACGCTCTTCTAGAGACCTACGGTACACCGCTGCAAGAAGGGGGGCAAGTTCCTTCGCGTACTCTGTGTAAAATCGAACTGGTATCCCATCAGGTCCAGCGGCCTTTCCTCTTTTGAGCGATTTTAATTGTTTCTCTATCCCTCTGTCGTCTATTTCGATATCTACCATTTTGTCATCTGTGCGACAATGTAGAGAAGGAACTACAGTGCATCTTCCTCTGTGAAACAGCTTTAGAAAAAGACATTTAGTATTTCGGCCTTTAGTCTGTCATCCTCTGTTTCAGTACCATTTTGGTCACAGAGTGTCTGGACTTTTTGTTTTGATCCACCTACCGCTTTGACATAAGACCAAAATTTCTTAGGATTTTCTGCCAAGTCAGTACGTAGAACTTTACTTTCGAATTCATTGAACGCCTCTCGCATAGCCCTCCTCACACTACATTTCGCTTCGCGTAATATTTGTTTGTCTGCAAGGCTTTGGCTATGTTTTTGTTTGCTGTGAAGTTCCTTTTGCTTCCGCAGAAGTTTTCTAACTCGGTTGTTGTACCACGGTGGCTCTTTTCCATCTCTTACGATCTTGCTTGGCACATACACATCTAACGCATATTGTACGATGGTTTTGAACTTTGTCCACTGATCCTCAACACTGTCTGTACTTGAGACAAAACTTTTGTGTTGAGGTACTCTGTAATCTGCTTTTTGTCACTTTTGCTAAACAGAAAAATCTTTCTACCTTTTTTAATATTTCTATTTACGGCTGAAATCATCGATGCCGTAAACGCTTTATGATCGCTGATTCCCTGTTCTGCGTTAACTGTTTCAAATAGTTCGGGTCTGTTTGTCACCAGAAGGTCTAATATGTTATCGCCACGAGTCGGTTCTCTGTTTAACTGCTCAAGGTAGTTTTCAGATAAAGCAATTAAAAAAATTTCACTGGATTCTTTGTCCCTGCCACCCGTTATGAACGTTTGAGGCTCCCAGTCTATATCCGGCAAATTAAAATCTCCACCCAGAACATGGTGGGGAAATCTACTCGAAATATTTTCCAAATTATCCTTCAGGTGCTCAGCCACAACAGCTGCTGAGCCCGGGGGCCTATAGAGACATCCAATTACCATGTCTTAGCCTGCTTTAATCATTTCACATTTCGGATCTCCGTCAATTTCCTTCGATACTATTGCACTTCTTATCGCTATAAACACGCCTCCCCCTTCACTGTCTAGCCTGTCTCTGCGGTATACATTCCAATCTGAGTTTAGGATTTCCTTACTGTTTACGTCTGGTTTCAGCCAACTTTCTGTCCCTAGTACTATATGGGCGTTGTGACCGTTTATTAATGAGAGCAGTTCTGGGACATTTCTATAGACGCTCCTGCAGTTTACTAGTAGCACATTAATATTGTTATTCCCTGTTGCATTTTGCCTACTCCTTCCTTGTCGCGTCTCAGGAGGCGTCTTGTCGGGCCTAGGGAGGGAATTCTCTAACCTAAAAAAAACCCCATGTGCACTCCACACGTACTCCGCTACCCTTGTAGCCGCTTCCGGCGTGTAGTGCACGCCTGACCTATTCAGGGAGACCCTACATTTCTTCACCCGATAGCGGAGGTCGAGAAATTTGCACCCCAGATCTCCGCAGAATCGTCTGAGCCTTCCACTCGGCTCCAAACCAGAGGACCGCAATCGGTTCTGGGAACGATACTACAAATAGTTAGCTCTGATTCCACCCCGCGAGCAAGGCTTTCCGCCTTCACCAATTTCGCCAACCGCCTGTACGAACTGAGGATGACCTCTGAACCCAGACGGCAGGAGTCATTGGTGCCGACATGAGCAACAATTTGCAGTCGGGTGCACCCAGTGCTCTCTATCGCCGCCGGTAGGGCCTCCTCCACATCTCGGATGAGACCCCCCGGCAAGCAGACAGAGTGAACACTGGCCTTCTTCCCCGACCTTTCCGCTATTTCCCTAAGGGGCTCCATCACCCGCCTAACGTTGGAGCTCCCAATAACTAATAAACCCCTCCCCCCGTGCGCCTGTTCGGACCTTGCTGAAGGAGCAGCCACATGTCCACTCACAGGCAGAGCGGGCGATGCCACACGGCCAGCCTCCACATTTACCCTCCGCCTCGTGCGCAGCGAACGCCGCTGAACCCGCCACTCCCCTTGGGGAGAGGGTGGCCCAACCGCGCCCGGTACCCGCGAAGATCTCTCGACAGCAGGGACAGTGGGTGAAGCACGTAACACCTGGGGTGTACCTTGCGACGCACCAGACTCCCCACTGCCGCTACACTCCGAGGCAGCAGCCTGAAGACGGCTGACCGCGGCCATCAACACGTTCAGCTGTTCGCGAACAGTGGCCAGCTCCTCCTGCGTCCGTACACAGCAGTCACACATCCTATCCATCCTAAGGAATCAATTTACTGAAGAGAGTTAATCAACTTTTAACTAGACTGCTAATTCACTAAAGGCGGCTGATTGCTAGCCACTTCTTGTAGAAAAAAATGAAAATAGCACTACCTGTCTCTGGACTGTATTGAAAACAAACACTAGCACTACTGGCACTATGGTTGACTAAAGGGACTCTCTCTGACTGTATTCAAAACAAACAGGAATCTATGGAACACTATTAATAGCACTCGACGATTAAAGCTTCCTAAAAGCAAAAACACACGGCAGAAGAAGAGACAAGTAAGAAAAATACAGTTAATACTTAAATTAAGGTAGCTCGCTGCGCAGCAGACGAGACGCAGACGGCGGTTAGGAAATCCACCCGTATCTCCCGGTATTTTACTGGTATACTTCCTCCGCTTGTGATTATTGAGCAGCGTATTCGCTATTACCATCTAAAATTTATTGCAGAGCTCAAGTAGTCTCTCTCCTCCCTCATTCGTTCTGCCTAGGCCGATTCTCCAGCAACACTTCCTTCTGATCCTTCCCCTACCACTACGCTCAAATCCCCCATGATTATTAGATTTTCATCTCCCTTTAGATATTGAATTACCCGTTCAGTGTCCTCATATTCTTTCTCTGTCTCTTCATCTTCTGCTTGCCACGTCGGCATGTATACCTGAACCATCGTTGTCGGCTCTGGTTTGCGGTCGAAACTGATAAGAACAACCCCATCCCTGAAATGTTCACAGCAGCTCACTTTTTAACCTATCTTTGCCCCATTCACTGATCCCCACTGCACCAAGACTGAGCTTTGCATTCCCTTTTTCAGATTTTCTAGCTTGCCTGCTACTTTCAAATTTCTGACATTCCATGTTCCGATTCGTAGAATGATATTCCTTCGTTGATTATTCCATCTTTTTCTCATGGTCAGCTCCCCCTTTCTCCGAGGTCTCAATGGGGGACTAATCCGGAATCTTTTGCCAAACGAGAGATCATCATGTCACTTTTTCAATTACAGGCACATGTCCTTTGTTCACACGTTATGTGTCTTTAACGCAGTAAATTCCATTGTCTTCTGGGTCATCATGCCGTTGATCATTACTGATTATTGCGCCTTTTGGGGCAGTTCCCCACCCCAAGGGCAAGAGAGTGCCTGAACCTCTGCACTCTTTAACAAGGCCATTGGCAGACTGAGGGTGACTTCTTATGCCGGAAGTCTTCGGGACCCATTGCTGATGACTTTCATTCAAAATTTGAGCAGTCGTCAGATTTGAGTACTAATCTAAGAAGCTACCCATGGAACACGGGTTCCTGCCTTATTACCATATTAACTTTGCAAATCTACGGAAATAACTCAGGCAAAAGAATTGAAATACATTTCGTCATCGGTAGACTCAGGTTAATTCGAATAATTCGTTAATTTACTAAAAGAGAATTTTGATTTCCTTACGTTATTTTATTATTTTTCTTGTCATACGCATGTTCAGTTGACATGACAGAAAAATCTCCCGTCGTTCTTATATGTTCAGGCTACAGATAATACATTATTGCATTTTTCTTGATACACACATGGAGGTGAATTAACACCATTTGATCGAGAGCAGTAGGCCTACCTTCAGACAAACTCTTCAGCTCATTTCGCGTTTCATTATCTCTCCCACTAACCTATTGTTAACTATATGTTAAACTATTTTACTAAGGAATTGTCACGAAATGCAAAAAAAGTAAGAATTGAAATAATCGTCCTCTGCAATAGCTTTACGACAGTAATTGTTGGATAAATAGTTGATTTTACGTAAGACAATCTGCTGGCGCATAATTTTCCCAGTTGACCTTCAAAATAGTAGTAAATAAGACAGAACTCAAGATGTACCTACAGCAGTATTACCTTTGAAATAATTTTCATTTCAATGATCACTACCACCAAAAAATGGTACCATCTCTTTCACGCTTACTGTGTCATTCGTAGAAGTGGATTTAGCATGTAGGCCTAACACAAAAGCGAACAGAATCAAGAGTGAGAGCCAAGTATCTCAAGTAGGAAATGGAGATGAAAACAGCAAAATGAAAACAAAAATTAGCTACTAATTTTTTATTTCTGAAGCTCGCGGCAAAATTTATCTCTGAACTGTCAGCCAACTTTATACTTTTTACTCAGTTTCTGATTAACCACACTTATTTTCATATTACAGATAATGGTGTGTTCCAGGAACCCAAAATCCTACTTTCTTCATTAACAGATGTCTGTAATAAGACTGCATACTCTGCACAGTGTAGATTAATTTTCAGAGAAAAAGGATTTAAGAAGTAGGGGTATATCTCTCAAACCATTGCTCTGCTGGTTTCACCTGCACCATTTCCGGTATTAGAAGCTACACAGGGAACGCTTGTCAGATGTTTTGGAAACGCACTCTTGTTAAACGTATGCCAGCATATTTTTGTTCACACTCTCTTTTGCGTAAAAATGGTCCTCACAAGCAATAATACTAGCACAGTTCAAATCAGGTGACAGGTCACAATCAACTTTTGCACTTCATAAGCAATTCTTCAGGCTGTCTGGGAAGCCCGTAGAAACGCTTGTTGTTAATTTTCTCCATTGAAACTACGAAGAACCCAGATGAACAATTGGGTATTCGCAGGAGCATTTCATCAATTTCTTGTGTTGAATATTCTGAAAAACACAATATTCTTTACTACATTCAATAGAACAACTATTAACGACAGATCAAGCATATTCGAATAAACAAACGGAAACCGCACAGCGCAATTCGTGATAAAAGATAAAACTTTCATTTAAGTGTAATTAAAATACTGTACTGGTAAATTAAATATCTTACCCTAGTATTTATTGTGGACTTTTCCAGCAGAAATTCTATTCAGTCCCAAGATGAAGGTTTTGAAATTTAAACTATTAAATCTTATTATAACAAAATTTAACAAATATATTTCGCAGTAAGCAGATATAAAATTAGATATTCTAAAAAGACCAATACTGTACTTTCCGTTTGTTTATTCGAATAAGCTTGATGTGTCTTTAATACTTGTTCTAGTGAATGTAGTCAAGAATATTGTGTTTTTCAGAATATTCAACGCAAGTAATTGATGAATTGCTCCTGCGAATACCCGATTGCTCATCTGGGTTCTTCGTACTTTCAACGGAGAAGCTCTCCTGCGAACCCTGCAGAACTAGCACTCCTGGAAGAAAGGATATTGCGGAGACATGGCTTAGCCACAGCCTGGGGGTTGTTTCTAGAAAGAAATATTCACTCTACAGCGGAGTGTGCGCTGATATGAAACTTCCTGGCAGATTAAAACTGTGTGGCGGACCGAGACTCGAACTCGGGAGCTTTGCCTTTCGCGGGCAAGTGCTGTGAGGACGGGGCGTGACTCGTGCTTGGGTAGCTCAGTCGGTAGAGCACTTGCCCGCGAAAGGCAAAGGTCCCGAGTTCGAGTCTCGGTCCGGCACACAGTTTTAATCTGCCAGGAAGTTTCATATCAGCGCACACTCCGCTGTAGAGTGAAAATTTCATTCTATACGAGGTTTGTTCAAAAAATTCACGAACTTTGTCCATAAATTTTTTCTACGCTTACCTGTTACTTGTTGTGCATGGTCTCTTTCAAAATACTCTCCTCCACAGTTGATACACCGCTCCCAACACCGTTTTCACCTCCGGAAGTGGTCTTGGTACGCCTCTTGCTGGATCACGTGAAGTGTCGTCTGCGAATTTTGTTTTATCTCGCCTCTCGTAGCAAATCTTCCTGCTTTCAACGATTCTTTCAATTTTAGAAATAAAGAAGAGGACCAGGTCTGGAGAGTATGGAGGATGAGGCAAGGCAGTGATTTCGTTTTTTGTGTAATAGTCAAACACCAATAGAGATGATTGCGCAGATGCGTAATCGCGATGCAAGAGCCATATTTCAGGCCGTTTCCTTTTCACATTTTCTCGCAGGCATCGCAACATGTCCCGAAAGTGCGATTAACAGTTGGTCCCTGTGGCACGAATGCATGATGGAATAATCCTTCAAAGTCAAAGACACATCAAACAGTTTTGCATCACCCCGGTTCCCAGAACTCCTGAAGATAAACGTTGACTATGGATATAGTATCACAGTCACAATCCCTTTGACTGTTCAGGGATATCACTAAACCCGCCCAAAGATGTAAACAACCATGCCTGAGCAGCATACATTAGACGGAGGAGGTCAGACAGCTGATGAATTCCAGTCATTCCACCAGGAAGGACGTACATGGCTCGTGTTATCTGTAGTTCAACCATGTCTAGATTGTCAGTACCGCGGTTCGATGGCGTCCGCATTGTTACTTTGTGCCAGAAAGGGCTCTCAGCAAGGGAAGTGTCCGGGTATCTCGGAGTGAACCAAAGCGATGTTGTTCGGACATGGAGGAAATATAGAGAGACAGGAACTGTCGATGACATTCCTCGCTCAGGCCGCCCAAGGGCTACTACTGCAGTGGATGACCGCTTACCTACGGATTATGGCTCGGAGGAACCCTGACAGCAATGCCACCATGTTGAGTAAAGCTTTTCGTGCAGCCACAGGACATCGTGTTACGACTCAAACTGTGGGCAGTTGGCTATATGATGCGCAACTTTACTCCCGACGTCCATGGCGAGGTACATCATTGCAACAAGACACCCTGCAGCGCGGTACATATGAGCTCAACAACATGCCGAATGGACCGCTCTGGATTGGTATCACGATCTCTTCACAGATGAGTGTCGCATATGCCTTCAACAAGACAATCGTCGGAGACGTGTATGGAGGCAACTTGCCCAGGCTGAACGCCTTAGACACACTTTCCCTGCTGTTTGGGGATGGCCGACGCTGACGTACGCCGCTGGTGGTCACGGAAAGCGTCGTAACGGATGAACAATATGTGAATGCCATCCTTCGATCGATAGTGCAACCATATCGGCAGCATATTGGCGAGGCATTTGTCTTCATGGTCGACAATTCGCGCCCCCATCGTGCACATCTTGTGAATGACTTCCTTCAGGACAACGACATGGCTCGACTAGAGGGGCCAGCATATTCTCCAGACATGAACCCTATCGAACATGCCTGGGACAGACTGCAAAAGATTGTTTATGGACGACGTGACCCACAAACCACTCTGAGGGATCTATGCCAAATCGCCATTGAGGAGTGGGACAATCTGGACCAACAGTGCCTTGATGAACTTGTGGATAGTATGCCACGATGAATACAGGCATGCATCAGCGCAAGAGGACGTGCTACTGGGTATGAGAGGTACCACCTGCGACGGTCTCGCTGTATGATGGTACAAAATGCAATGTGTGGTTTTCATGAGCAATAAAAAGGGCAGGAATGATGTTTATGTTGATCTCTATTCCAGTTTTCTGTACAGGTTCCGGAACTCTTGGAACTGAGGTGGTGCAAAACCTTTTTGATGTGTAGAGAACTATCAGCATGGCTTTGACATTTGACCTGTCCTGACGAGATTTTGGTCTTGGAGAACCGTTCCCCACCCATCGGGAAGCTTGAACCTTGGTGCCAACATCATAACCGTAGAACAACGTCTCATCACCAGTTATGATCCTCTTAAGGAACATCTCGTTCTCATTTGTACGACGCAAAAGCTCTTCACAAATTGCAACTCATGAGACGTGGGACGAACATGCCGGAAACACGATGTATTACAAGATGGAACTGAAATGCTACATTTTTTTGCAATCTCTGGGACAGTTTGTCTTCGATTGGCATGCATAATTTCGTTGGCGTTCCTGACATGAGCGTCGTTGGTAGACGAAGGGGGTCCTGACCGAGGGCCATTTGTAACTTCCGTCCGGTCATTTTTAAACCGTGTGAACCATTCGTAACACCGAGTACAGCTTAAGCACTCATCACCGTTGACTTCCTCCATCATTTGTTGTGTTTCTGTAAAGTTTTTCTTGAGTTTCACGCATAATTTGATACAGACGCGTTGCTCCTCTAACTCTGCCACCTCGAAATTTGGAAACTGTGCGACGCAATGTTCTACTCAGTACAGCATTGAACAATAACTAACAGACATACAACACTGAAACTTCCGGGAGCTACACATTAAACACAGGCGTGTTCAGGGATGCCAACCGCATTTCGCTCCAACACAGCATTGGCACGGAATTTTAAAGTTCCGGAATTTTCTGAACACGCTTCGTAGATCCCGTGTCAAGCCCTCTGCTGTCTACTATCCTCATAGGTGACCCTCTTTATTAGAACGTTACTGCTCCTGAAGTTGTTCGATTCTCCTCTTCAGCAGTCACTGTTAAAGCACCCTGCCAGTAGTGCACTGAGTTTTCCTACAACACGTCGGCGTAGTTGTTATCTGATTTGGCTTGGTTCGATCTGCGTTTTTAGTTCCTATCAACAGACCACGTTCTACGGATCTTGCAGCTTATTAATTATTTGCTGATAATTGTAATCCCAGAACAGAGGATGATCTGGAAGTTAAAGTCTGAAAGATTCTCACTAACCGTTAAAGATGTTTCATTGTAAACTTACTATTTTCCGTACTGTGAACATGTGTTTAAAGGTTTATTTCCCTCTTCAAAAATTTCTTAAGCTTTGACAAGTTTTTTAATTCATTTTCAAAAGGCGCCCCAGGATAAATATTCGCTATTTCAATCCACCCGTTAAAGGTGATTCAGAATAATTTGAACTAACATTTGGAGAAGGTTTTTATCCACCCTTTCAAGGTGGATCAGTTCTGATTGTGCTCTCTTGTAAGCATTAGTTTAAACTAAACTTTGACGTTTTTCTTGTGCTCTGGTTAGTGGCAGTGTTAAGGCTAAGCATGAGTCCTAATCACTTGTTGATTATCCCAGTATATTAATTGCCTTTTGATATGATTAGATCACCTCAACCTATTTGTGTAACATTGCTGAAGTTATTCCCCGCGTACCTCTGCGCCTAGGTCAACTAGAGGACCAATGTGCGATCACTATGTTATACGTTGACCTTAACTTGTAGGAAAATTTCCTTCTATCTTATTTCTAAGTAAGGTTACGAAATTTGTGTGCAAATTTATTTTCGAGTATCTGTAATTCCTCGTGTTCATTGAACTGGAAAACTTTTAGTAGTTTTACATTCCTAGTCAAAATTTGCTTTAATTAAAAGTTCTCTGAGTACCTGTTTTGAGATTGTTTTACGGGTTAAAATGCTGAGCCTATTGGTAAAATCATACTATGTCTAATAGTTTCATGTTATATTTTGCTTTGATCTAAGTTTGTTTAAACATTTGTTCTGAAGCTCGGTTGTACTACTTAAGACTGCTGACCTTGTCTGTAAAGCCATAAGTTGCTTAATTGTTCAATGCATACTACCAGTGTATTGTGTATAGGTAAATAAAAGAAAAAAATTATATATTTGCTGTATCCTCGTCTCGGGTTCGGTCTTTCCACTCGAGCGGCCCGTATGCTGCTATCCTAACATATCAGAATACCTTCAGCCACAGGCACAATACTACATTCCACATTACACCATCCTCAGAACTATAAGCAGTGTACTGAGAGACAACAAAATAGGATTCCACACAACAAGAAAAATTGTGAGTAGATGCAAACAATTAAACATACAGCATTGTTAGTTGGTATGAAATACAGGTAGACCGTAGTTTGAATTCTAAAGTCAAAACATACGTATAGAACAAAAACAGTATAAGTACATTACCATACAATATACAATGCTAAAAACTGCACAGAACGGCAAGACATAAAAATAATGACTACATAATGCAGAAGAAAAGGAGATAACATAGAACGACATATACACGTGAATTAGCACATAAATCTGCAAATATTGTAAAGAAACAAGGACTGTACATAAAATTCGAAAAAACCTAGCATCTTTTAAGCAAATTAAACAACAAAACATTCAACAGAGGAAAAAAGTAAGAATAAACAAATAGCCCTACCAACTTAACTGTAAAAACTACAATGCTGTATATGTAGGAACGACAAACAAAAATTTTAGAAAATCGAACAAAGAACGTATCAGATGTTTTAAGTATGACATTAGGCATTCCACGTTCACAGAACATCTGAAACACCTTTGCCATCATGCCACAAATATAGAGACATCTAAATTACTGAAATAAATAATCGCAACAAATAACTCAGCCCAATGCAAGAGAACTGTTATATTCAAAAAGCTGTACCAGAGACCAAGCAATTACTAAATGGTCTAAGACACAAAAACATTAACTCACTACTTAACCCAGTCTAAGAAATAAAAAAGGTTGAAACATACATATAAATATAACTGAGATCATAGAGATCATAGAGATCATAATTCACAACACTACACGAAACAAACGTAATAACACTGTGGAAAGGTGTGTGTGCAGTTTGTGTTCTGCACTGACAAGATATTTAGAGTTGTAGGGAGGAGAATAGTTTCACCGGAAGAAAAGTAAGGACACACTAACACATACAGCAAGTAACAAAACTTATCTAATGAGCCAGAAAGTGACAGGAGGAGAACAGCTTTTAACTTCTAAGACGATGGCACAATACATAGATTAAAACTTTTGCATTTAAGTGAGAGTATGTACGTCTTTCAGCCCACTAAAGATGTCTCTATTAATGAAGGCGAAACCCATGTGGCTAAAGAAAAACTGGATACCGTAGTTTGGTTGCATGTGGAAAGAAAATCACAAAAAATGTGAGAAATGGGTGGAGACAATAAAACAGATAGCAGTCAACAAACGTTATGGTAAGCAGACACAATGCCAAAATTGAAACTAAAATAGAACAAACCACACGATGATGAGAGTTATACAGCTCAACACACAAAGTAGCCAACATAGTAGAGAAACAGGATCTCTGTACAGGTTACAAAACTAAATGCCATCCAATAGAGATACATTTCCAGGACCAAACATTATGGTAATTTTAGAACATGATTCAAAGAACATATCAAATGTTGAAAGTGTAACACCAACTATTAAACGTCTGCAGAACATTTAAAACAACATAGCTATCACCTCGTAAGTACGAGTATATAGCAAGACATGCCAATCATCGGAATAAATAATCACAACAAATATCCCTGTGTGAGAACTGCCACATGACAAATGTCATGACAAGGAGGAAGCAGCAAGTAAATGGTCGAATAAACGTAAACAACAACTCACTATTGAGCGTAGCCAGAGACACGACATAATTAGAAAAGAAACTCACGCAACTATAACTTTTCATCATAGACATCTCAGAAGGTAAATCATAAAAATGTTAGATTTTATGGAGATGCACTAACGCTGTAAACGCACCCCCATATCACTTGTGGTGTTAGAGGATCAAATGAAGCAATCTAGATGGCTGATGGCTGGGTCTGTCGTGTCAATTGTGCACTGCAGTCTACTGTATTGGTCTTTTTAGAATATCTAATTTCATATCAGCTTACTGCGAAATATATTTGGTTAAATTTTGTTATAATAAGATTTAATAGTTTAAATTTCATAACCTTCATCTTGGGATTGAATAGAATTTCTGCTGGAAAAGTCCATAATTAATACTAGGGCAAGACATTTAATTTACCAGTACAGTATTTTAATTACACTTAAATGAAAGTTTTATCTTTTATCACGAATTGCGCTGTGTGGTTTCCGTTTGTTTATTCGAATAAGCTTGATGTGTCTTTAATAATTGTTCTAGTGAATGTAGTCAAGAATATTGTGTTTTTCAGAATATTCAACACAAGAAATTGATGAATTGCTCCTGCGAATACCCGATTGTTCATCTGAGTTCTTCGTAGTTTCAATGGAGAAGCTCTCCTGCGAACCCTGCAGAACTAGCACTCCTGGAAGAAAGGATATTGTGGAGACATGGCTTAGCCACAGCCTGGGGGTTGTTTCTAGAATGAAATTTTCACTCTACAGCGGAGTGTGCGCTGATATGAAACTTCCTGGCAGATTAAAACTGTGTGGCGGACCGAGACTCGAACTCGGGAGCTTTGCCTTTCGCGGGCAAGTGCTGTGAGGACGGGGCGTGAGTCGTGCTTGGGTAGCTCAGTCGGTAGAGCACTTGCCCGCGAAAGGCAAAGGTCCCGAGTTCGAGTCTCGGTTCGGCACACAGTTTTAATCTGCCAGGAAGTTTCATATCAGCGCACACTCCGCTGTAGAGTGAAAATTTCATTCTATACGAGGTTTGTTCAAAAAATTCACGAACTTTGTCCATAAATTTTTTCTACGCTTACCTGTTACTTGTTGTGCATGGTCTCTTTCAAAATACTCTCCTCCTCGCTAGAGCACTTGCCCGCGAAAGGCAAAGGTCCAGAGTTCGAGTCTCGGTCCGGCACACAGTTTAATCTGCCAGGAAGTTTCTTAAACCTCGTATATTTCAAAAAATTCCATGAGACGGCACACAATGCCCAGACGACAGCCAGTTCCTCCACACGACACGCTGCTCCTGCGAGACGTTCCGACAACCACCGGCCGCTTCGATGTCACCGCTCCTGCCCGAGCACTATCCTTGCACGTGACTCTCCGCCGCGGACTTCCGCTCCTTCACACACTCGGGCGGTTCAGCCGGCAGCCCGCGCTGCCCTCTCTGTGCCGCTCGTAAACAGCGGCTGTCCACCAGCTGCCTCTCCATACTCTCCACACAACTTCCGGATCGCTCCCTGTTAACCCTGCTACTTATTTTAAGCATATACTTAAGATGTTCGGGTCAAAAAAGACTCAATGTTTTTTATGTTTCTTGTAGGTATACATTTACACATTTGTGTATTGAATTCATGAACAATAAATCATTCAAACTGCCAACAGAATAGTACAAAAATTGGCTCTAAGCACTATGGGACAATATCTGAGGTCATCAGTCCCCTAGACTTAGAACTACTTAAGCGTAAGTAACCTAAGGACATTACACACATCCATGCCCGAGACAGGATTCGAACCTGCGACCGCAGCAGCAGCTGCGCCTAGAACCGCTCGGTCACAGCGGCTTAGAATAGCAGAACAATACAATAATCGAATATTATGCATTGAATTCATGACTAATGAATCATTCAAACTCCATAATAGAATAGTACAACAGTACAATAAGCGAATATTATAATTATGTGTGTGTTGATTTTATTATACTATGCCTAACTTTTACTAGCAGTTTTTACATGTGGATGTAAGATGTTTGTTGCAAGAAAAATTTTTACGCTTAACACATTTCATTGAACTTCTGTTATCATTTTTTCTACATAGATGACATCTGCCTCTGTTATTAATCGTAGGATCATTTTTTTCCGATGTGGGACATGCATATTCAAACGATGTCCTTCTGTCGACAGTTTCTCTTGCAGCATTTCCTCTTGGAAGATGTCCGCGTTTCTTCATATCCCCATCAGCTGCTGACGAAGAGTTTCTAGGAGTATTCTTCTTCGCTGTGGGATGTTTGCTTTCCGTTGGACGTAAGTTGTCTCGTAGAGTTATATACAGATATGTCGATTATATTTGAGAACACAACAGTAGGACATCTCTTTGTCTTCTTCTTTACTGTATAATTCACCATCGTCTTGTCTACTGTGTCCAAAGCTCCTTTCGTAGCGTTGTAGTCTAAAATAATTTGAGTTTTTCTTTTGGTGCCATCACTGACTTTTTGAATCGTGGGCCAGTGTGTTTTGCATAATAACATATTTGTTTTTCTTTTGGATATATGATGCAGTCTTTGTGCCCTTTGTTAAAGCAAATATTGATGTGTAATTAGGAATCAAATGGGTCTGAGCACTATGCGACTTAACTTCTGAGGTCATCAGTCGCCTAGAACTTAGAACTAATTAAACCTAACTAACCTAAGGACATCACACACATCCATGCCCGAGGCAGCATTCGAACCTGCGACCGTAGCGGTCGCTCGGTTCCTGACTGTAGCTCCCAGAACCGCACGGCCACTCCGGCCGGCGATTAGAATCCCCCTGGTCTCTAGTAGTTTCAGTAGAATGGAAGACTTGTTTTTTATTGTGATAATTCTCTTCGGCACCATTTGTCCTAGGTCCTAGGAAGTGAAAATGTTGTTGCAGGTTGTGTTATGCCCTTTCAAGCCATGAGACAAGTCAGTTACAATCCTTAGATCTTGGTTCTTTTCAGAGGCCCTACCTGGTCGCTTCCTAGTATATGGCTGAATATTCCATACATATCTTGTTTCATTGTCACAAAGTACCCAAAACTTGATACCATACTTTGCCCGTTTACTGGGTATATAGTGGGGCAAAGAGCAGCTTCCCCTGAATGCAATAAGTTGTTCATCTACTGTAAGAACATATAGGGATTGTATAGTTTAGAAAATATCTCTATCCATTTCTCCCACAAATCTCTTATAGGTGCGAACTCATCTTGTTCAAATCTAATAACGCTTGATATCTTTTTGACAGTTTTTAGTGATATTGTCGCTCTGAAACAGGGCGACCTCTATATGCATCCCATAAACTTTCAGTAGATTCATTATGTGATTCATAAACTCTGCAAATAACAACAGACCTGTGTAAGCATCTACGTCAAAAACATCTAATTTTTTCCACTTATCTCGATATAAACACATTGCTTCAACATTAGATTGGGCGAGTATAATATTTCCAATTGATGGAAGAAGAAATAATTTGAAAAGTGGCATACCTTATTGGTCTTGGAGTCAGGTGAAATATATTACATGCTGCATGCTGTTCATATGAGGTAAAGGTTCTGTCTTCCGTTCAATTGATTTATCCTTTGACATCAAACTGCACTGCTTACCATTTTCTGTTCTGATGTATCGTCTGCGCCTCCTAGTGAAGATGAAGAGCTGCATTCCGAAGCATAATCATCCTCCTAAATTACTTCCTCACTATCAGATATGCTCATCACCATATCTGCCACTTCATCATCTCGCAAAGAGACTATTTTCTTAAGGAAAAAACTTACAAAACGTATGAATTGTAAAGGTAGGTACCCAGTGACTTGAGTAGAAGTGAATCACATTACAAACTGATTTGGTTACAGGAGAAAACGATGACTCGCAATCCCCCTTCCATCCTTTCCATGGAAATAGACGTTCCATTGTTCAAAACAACAATGACTTCGATTCTTTATACGTATGTTACTGCACCCATACACATTCCATTGCTGCTAAACTGAAAATTGTCAGAATTTGCTGTAATAATTAACATTAAAATACACAAGGTCTAAAATCACCTGAATTGCTTGAGAAGCACTATTCTGTGGATGCCAAACTAAAGTTCCAAAATAATTATTTTTCTGTCAGAATGTACTTCACTGAGGTAGAAACAAAGTCAATGAAGGCAGTTTATTAAAGCCAAATATTTTCAGAATTATAGACCATCAAAAATCCTTCTGGGTCCAAATAGACCCGAACGCCTTCCGAGGGTTAAGAACCTGACAAATTAAAGAGATCACTCGCCACCAGCGATACCTGCGAGGAAAACCCTCTGGCCAACAAGGGCGCTACGTACATGGAATGCAAGTACCATATTCTATCAAACGCGCTGCTTCCCGAGCGGGATGGCTTTCCAGTCCCTGGCAAAAACCCACCCGGTGGATTAGTGTCAAGGTCCGAGGTGCCGGCCAGGTTTTTAAGAAGGTTTTCCATCTACCTCGGCGAATACGGGCTGGTTCCCCTTATTCCGCCTCAGTTACACTGCATCGGCGATTGCTGCGCAAACACCGTTTCCACGTACCCGTACATCGTAATTACTCATCTTTGGACATGTTTGAAAGCTGGCACTTTTGGGTCTTTCTGAAATTTATTACGATTACCATTCATATATTGCATTTGTCCACTTTTCGTTGACTGTGAAGTGCTATTGCCTGTAGATTTTTCTTTGTTGTGTAGTGCTGAATGTTCTTAAGGGTTCCCAGAATGAGATTTTCACTCTGCAGCGGAGTGTGCGCTGATATGAAACTTCCTGGCAGATTAAAACTGGAAGGTAGGAGACGAGATACTGGCAGAAGTAAAGCTGTGAGTACCGGGTGTGAGTCGTGCTTCGGTAGCTCAGTTGGTAGAGCACTTGCCCGCGAAAGGCAAAGGTCCCGAGTTCGAGTCTCGGTCGGGCACACAGTTTTAATCTGCCAGGAAGTTTCTTAAGGGTTCTTGTTACATTCGTTTCAAATTGTGAAGTTGCAGCTGATTTCAGTATTTGAGTAGTGTGGTTTTTCTAAACTCCTTAGTTATTTTGATATACTGTTCTTTGTTCATGAGTGTTATTTTTGTTTTTTATAATTCAGCTACAGGGTCCTAATTGTAGTTTCTTGTGCGTGGGTGTGCTTTTTTTGTAATGTCCTTATTTGTTTCCTTACTAATTGTCTTGCTAGGTCCGCGGTTATTGTTTGTAGTTTCTTGTTTGTTTTGTTTATTCTATTTGGGAGTGTTCAGTTTCCACCGTTAGATTTTCTTTTCATTTCTTGACCAAATTCAACTCGCTGTTTGTAATTGTAATTTTATCTTCTAGTAACCGGTTTTGGCTATATGACCTTCAGATCAGATTGTTATTGAGGCAAGAGTGCAGACAGTCTGGAAGTAGTAGACCCAATACTAGGCACCTGTAAACTGTGCAAACTTCAAAAAATCAATTCATTTTACGCCCCAGTTTGTTGTAGTGAATGAACCATGGATTACCGGTCCGCCCCAGGAATAAAACAGCTGTCGAGGTAGTACGTGGAAACTGGAAACTATGTGCTAAAGAGATGCAGTTGATTTCATCTCCGAAAAAGGTTTCAATTTATTTATGGGATACAAAAGATGTCCTTCTTATTGTATATTTTGCAAAGCGTAAAATTCTTATGTATCAGCTGGATGCAAGAATATGTGATGAACAGACTATATTGTCGAAGACGGAAAGTATCTTATACCTGCCACAATGCTATTCTGGAAATTAAAAGTGTGAGGGATTTGATGTATGAATTGCTGGAACACCCAGCCTATTCATCAGTTTCGGCGCCCTCTTACACTACCCCACATTCACACCCAAAGAGACTTTTTGATGGAAAATGTTTCGATTGTAGTGAAGAGGGAAGACTGAAGAGCTGTATGGAGTACATAGCAGGCTAGCGTCCCCGTGTTACTGAATTAGACGACAAGTCAGTTGTGTTAAGGGCGTGTGGTAGTGGAGATAGGACCGATGGGTGCAGAGTAACAGTCTTTTGGCTCACGGACGGTGCACAGCACGTACTGGAAACGAGAAAAAAAACATAATTATGGAACATGGCGGTGACTGAATATAACAATATTGTTATCGATTATTAGTGATGTATTTGGAACGCTGATGGAAGCAACAGCTTCAATGCGTACGAATAAACTCTCGAAAAAAGAGAGAGATAGTTATTTGAGGTCAATGAGTAGACAGCCAAGTTATCACGTAATTTGTCGGCGGCGGAAGGATAAAGTCGTAGCATTATCACGTTCGCTGTCTCATAAATTTACGACATATGACTTGAGTGTTAGATGTCTGTGTTCCCTTCATTTGTTATGCAGCGATAGTTGAAGACATCTTTACCTTATTAGGGGGAAAAAGTATCCTTGCACCGTACTCATATTTGAAAGAATTGACATGGTTGCCACTGAGAAAGTATTTCTTAAGATTTTCCCCCTCCATCCAAACTCAAATTAATTGTACTCATCTGCCATCAATTACCAAAATCAGCGCCATTCAACCAGCTGCACACTCTTGTTTAAACCTTACAGCAAAGCTACGATGGCGACAGAGGAAATTCTCCACAATGAATCTTATTTATATTGTGTTGGTAACATCCTGCTGCAGTATTAATATGACTGCCAAACCATCGATGGACGAATGTTAATTACTAGCGGACCCTCTAAGAGCGGTAAGAATGCTGAAGTAAGACAAAACATTTCCACCTACGTCCTTTCCTATCATCATCCCATACTTACTACCCCTAATACCCCAAATTTAGCAGTAGGCACACTAAGGGTTCCTCCTCCGTTCCACACAATGCTATAACTACTGCTTCTTTCCAAACATCAGTATCAACTTATCAACGCCAACATTACCTCACCCGCCCATACCTAATGGTTGTAGTTGGTCATCAGCTATTGTACATACATTGTACATACATTGTACAACACGCAGCATCACGTGGACTACTATCAGCAGCATTAAAACTTACGCGTTATCCTAAGATGGCTCTATACCCACCTAACACACCGGCACTCCAACCCAAGCAACACCAACCTGTAACTTTCCTGCCTGTGACCTGCCTCCAACGAACCAGCCCTACACGAAACCTTAACCCATAATCTTCCTCCCTTCTTCGAAAGGGTCAATGAAACAGCCAAAATAGAAATGGAGGTGAGCTTAGTTGATTCAGTGAAGAACTTTGATAATTTGTTACTTCTGATGTTAGCGGACAGTCAATTGTTTCTTCTAGCACACAGGCAGCATTAACCCACTGATTTTTAATTTCTTTTGCTACTTATCATGTTATATCCAGTACTACATTATATTCAGACGAAGATTACTCCTGTCTTATTTTGCTGGAGCTTTAGCCTGTTACACCGCACTCTCTTTTTTTCGCTTGTTACTTCGCTCTTTGTCACCTTTCCCTGTTGCTGCTGGTCTTTTTGTCACCTTTTCCTCTCAATCTTACGTTTTTCGCACGTTTGACGCTCGGAAAGAGACAGTGGAGTCTTTCCCTACAAATACTGAAGCAAAGTGGACATAAAAATTTATCACGGGCAGTTCTTTTACGCTACATGCCCGGGTACTGGCATTTGAAGCGTTGTGACGGAAGACGCCTGGTGTCTATGGCGAAATTGACGTGGCCAATGCGAAAATACACGCCAGTCTGAAAACCTGGATGTTCAGGAAGGCAATAAAAGCAATACATAATAACAGAAACTTGCTGTTTCGTACACAGACTCACCGTACGATGAATAATGACAACGCTACTACATTGTCTTTGACTTCGTTTGACCAACTGTAGACACCTTGTTTGGAAGGCTACAGGTTTATCCTCTGGGCTGTCCGATTGGGTGCCAAAAAGGGAGCATGCTCTTCTAATTGTGCAGATATCTCCGTCGTTCAAAGCTTGGCTATCACAATCTCATAGTCGTCTGTTAGATATGTCAATATTTATGATCGTACTATTTTTTGCTGTGAAATTTGATTGAGTCTGAAGTTATTCAGGAACTCACTAGGCCAGGTGACCATTGTTCTCCAATCCTTACATGTCACTCAGCTTCTAGGCAGCTTCTTCAATACGTATTGAGGTATTTGGTTTCCTCTTCGAACTGTTCTTATTTTTGTTTTACAGGGAATATTCTTCACTCATGCCCTAAAACTGCAAAGATAAACGTTATAGACATCAGTACTTACATTGTTCTAAGGTAGCTGAATTTGCAGAAACTCAACAAGAATTCAGGACAGACAAAGGTTTTACACAGATTAATCACGACTGCTGTAAAAATCTATTCACAAGCTGGCAGTTCTCACAGCCCACACCAAACAAATTATATATTCAAACACTGAGATGAGTGTGGCGCATGTAAAACTACAGCACTGTTCCTCTTGCGAAATTAAAAAAAGTGATGAACAAAAAAGAAATACAAATGCGGCATAACAAAAAGAGGGTTCAAAAAAGGCGAAAAATTGCGATAAGGAAACATGTGAGAAAGTTTTCGATCTCAACTTCCGCTAACAACGGAGCAAGTGGCAGTCGACTTCAGAATATTTAAACAAGAGACAAAAATACCATAACTAAATGCACGACAGTGTTTAAAGAAAAGCTGTTTTAAAACTTAACAGTGCTGGTCTTGTACGTAGCTGCTATTATCTATGGACTGGTTAAAGTACATGGTTTTTTGGAAGTCGTAACTCTTATGTACAACTACCTAGTTGGAATTTCAAAACATTTTTAGGTTTATTGGATTTTCCACTTTAAATAAGTATATTTTGGCATTGCTAGTGTTAAATCTGAATCCACAGATGAAAGTTCAATTTAATAGCAATCATCGCAGAAAAATTTGAAAATTAGTCCTGCTGTTCAAATACACACTCCAGTAAGCAAACAAGTGATCTTTCTGTTTAAGTGTCTTTTACGGGTCATTTAAATCTAAAGAAACACACAAAACACAAGAACAAAGCAAAATTTAGCGTTCACAGAGGAGTACAGTGTGATATAAGCAAACTTGGAGATATACGTAGTCCAACGTTACACTCACAACAATCATATGCTCGCATGGTTTTCCTGATTCACCTGCTCGAAAATCCTTCATAACAACACAATCTCCGAAAATAATTCGATAAACGTGTAATCTGAATCTTCATCAAATATTTCGTTCTCGTCACCTGCAGACTCGTCAGGGTTTTTTTAAAATCATTTTCCCCAACTGCTTCCCCTCTTCATTGCAAATTTTGAACTCAAAATCAATACAATAGCATACAAAACGCGCAAAACAGAGATAACTTGAACGTCAGCTAAAGCGTACGAAACAAGAGACGATAACAAAGATTTCCAGTGACACCACTGCTACCTTCCAGCAGGAACTACGAAGCCAGCAGACCTGACAGACGGTTGCGGGAGCTATAAATCGTCATAACTCGAGGCCCACCAGAAAGACAGGCCTTGGGCTTACGTCAGACCACGTGACACTGCAGGTCTTACAAGTGCCAGCAGCCGTCTCCGGTAGATAGCGAGTAACCATTTCAGACGAGTTTAATAACTCTTGACTGCGCTTTTAAATGCATGCAAGCCCTCGATAGCAGACTGCTTAGTTAAGCACTTTAGTGGGTACCTTTTCAATTACATACCGATTTCCCGTGGGCCCTGCAAGGAGCTAATAATAATGTCGTGTGGCTAGGGCCTCCCGTCGGGTAGACCGTTCGCCTGGTGCAGGTCTTTCGAGTTGACGCCACTTCGGCGACCTGCACGTCGATGGGGATGAAATGATGATGATTAGGACAACACAACACCCAGTCCCAGAGCGGAGAATATCTCCGACCCAGCCGAGAATCGAACCCGGACCCTTACGATTGACATTCTGTCACGATGACCACTCAGGTACCGAGGGTGAACAGCAAGGAGTTGAGCGTTCACCAAGTGTGGCGGACAAGCCGACTAGTGTGACGTCACAAGTTCGTTGCAGGGCCCGTATTTCTAGTGGGCCCCAGTCATAACTAGTGTGACGTAATATTGCGTCCGCCGCATATTCCCATTTCCTGCAAACGCTGTAATATCAACTCAGGCCCACGCTGAGTGTTAAACTATAAATACCAAAATGCAGAGAGATATTATGTGTATCGTATCTCCAGAATGACCACAGATGATGCTTTATAATTAAAAACGAAATGCGTATGGTGAAAAATACGCTTTAATCGATGTAAGCTTTGATGAAAATAACAATAATAATTATTAATTTATACTGCAGGAGATGCCCATGGAAAACATGTTCTACACACACTTTTCAGGCTATTAGTTCCACTTTAAATATATTCTGACTGATCTGTTGCGTAGAGAACTATTCCCACCAATTTTAAACCAACACGGGTAACACCCGTTCGCTGAGTCACAGAACTGCCGTAGCGGAGTTCAAGAAAGTACTCTGAATTCCGACGATTTGATGCACGCTTTATCGAAATGGCATCTCACCGCACCGCCATGAATTCCGAAAACACCGATAATTTCAAACCAAACTCGAACACTTCGCACATGACACCGTAACAGAAACAGAAACAGGTAATTACTCTACGTGAGTGCAGTGACTCTGGCCTTACAAAAGCTTTCGATCCAGAGTGATAGCGGTCTTTTTTACAGGAAAAATTCAGTTTGTTATGCCGATCCTTGAGTGAGGTGCGGACACACAATTAATACCTGAAGTGAAAATTCCTGACAGATTAAAACAGTGTGCCAGACCGAGACTCGAACTCGGGACCTTTGCCTTTCGCGGGCAAGTGCTCTAAGGTAGGAGACGAGATACTGGCAGAATTGAAGCTGTGAGGGGGAGGTCGTGAGTCGTGTTCGGGTAGCTCAGTTGGTAGAGCACTTGCCCGCGAAAGGAAAAGGTCCCGAGTTCGAGTCTCGGTCCGGCACACAGTTTTAATCTGTCAGGAAGTTTCATATCAGTGCACACTCCGCTGCACAGTGAAAATCTCATTCTGAATACCTGAAGTGCCTGACGGGTATTTGGTACCATTCCTAATTATGCAACACATAAAACAGTGTATAGTATTATTTGGACTATTAGATTTTTTTGCAGATGAGTAGTTACCTCTAAGAAAATATTATCCAACATAAAATGTAGTAATAGATATTTCTTAACAAAGTATCATATGTTTCGCAGACTGGCAACTATCTCTTAATACAAAATAAGGATGAGGGGCTTAGCAAATCTTTATATTTTAGTCTGGAAACTGGAAACAGATCTAGTACAAGGAGCGGATTTTTTTAAAAAAATTAGATTACAGCGAACAGAAGATAAGTGCAAAGCTATGGTACATTAGACAAGTAAGGTGTTCTGAAGTTAAACTATCTTAATAAACAGGTATGGGCAGCTGAAACAGGCCATCTGTTGGTTGACATTGTCGTGATGCTCTTATGATGCCAGTCTGCATTCCTCCCTGATAAGTCACTTGATATTTCAAAATACGGGCAATACCTGATTTCAGATGATATTATCTTAATAGATTGCATTTTGAAAGGGCATTTACAAATGTCCTTTGACACTAGTGTTTTCTAGCCTAGCACCATTTCTTCATTAACATCTGGACGCTTCGATTATTTATTTTAGATGTTCAGTTGTTTCCATCAGTTCCCTTGGGTTCCACAATCCAACATTTTATCGCACTATAAGTACTATTGGCCACCTACAAAGAATGTGATTTTGTGTTTTCAGGCTACTAATTTGTCTGAGAGTTACACAATTAATGAAGCGGATGACGGTGAAGTTCTTTATTTGACAACCAGAAGCCTCACAAAATGTATAGAGCTCTTTAATATCATCATCCAAGGTATGAGTGATGAAGTGGAAAAGGAATAATGCATTTCATTTGCGCACTTTTTTGCAGTGCATTCATGATAAACATAAAAATCATACTGGGAGAGAGATTGTATCAGAGTTCTTTTTGCTCTGCCCTGGGTGAGTCACCACTGTCATGCTTGCTAGTTTCCCCTGAAAAATTAGCTTACCTGTTACTTTTCCCTGAGAGAAAAACTATGAATGATAACATCTCTGAGCTCGCTTGCTTGTTTTTTTTTTTTTCCTTTTTTCAGTTTTACCCTCTCCGCTGGTGCCTGTGATCAGTCTGAATCGAAATGCAGTAATCACTCAATCTTGAAGAAAAAAATGACTTATCTGGTTTTTTTCTCTCTGACCCAGTACATCCTAACGTAAAACTGGGCGCGCCATGAAATTTAAAGACTTAATAACTTTGAACTATAGGATAAGTGAGAAATAATTGGAGTCCCTCATGTGATACAGATACCAGGGGGTAACAATATGTGGGGAGACGAAGTGGAACGTTGCAGGTAAATCGAATAACTTATTTTATCTCGTCTACGTCCACATCTATACTCTGCGAAAGACTGTGAAGTGCACGGCAAACATATAATAGTTAGATACGAGGTAGCTGCAGTGTGATGACGATTGTTTGCAATACATTATTTGGGTGCAGACTGGTATACAAGTCAAATGCAAGGAATCCGAAATACATATAACTAACAGACTGAGCACGAAGAAGAGGACGCGAATGACTACAGACTTGTTTAACTGGCGGTGGAGTTTAACAGAAATGCTGAGCAATCTTAAGAGACAGACGCTACATCCTTGACAAAATCACGTTTAGCAAATTCCAAGAATCGGTTTTCAGTCCAGAATCTATGAATATTGCTCAGTGCCCTGTGTACAGGGCCTGCAGTAAATGAAGCATTATACTAATAACTGTTCACACAAAGTGAGCTCAATGCATAGCGGAGTACATGTGCAGAATGGTAAAAATAATTTTTTGTTATGGACCTGTAATGTATCTCAGAGTAAATATTATGTACATCTAAAACTAGTAATACTTTCGTACAAAAGAACCATCCCGACGTTAGTATTAACCGATTCATGGAGAGCGTGGAAAACTTCAATCTGTATGACCGGATGGTATTCGAACCCTGTTCCTTCGTAATGGGATTTCAGCGCTTTTACCAATGCCTCATCTCACAATGTGGAAGTAAATGGCAACAGTACTCAGCTCATTTACTAGTGTAGTCCAATAAAAAGAATGATATTTCAACATAAATATCAGTGAGCTAGTGTTTTCAGCAAGGTATTCTACATGTGTTACATTGTTTACCCATTGCTTACGAAGTTGCTCCAAATTGCCAAACTCTTATTGTGCTGTAACAACCAGTTTCCAGCTGGGTTTAATTCCTGGCTGCAAGTAAATAAATGGCATACGACACTTTCATTGAATAGCTTCCGTATGGTAACGTACCTGCTAAGTAAGGACATTCGAATGTCAGCAATATATCATCCATAATCATGCTTAAGGTACTCTTTTTTTCTAGGTTTTTTCTTCAAAGAACTTTCTTTTATTTTCCTCGAGCTTAAATATTTTCCGCCATCTATTGTTTGCTGCATACTATTATCGCACTTGAAGGGGCATAATAAGCTTCCAGCTGAATTATTGTCATCTCTATTACAAGCTGCTGTAAAGAAACGCGTGACGTACCGATAAAAACATGAGAACTCTCTAAATGGTCGTTTTTCTGTTTGTGATAAGTCTATCATGTGTGTATATTTCAGCTGCCTCTCTAAACAAACAAACGTCGCTCCAGGGACACGAGTTTTATTAATTTTAATGAGTAATCGATTTGATTTCAAATTAACGTGTGAATTTATGCCATACTCTTGTTGGTTTTCAAAACTCTTGGTGGAATATAGAATTTGTGGAAACATTAGATGTCACTAAGCGCACAGCGCAAAATTCCAGTTTCGTTTGAAATAGTTACGTTTTCTCTCTCGGCTAATCAAAATTTTCATTTGTGTTTTTACGAGACATGTAGTCCGTTACAAATATAAAATCAGCTTTGTCTTTAGAAATATATAACTTTTTTATACAAAATCTACAAGCTGCACCCGGTTTCTGTTTGTAACTTTCATAATTTCTGTATTTGTTAATAAATTTGTCTGTCTTTCGCTTATTTTATCTGTGATTGTGACAATTAGTTATCGTCCAGTTGTGGTACAAGAAACTGAGATTCGATAACAAAGATTATTAGAAAAATGAAGAGAATTGGTTTCTTTTTGAAAGTATAATTTTTTAATTGTATTCACGAGTAAGTTCAGGACGATTCATAAAGTAAATCACTTTGTTTTCTGTGCAGCGTCTTGAGCATAAAATTCTGATCTTACAAAAAAGTGTTGAATATATTGCATTTTCCGTGAATAACATTCTGATTAACACATACTGAATTTCCGACTGGTGCCAGAATCTGAACTTTCTCGAAACATGTAATTTTCTTGCATGAGATTGTTTTCAGTATGACATGAACACTTCGTTTCTTTTGCGATTAGCTAATTTCACCTCCTCGGACATTCTCAGGCAATATCATGTATGAACTACGCGATACGATTAAATTTATCCGCACTCTTAGGTAAAACCGCACTCTTAGGTAAAAATAGGTCATAATTAGAAATGGGCAAACCGCACTTCTCACTGGCGGAGATACCGAAGGAGGTGGTGCAACGGCTCGCGCGCTGGCTCCCTGTCCGGTCATCAGGATTTAGATTTTCCCTGGTTCCACAAATCGTTTTAAGGCAAATTCCGCCACAGTTCCTTTGAAAAGGACATGGCCGATTTTCTTCCCGTAGTACAAGCTTGTGTTCCGTCTCTAACGACAACATCGTCGACAGTATATTAAACCCATATTTCCATTCCTTCCTTTTTTACTGTCAGAGATCAAAGTAGCCAAGAGTTTAAAAATTTTAGAACCAACTGAGATTTGAAATCCAGGCGTTTGGACTTCTAGTCCCAGTACTTATTCCCTCAACCACCCAGCCACGTTATCCACAACTCGTTTATTTAAGTAATTGGGCGACATAAACGAAAACTGTAAGTTCCGTGGCCTCTTGCCATTTGGATATAGTTATATAAATTGGAACATTATTCGTAGTCTGAAGAACTGCTGATAGGGTCATGGATGAGACAGGAAAAAAAAAAAAAACACACACACACACACACACACACACACACACACACACAAAGTGTGGCTCTTTAGGTGAACTCGGAATGTTCAAATTAAATCTTACTTTACTAACAAATAATTAATTTCCTGCAGAAGAGTGTGACAGTCGCAAAAGAGTGAGTTGTGTTAGCCGCACGAATTGAATACATATTCACCACAAGTACTTTCATTTTACTTGAATATTCGACAGAAGCTCGTAGAAAAATTTCATTACGACTACACACTTCAGACCACATATCTCTTACAAAAGTTTAGAATTTAAAAAATTCTTAAGTCACAGTTTAAAAAAATGTATTATCCATTCTAATTATAACAACAGAGTCAGTATTCTTTGGGATTAAATATTTACCTTATTAAGCGACATAATTTTTCCGTAATTAGGCTGTTTTTATTATTCCATCTCGTACATCTGATTCTGCATACCGCGATTGTTATCAAGTGATCAAACTGGATAGATAAGCCAAAAAAGTGTGCGTAACACCCAAAATACATTAGTACCTAAGCACATGTCTGCACATAACCTGAAATTCATTTGCCGGCAAGCAGTGCTTTTCTGTATTCATCAATTTAAATAAACATAAAATGCTTCTCTTTCTGTATGACCTAAAGATGACTGATGACAACCGAAATCGATAATTTCTGTGAAAATTTGCATGGTTACGCCAATGAATAAGCAGTTAAAAAGTAAGAAATTCGTCAATCAGAGTCTGGTCTCTGTTACCGCAAAAAAGGTCTTTCCTTTCCAAAACTGGGATGCGTTAAAGATCCTTTGGCTATTTCTGTATAGCAGTAGGTGTCTTTCTTAGACTTTCTGATTCTTGCAAGGCTCTGAGAAAATGCAACCCGCATTGCAGACGAACAATGAGCCGACCACGTTTAAAATTGTCAGAGCCGGCCGTTGTGGCCGAGCAGCTCTAGGCGCTTCAGTCTGGAACCGCGCGACCGCTATGGTCGCAGGTTCGAATCCTGCCTCGGGTATGGATGTGTGTGATGTCCTTAGGTTAGTTAGGTTTAAGTAGTTATAAGTTCAAGGCGACTGGTGACCTCAGAAGTTAAGTCGCATAGTGCTCAGAGCCATTTGAACCATTTGAACCCTGTAGTGATCTTACCTTGGCACAAAATAGAGTGCAATACACAGCTACAAAAACTCTTTAATAATCTTGCCATTGTGTGAGGCACACACCCTAAGTTTTATTCACAACTAGATTACAATTGTGAATTGGGTTTTGTTTAAAAATAGGCGTACTGCTGTAAACATGTACGTAATAAACAAAGTTACACGGAAGACAGTCATGCTGGTTAATGTTCCCCTAGTAGCTAAGCAACGTTTTTTTCCTAGACAATAAAATTATTTGGGTTGGTCAAGATGTGATAACAATAACACCATCTACATTCTGCACGAAAGGAAATGTTACGCAGGGATTTCTCAACGGCAAATCGCATTTATATGTCTATATCTGTACTTCATCAGCCACCTGTCCGCCCCCGGTAGCTGAGTGGTCAGCGTGACAGACTGTCAATCCACAGAGCCCGGGTTCAATTCCCGGCTGGGTCGGAGATTTTCTCCGCTCAGGGACTGGGTGTTGTGTTGTCCTAACCATCATTATTTCATCCTCATCGACGCGCAGGTCGCCGAAGTGGCGTCAAATCGAAAGACCTGTACCAGGCGAACGGTCTACTCGACGGGAGGCCCTAGCCACACGACATTTCATTTACCAGCCACCTTACGGTTTATGGGGGAGAGGGGTGTACACTTAGTGTATCAATGTAACCTACCGCCTCTTCTGATCCTACCGCATATCTTACGAGGAAAGAACTATTGCTGGTAAGTTTCCGTGTGGGCTCGAATATTTTTAATTATATATTCATGGTCTTTTCGTGAGATACACGTAGTAGGAAACAATATATTTGTTGCACTTTCTGGAAACGTACATCGCCTCATGGAACTTTCGACGTTACCTACAACGTCATTTACATATATTGGGAAAAGTAATGGTTCTATAGTACTCACATGGGACACGCCCGAAATTACTACACACAGCGAAAAAGGTTTTGCATCACCCTGGTTCCCAGAACTCCAAAAGATAGACGTTGACTGTGGATATTGTATTACAGTCCCTTTGGCTGTTCAGAGATGTCACTAAACCCGACGAAAGATGTAAACAACCATGCATGAGCAGCGCTTATTAGACGGAGAGGGTTCGACACCCGATCACTTCCAGTCATTCCACCGGGAAGGAGGTACACGGCTCGTCTTGTCAGTTCAAGGATGCCTAGACGGTCAATACCGCAGTTCGATCACGTCCGCATTGTTACTTTGTGCCAGGAAGGGCTCTCAACAAGGGAAGTGTCCAGGCGTCTCGGAGTGAACCAAAGTGATATTGTTCAGACATGGAGGAGATACAGAGGGACAGGAACTGTCGATGACATGCCTCGTTCAGGGCGACCAAGGGCTAATACTGCAGTGGATGACCCTACCTACGGAGGGATCCTGACAACAACGCCACCATGTTGAATAATGCTTTTCATGCAGCCACAGGACGTCGTGTTTCGACTCAAACTGTGCGCCATAGGCTGCATGATGCCCAACTTCACCCCCGACGTCCATGCCGAGGTCCATCTTTGCAACCACGACACCATGCAGCGCAGTACAGACGAGCCCGGCAACATGACGAATGGACCACTCAGGATTAGCATCACGTTCTCTTCACCGATGAGTGTCGCATATGCCTTCAACCAGACAATCTTCTGAGATGTGTTTTGAGGCAACCCGGTCAGGCTGAACGCCTTAGACACACCGTCCAGTGAGTGCATCAAGGTGGAGGTTCCCTGCTGTTTCGGGGCGGCATTATATGGCACCGAGGTACTCCGCTGGTGGTCATGGTAGGCGGCTTTATGGCTGTACGATACGTGAATGCCATCCTCCAACCGATAGTGCAACCATATTGGCAGCATATTGGCGAGGTATTCGTCTTCATGGACGACAGTTCGCGCCCTCGTCGTGCACATCTTGTGAATTTCCTTCAGGATAACGACATCGCTCGACTAGAGTGGCCATAATGTTCTCTAGACATGAACCCTATCGAAAATGCGTTGGATAGATTGAAAAGGGCTCTTTATGGACGACGGTGACCCACCAACCACTCGGAGGAATCTACGCCGAGTCGCCGTTGAGGAGTGGGTCAATCTGGACTAACAGTGCCTTTATGAAGTTGTGGATAGTATGCCAGGACGAATACAGGCATTCATCAATGCAAGAGGACTTGCTACTGGGTATGAGAGGTACCGGTGTGTACAACAATCTGGACCACCACCTCTGAATGTCTCGCTGTATGGTGGTACAACATGCAACGTGTGGTTTTCATGAGCAATAAAAATGGCGGAAATGATGTTTATGTTGATCTATATTCCAACTTTCTGTACAGGTTCCAGAACTCTCGGAACCGAGGTGATGCAAAACATTTTTGATGTGTATATTACGTCTGAAGACTTCTCTCCGTTCAGAATGAAGTGATGTGTCCTGTTTTTGCTAGAAATTCTTCAGGTCAATCACACAGTTGGTCTTATTTTCGTACGCTAGTAGTTTGTTCAGCAGGCGGCAGTGCGGAACTGTATCAAACACCTTCCGGAAGTCAAGGGACAGGCCATTTATCCTGGTGCCGGTATCTACTGCTTTTTGGATATTGTGGACTAAGAGAGCGAGCTGTGTGTCACTTTAACATTGTGTTCGGAATCTATGTTAGTTCCTACACAGGAGTTTTTTCGCCTAGAGCAATGTAATTATATGTGAGCATAAAACGTATTCCAGAATTCCACAACTGACCGACGTCAGAGATATAGTCCTATTATTTTGTGTATTTATTCGACAAGCCTTCTTGATAACAGGAATGTCTGTGCTTTTCTTCGGTCATCAGGAATGCTTCACGCCTCCAAAACTGATTAGGGTTGTAATTTTCAGTGACAGGTAGAACAGGCACAAAAGTCCAGTATGGTTATTCGTGATTAGTGTAGTTACCAGACCTGGGAGGGTATATAAGGGACGCGAACAGCGTCACATATTTAGTTATCACTGTGAAGGACACGAAGATGCCGCGCCCGTTGTGAAACAGCGTTATCAGCTCCTGATGGAGTTTGAAAGAGGCCTCATATTGGGTCTTCGTTAGTCCGGTTGGTCGAATCGTTCGGCATATAGATTTGTGGGGCATTCGGATGTGCCAGGGGCTCGATGTTCGACTGCATCGGCACATGAGGATACATGTACTCGTCGTCAAGGTTCGTGACTGA